>NC_090373.1:130409082-130724082 GCF_036365525.1 Heterodontus francisci
GCCAAAGGGCCTGTTTCAGTGCTGTATGACTCTATGTAGTGTAGGGATACCAACAGTGCTATTAGGAAGGGAGTTCTGGCATTTTGACCCAGCAACTGTGAAGGAATAGCAATATAGTTTCAAGTCAGGATGGTGTGTGGCTTGGAGGGGTGTTCCCAACCATTTGCTGCCCTTGTCCTTCTAGGTGCTATAGGTCAAGGGTTTGGAAGGAGTAACTAAGGAGACTTGATGCATTGCCGCAGTGCATTTTGTAGATGGTACACACTTGCCACTGTGTGTCGGTGGAAGACGGAGTGGATGGGATGCCAATCAAATGGGCTGCTTTGTCCTGGATGGTGTCAAGCTTCTTGAGTTTTGTTGGAGCTACACCCATCCAGGCAAGTGGAGAGTATTCCATCACACTCCTGACTTGTGCCTTGTAGATGGTGGACAGGCTTTGGGGAGATAGGAGGTGAGTTACTCGCCGCAGGATTCCTAGTCTGTGACTTGCTCTTGTATTCACAGTATTTATATGGCTACTCCGGTTCAGTTTCTGGTCAGTGGTAACCCCCAGGATGCTGATAGTGGGGGATTCAGCAGTGGTAATGCCATTGAATGTCAAGAGAAATGGTTAGATTCTCTCTTATTGGAGGTGGTCATTGAGTGGCACTTGTGTGGTGCGAATGTTACTTGCTACTTATCTGCCCAAGCCTGGATATTGTCCAGGTCTTGCTGCATTTCTACACGGAGTCAGTATTTGAGACGTCGCAAATGGTGTTGAACATTGTGCAATCATCAGAAAACATCAACACTTCTGACCTTATGATTGAAGGAAGGTCATTGATGAAGCAGCTAAAGATGGTTGGGCCTACGACACTATCTTGAGGAACTCCTGCAGTGATATCCTGGAGCTGAGATGATTGAACTCCAACAACCACAACCATCTTCCTTTGCGCTAGGTATCATTCCAACCAGCGGAGAGTTTTCCCCCGATTTTCATTGACTTCCAGTTTTGCTAGAGCTCCTTGATGCCATATTCGGTGAAATGCTGCCTTGATGTCAAGGGCAGTCACTCTCACCTCACCTCTTGACTTCAGCTCTTTTGTCCATGTTTAAACCAAGGCTGTAATGAGGACAGGAGCTGAGTGGCCCTGACGGAACCCAAACTGAGCGTCACTGAGCAGGCTATTGCTAAGCAAGTGCCACTTGATAGCACTGTCGACAACACTTTGCACACTTTACTAATGATTGAGAGTGGACTGATGGGGCAGTAATCGGCCAGTTTGGACTTGTCCTGCTTTTTGTGTACAGGAAATACCTGGGCAATTTTCCACACTGCCGGGTAGATGCCAGTGTTGTAGCTGTACTGGAACTGCTTGGCTAGGGGTGTGGCAAGTTCTGGAGCTCTGCGATTTGAACATTTAGGACTTTATCCACTGGAAGGTTAAGGGAGAACAAAGTACTGTTTAAAGTTTTGGAAAGGTTTCTGATAGTAATTAAATGATTATTTCCAATTTGAAACTATGAGACATTAATTAGAATTTTTTTTATTCGCTTGTGGGATGTAGGCATTGCTGGCTAGGCCAGCATTTGTTGCCCATTCCGAATTGCCCTTGAAATGAGTGGCTTGCTAGGCCATTTTAAAAGTCAAGTATATTGCTGTGGGCCTGGCATCACATGTAGGTCAGAGCAGGTATGGGTGGAAGATTTCCTTCCCTAAAGGACATGAGTGAATCAGATGGGTTTTTACAACAGTTGTTTCATGGTCATCATTAGACTAGATTTTTAATTCCAGGTTTATTATTTGAATATAAATTTTGCCATCTGTTATGGTGGGATTTGAACCCATATCCCTGGAGCATCAGTCTGGGCATTGAATTATTAGTTCAGTGACATTACCACTGTGCCACCACCTCCACCTACTTATAAGCATAAAGATGGAAGTTGAAAGAAAACTTTCATGCAAATAGTTATTGGAATATGAAAGGCATTACCACAAGTGGCAATTGAAGCCATGCCCACCATAACATATGAGAAAATTGGATACAAACTTGAAGAGTAAAATTTTGAAGAGCAGTGAAATGGAATTAGAGCACTAAGTTCTGATATTGAGTTCCTCTGGTCTTTCCTCAAAACTCAATCTTCTGATCCTAGAGATCAGCTTGATATCTATTTGATAGCCATCCCACCTGTGACAATAACCAGTACTCACCCCAATCTACAGAGTAGTATCCTTCTGTGCAAGGCACACAGCCATAGCAACAGCTGTGTGAGGAATGTGAGTCCTTCCTTTGTCCAGGTTTGCAGGACTGTGAGCAGTTAGAAAACACAGCCTAGAGAAAGCATAATTAATAGTTGATTCTTCCAAACTATCATTAATTTAATGTGATAGTAGTTGTATTTAAAAGTTATTTACCTCTCACCAGTCACCAAGGCCACTGTTTTGTCAGCTGCATCATAGAGGAGTGGCCACTTTGTTTATTGGTATGTTTTGTTTTATTTTTAGAAATAAGTTTTATCAATCATTCAAAGAAACATTATTAACTTGTGAACAGGATGATTGAATTTCCATTGTATTGGTGCATGGTAACTTTTATCTTTTCTAACATTTTTCCACATTTTCTGCTGGAGATAATATGTTTAAATTAAGAACTCATATTCAGGCAACTGGAAACCACTGTACTCACAACCAGGAAGTTTGAGTTCGAATTTCAGATATGTGATGTTTGTAGTTGGGATTTGTAAAGGAATGAGTTTGATAAATTAAGACAGA
Source organism: Heterodontus francisci (assembly GCF_036365525.1). NCBI lineage: Eukaryota > Metazoa > Chordata > Chondrichthyes > Heterodontiformes > Heterodontidae > Heterodontus > Heterodontus francisci. The sequence goes on from NC_090373.1 coordinate 130,411,835, forward strand.
CACGAAACACAAACTGTGTGTAGAGGGATCACTTCCTGCATTACTTAAGGGTCAGCCTTGGCTCAGCTGCTAGCACTCTTGCCTCAGAGTCAGAAGGTTGAGGTTCAGGCTGCACTGCAATCATATAATCTGGGCTGACACTTTGCTGTAGTAATAAGGGAAGATTGGATTGTTGGAAGCAATGTCCTTTGGATGACATATTAAACCAACAGCCATCTCCCTGCTCCAGTGGATGCAAAAAATCCAATGGCATTTTTCAAAGAAAAGCAATGAGTTCTTATGGTGTACTGGGCAACATTCCTCCCACAACCAACTTCATCAAAAGCAGATTATTGGGTCATTTATCTCATTGCTGTTTATGTACATGTAGCCTGTCACATTTCTCTATACAACAGCAACAATGATTGTGCTTGATTGAAAAGCACTTTGAACATCCTGCAAGTTCTTTCTTTTGTGGAAAGCTATTGAAGAAAGACATTTTTGATGTTCTAAGGTGGCCTCTTCAAATTCAGTCAAGATAAGAAGGAGCAGAGTCACTACCCTGTGCAGGTTTGCTCTCTCCTGTTCAAGTTTTTGAATTTGTTTTTATTGGAAACTTGCGATTTGGCACAACCTTACAGATGTTAGAGTGGCAATAGTTTGAAGTTTAAAGTTGCAGCAAGACAGTTTTCCCTGTTGCAGTATGGGCATGAATGCGAACTCGGAAAGAAATACCATGTTGCTCAACTACTTTGTATTCAGTCTTAGTCAAGGTATAACAGTTTGAGAGGACACCTTTTAAGGCTGTTACTTTGCCTATCTACATTGTATAGTAAAATGCTGATTTTCTGAAGCTGGCAAAATTTATGGCAACAGAAGCAATCTTAAATTACTGTCTTACAACAACAAATTAACTGCACATCAAAAAAAAATCCAAACCTTTGTGATATTTCTGAAGGTATCATCATAAATGTATATTTTTTTATCCAGAAGTTTGTACTCTCCAACTGTTTTAAAGTGTGTAGTGCCATTGTCCATCACCCACTTTGTCAAGTCATATCCATTTATGGAATCTCCAAATTTGTCAAAGTAAAACTGTCTCCCTGCTTCAATGAAATTCACTGTTTTTAGTACTTCAAGTAGCTGCAAACAAAAGGACCAATGGTTAGTATACAATTTTATTGGCAGGATTGGGAATACAGAGACTAGTTACTATTTTTTGGTTAACTGGGTATCTGGCATGTGCAGAAAACTACTGCCAAATGTAATAATCCCCAATTCAGTTACTAAGAAAACTACCTCCACCTCTAGAGTTTCCCTGTAGGCAGACGTCTCACATTTCTATGTTCAAAGGACTCAGATGCATATTGGCTGAGGAAAAGCTATTTACACAAAGCCAGTAATATAGTAATTTAACCATTTTTCCACTTTTTTGCAAACTAATGGCAACAGTTTGCATTTCTAAAGTGCTTTCCATATTGAAACACATCTCAAGGTGCTTCGTAGATTTGTTAGCTGACCTTGCAATATAGCAAGAAGGAATAAAGCATGTTTTAACTTTTAGGTAAGGTTTCTCTAAAGAATTAGCAGTGTTTCTTTTCTTACGTCAGTACTTTGCACTGAACCAGTCACCTACATCTAGCCAATGTCTTTTGAATTGGTGATGCTGAGCCTTTGAATGGTATAGTCAAAATCCTGGAGCCTGGTAGTTACAATAGTACAAAGTCATATGATGGAGAGTGTTGTCATTCATAGACGACTCATATAATAGATACAAAAGTGAACTTAGTATCAGGATATGTGCATCAGATCAATCACTGCACTGCTGTATAATTACAGGATGATTTAACAATTACTTTATAGTTAAATAAGAATAATATCAGAGTAAAAATATCTACCCTCCATGGTGCAAAAGTGAATGTTTTTTGACATGCTCCTTCTTGACATTTGAGCAGATTCCTCAGAGCATGAGCTATTGATTTAATTGCCAAGTATGTTGCGTAAGTGCCAGCGAGCTCAACGTTTTGAACCAAATAATTGTCATCAAAATCGGCGATGGATTCATTTGGTTTGATACAAGCAAGAGGTGATACCAATTTCAAGGAGTCTGGAATTGAGCAGTGCTCTGAGCTTGAGTTGCATGTCTTTGTGTAATTGAGATACTCATCTGAACAAGTAAAGCGAAGTTGCTTGTATTCTTCAATGAACTTGTTAAAAGCCCCAGGCCCTGGCCTTAGGTTCTTTAAGTGTGTTAGAAAGCCTGGAATGTTTCCATTTTTGAAAGAAAAACCAAATATGTTTCCAACTTTTTTAATATTCGGCATTGTTGCAACTGCTCTGGATACGGACCAAGCATCACTGGCAATCCATGTTCTAGTAACATTACGCTGAATGATTTCATTGAACAGTTTAATAACAATTGATGGTTTAGCAAAGAGAACAATAACACTTGCATTGGGACTGGCTTCAATTTTTGAAACCAAGGCCTGTATGCTTTTATCACTTTGTTCAGCAGCCACAAATGTTGGAATCAGTTCTTGAAAACCAATACAAATGTTAAGGTCCTGTGCATTTGAAATGAACTCAGTCATTGCAGATCTGCCATAGTCGTCATCAATTGCGATAATCCCAATCCAGTTCCAATGAGAGATGCTGGTGAATCGAGCCAAGGCCTTTGTCTGATGGATGTCACTTGGAACAGTGCGTAAAAAAGATGAAAATCTCACCTTATCACTAAGGATTGGAGCAGATGATGCAGAACTGATCTGTAAAACGTTCAGAATAAAGGAAAGTTGTTCAATGAAGATTATGTTAAATACACACATTAGACACATAAGGGCATGGTTTTTTTCCCTGTAATAACCTCTGAATTTGAGTGGAAGTGGTTGCTCCATCACTTCCCTGGTGCAACACTGCTGGAATTTCCTTTAACCATTTATGGGCTCCTGATTGCTCTCAGGAAACGCACTGAGAACTTGCCAGGAATAGCTAATGAGCCTGATCAAGGAATCTGGACTTGGTCATGACAGAGTCAAGGTGGAGATCGTAAATCCTGCTCCAATCCTGGGAAAGGAATAACTAACTCTCAGTTTTTTTTTCACCCGTTCCAGCTTTTTCTCTTTGAATTCTATTTTAGTTCTATACTTCCTACAATCACATTTAATCAAATTAATATTAGGTTTTCTCAGTTTTGCTGATTCTGTGATAATCAGAGGGTCCCAACATCGGGTGCATGTTTGAACAGAATGGTAGCTCCATGCCATTTTGGAAATAAGGTCAGATTTCAGAAGGGACAAAGAACATTGCAAAAAAGGTCATGCATTTTTAACTCAAAGATCTCTTAAAGGGACAGCCATTATCATAATATATTTCCCAGTAATATCTGTGATCTCTGCATGGTACATGGAGCATAACTTTACTCAAGGATTGATACCTGCTTAATGGACCTATTTATAGACAAATAAATAATGATACGCATCCTACTGTATTATTGAACAGGCTGCTGTTTTTGTTCAGTAGTTTGGAGGACTGTTGCGAGTGATGGCAGTTGCTGATAGCAATAAAGTCCTTCCATGTTGTTGCAAAAAATGTGCAATAGTATATGTTCCCTCATTGAAGGGGTCAATGACGAGGAGGCATAGATTTAAAGTGATTGGTAGAAAAATTAGGGGGGAGATGAGGAAAAACTTTTTCACCCAGAGGGTGGTGGGGAACTCACTCTGGAACTCACTGCCTGAATGGATAGTTGAGGCAGAAACCCTCCACTCATTCAAAAAGAGTCTGGATATGTACCTCAAGTGCTGTAATCTGCAGGGCTACGGATCAAATGCTGGAAGGTGGGATTAGAATAGGTGGATCGTTTTTCAGCCGACACAGACACGATGGGCCAAGTGACCTCTTTCTGTGCCTCAAACTTTCTATGATTGTTGCCTTCATCCCACTTTCCAATACTCTACAAATTGAAAAAAAGCTGGTTTCTTCCAGAGAGAAAAGTCACAAGAGTATAGCACCTTATGACAGATTTGCTACATGATATAATCATTGTTGGGGAAGTATCTAAGAGAGATCAAAATCTGTGAAACATAGAGCCAAATTTTGCTAAAAATTTTGGCATGTTGACAATGCACGTTATTGTTAAGATGCAAATTGGCCAGCAAATTCAGGTGATTAAGAAATAAGGCATGAGTTGCGAATCACCAGAATTTATGCTACTCATCGTTTGCTTAGCACAGAAGGCATTTCTCCCTGAGCATCTGCATTATATTTTAAGACCTTGCTGGATTTGCATATTAATTGCTCATTAAACTAGCTGTAGAAAGTTAGGGCTAGTAATTACAAGTGTAAGTACCCTTTAATGATTCCGGAGTTGAGGGGGTTGGCTTATGAGGAGAGACTGAGTAGATTGGGATTATATTCATTGGAATTCAGAAGAATGAGGGGGAATCTTATAGAAACATATAAAATTATGAAGGGAATAGATAAGATACAAGTAGAGAGGATGTTTCCACTGGCAGGTGAAGCTAGGACAAGAGGGCATAGCTTCAAGATTAGAGGGAGCAGATTTAGGACTGAATTAAGAAGGAACTTCTTCACCCAGAGGGTTGTTAATCTATGGAATTCCTTGCCCAGTGAAGTAGTTGACGCTTCTTCAGTAAACGTTTTTAAAGCTAAGGTAGATATCTTTTTGAACAATAAAGGAATTAAGGGATACGGTGAGAGCGCGGGTAAGTGGATCTGAGTCCACAAAAAGATCAGCCATGATCTTATTGAATGGCGGAGCAGGCTCGAGGGGCCGGACGGCCTACTCCTGCTCCTAGTTCTTATGATCTTATGATAAGTGTTAATTATTGCCAATCAACCTCAATGGTCCTGAAAATTATCTATTACAAGTGTGGAGTCTCATTCTTACAGGGTTTGAATTTTTCAGAAAGATTTTTTAGAAATAACAACATTAAAACCTTATTTTGTTTTCTTTTCCTTTCTGTCTTTCCCCCCACGCCCCCACCTCCCCCCCCCCCCCCCCCCCCCCCCCACCACCTCTCAATCCAGTCTTTATTTCTCTTTGTCTCTTTCTGTTCCTTATTTGACATAACACCCATATTTTTGGTGCCATGGGTCCTGTTTCAGGTTCAAAATTGTGTTTGTGCCACGCAGGCATATTTCGCATGTAGGCCAGGTAAGACACCATTTTGGTGAGGTTGCTAATTTGGGTGCTGGGAGCATGTGCCAGAAGTAAGCAGTGAACAAAGAAGAACAAAGAACAGTACAGCACAGATCTGCGCTGATCTTGATGCCTGCCTAAAGTAAAACCTTCTGCACTTCCGGGGACCGTATCCCTCTATATCCATACTATTCATGTATTTGTCAAGATGCCCCTGAAACGTCGCTATCGTACCTGCTTCCACCACCTCCCCCGGCAGCAAGTTTCAGGCACTCACCACCCTCTGTGTAAAGAACTTGCCACGCACATCACCTCTAAACTTTGCCCCTCTCACCTTAAACCTATGTCCCCTAGTAACTGACTCTTCCACCCTGGGAAAAAGCTTCTGACTATCCACTCTGTCCATGTCGCTTATAACTTTGTAAACCTCTATCATGTCGCCCCTCCACCTCCATCGTTCCAGTGAAAACAATCCGAGTTTATCCAACCTCTCCTCATAGCTAATGCCCACCAGACCAGGCAACATCCTGGTAAACCTCTTCTGTACCCTCTCCAAAGCCGCCACATCCTTCTGGTAGTGTGGCGACCAGAATTGCACGCAATATTCTAAGTGTGGCCTAACCAAAGTTCTGGACAGCTGCAGCATGACTTGCCAATTTTTATACTCTATGCCCCGAGTGATGAAGGCAAGCATGCCGTATGCCTTCTTGACTACCTTATCCACCTGCGTTGCCACTTTCAGTGACCTGTGGACCTGTACGTCCAGATCTCTCTGCCTGTCAATACTCCTAAGGGTTCTGCCATTTACTGTATACTTCCCACTCGTATTAGACCTTCCAAAATTCATTACCTCACATTTGTCCGGATTAAACTCTATCTGCCATCTCTTCGCCCGAGTCTCCAACCGATCTACATCCTGTTGTATCCTCTGACAATACTCATCACTATCCGCAACTCCTCCAAACTTTGTGTCGTCCGCAAACTTACTAATCAGACCAGCTACATTTTCTTCCAAATCATTTATATATACTACAAACAGCAAAGGTCCCAGCACTGATCCCTGCGGAACACCACTAGTCACATCCCTCCATTCAGAAAAGCACCCTTCCACTGCTACCCTCTGTCTTCTATGACTGTGCCAGTTCTATATCCATCTTGCCAGCTCACCTCTGATCCCGTGTGACTTCACCTTTTGTACCAGTCTGCCATGAGGGACCTTGTCAAAGGCTTTACTGAAGTCCATATAGATAACATCCACTGCCTTCCTTCATCAATCATCTTCATCACTTCCTCAAAAAACTCGATCAAATTAGTGAGACACAACCTCCCCTTCACAAAACCATGCTGCCTCTCGCTAATAAGTTCGTTTGTTTCCAAATTGGAGCAAATCCTGTACCGAAGAATCTTCTCTAATAATTTCCCTACCGCTGACGTAAGGCTCACCGGCCTATAATTTCCTGGATTATCCTTGCTACCCTTCTTAAACAAAGGAACAATATTGGCTATTCTCCAGTCCTCTGAGACCTCACCTGTAGCCAATGAGGATGCAAAGATTTCTGTGAAGGCCCCAACAATTTCTTCCCTTGCCTCCCTCAGTATTCTGGGGTAGATCCCATCAGGCCCTGGGGACTTATCTACCTTAATGCTTTGCAAGACACCTAACACCTCCTCCTTTTTGATAATGAGATGACTGAGACTATCTACACTCCCTTCCCTCGGCTCATCATCCACCAATTCCTTCTCTTTGGTGAATACTGATGCAAAGTACTCATTTAGTACCTTGCCCATTTCCTCTGGCTCCACACATAGATTCCCTTCTCTGTCCTTGAGTGGGCCAACCCTTTCCCTGGTTATCCTCTTGCTCTTTATATACGTATAAAAAGCCTTGGGATTTTCCTTAATCCTGTTTGCCAATGACTTTTCATGACCCCTTTTAGCGCTCCTGTCTCCTTGCTTAAGTTCCTTCCTACTGTCTTTATGTTCCGCAAGGGATTCGTCTGTTCCTAGCCTTCCAGCCCTTACGAATGCTTCCTTTTTCTTTTTGACCAGGCTCACAATGCCCCCCGTTATCCAAGGTTCCCGAAACTTGCCAAACTTATCCTTCTTCCTCACAGGAACATGCCGGTCCTGGATTCTAATCAATTGACATTTGAAAGACTCCCGCATGTCAGATGTTGATTTACCCTCAAACAGCCGCCCCCAATCTAAATTCTTCAATTCCTGCTGAATATTGTTATAATTAGCGTTTCCCCAATTTAGCACCTTCACCCGAGGACTACTCTTATCCTTATCCACAAGTACCTTAAAACGTATGGAATTATGGTCACTGTTCCCGAAATGCTCCCCAGCTGAAACTACGACCACCTGGCCGGGCTCATTCCCCAATACAAGGTCCAGTATGGCCCCATCCCTAGTTGGACTATCTACATACTGTTTCAAGAAGCCCTCCTGGATGCTCCTTACAAACTCTGCCCCATCCAAGCTCCTGGCACGAAGTGAGTCCCAGTCAATATAGGGGAAGTTTAAAGCACCCACTTCTACAACCCAATTACCTTTACATCTTTCCAAAATCTGTCTACATATCTGCTCCTCTACCTCCCGCTGGCTGTTGGGAGGCCTGTAGAAAAGCCCCAACATCGTGACTGCACCCTTACTATTCCTGAGCTCCACCCATATTGCCTCACTGCATGACCCCTCTGAGGTGTCCTCCCGCAGTACAGCTGTGATATTCTCCTTAACCAGTAATGCAACTCCCCCACCCTTTTTACATCCCTCTCTATCCCGCCTGAAGCTTCTAAATCCTGGAACATTTAGCTGCCAATCCTGTCCTTTCCTCTACCAAGTCTCTGTAATAGCAACATCATAGTTCCAAGTACTAATCCAAGCTCTAAGTTCATCTGCCTTACCTGTTATACTTCTCGCATTGAAACAAATGCACTTCAGACCACCAGTCCTGCTGTGCTCCGCAACATCTCCCTGCCTGCTCTTCCTCTTAGTCTTACTGGCCTTATTTACTAGTTCCCCCTCATTTATTCCACTTGCTGTCCTACTGCTCTGGTTCCCACCCCCCTGCCACACTAGTTTAAACCCTCCCGAGTGACGCTAGCAAACCTCACAGCCAGGATATTTGTGCCCCTCCAGTTTAGATGCAACCCGTCCTTCTTGTACAGGTCCCATCTGTCCCTGAACAGATCCCAATGGTCCAGATATCTGAAACCCTCCCTTCTACACCAGCTGTTCAGCCACGTGTTTAGCTGCACTATCTTCCTATTTCTAGCCTCACTGGCACGTGGCACAGGGAGTAATCCCGAGATTACAACCCTGGAGGTCCTGTCTTTTAACGTTCTACCTAACTCCCTAAACTCCCCCTGCAGGACCTCATCGCTCTTCCTGCCTATGTCGTTGGTACCGATGTGTACCACAACCTCTGGCTGTTCACCCTCCTCCTTCAGAATGCCCCCTGTCCGTTCAGAGACATCCTTGGCCCTGGCACCAGGGAGGCAACATTCCATCCTGGAGTTTCTTTCACGTCCACAGAAGCGCCTATCTGTGTCCCTGACTATAGAGTCCCCTATAACTATTGCTCTTCTGCGCTTTGTCCCTCCCTACTGAACAACAGTGCCAGCTGTGGTGCCACGGCTCTGGCTGCTGCTGTTTTCCCCTGATAGGCCATCCCCCCCAACAGTATCCAAAATGGTATACTTGTTAGAGAGGGGGATAGCCACAGGCACTGACTGCCTGCCACTTCTAGCGGTCACCCATCTATCTGCTTGCACCTTGGGTGTAACCACTTTTCTAAAACTCCTGTCTATGACGCTTTCTGCCACCTGCATGCTCCTAAGTGCATCCAGTTGCCGCTCCAACCAATCCATGCAGTCTGTGAGGAGCTGCAACTGGATACACTTCCTGCAGATGTAGTCGTCCGGAACGCTGGAAGCGTCACGGACCTCCCACATCTCACTTTACCCCTCTAACTGTCATTTCTAGCACTAATTAATAAATGAATTTAAAATAAATAGTGTAGGCGGATCATGCTGTCAGATAGTGTGTAATACTGATTTGAAGTCAGTTGTGCCATTTTCAACCTCAACGTTCCAGCTAATGCCCTCTTTTAACTTCGCACAACTGAACATGTGCTCAGCAGCCAGAAAGCCCCCAATTGTGCTATTTAAAAGGTTCATTAAGTACTTTCAGATGAGTTGCTGATTGATTTCAACTGGCTGTTGATGAGTTAGTAAAAATGCTTGGAGGTTTGTACTGCTATTTAAAGTTGGTGAAGTCTACAAGGAGTGATGTGGCACATGGCCTTGCTTCTTATTTTAAGGGTTCTGCTCAGAAATGGGTGCTGTTGCTTCTATCCTCCTTAGCCTGCAGCATGACAGGAAGAATGAGCAGAGGCAAAACAGAAGGGGAAAACTTGCTCGAAGAGGTAGGAAGAGGCAGAGGAGAAAGGATCTCAGCAGGAGGCCACATCCACCCAGTGTCTACAGGGAGCATTTCTCCTACCTCAACCTAAGCCAGGAACACAGTGTGTGACATCTCCAATTGACAAAGGAGGTGATGTCTGAAATTTGCCACCTCTTGCAGGCAGGCCTGCAGCCATAGAGCAGGGCGAGGAGAGGCTGTAAAGGTGTCTGTGACCTTCTTCATGTCAGGATCCTTCCAGGCTAGAGAAAGGGACATATCCATGTCTTACGGTCACTGTCCACTGTTGTATAGGGGAGGTAACTGATGCACTGTGTGCAAACAGAGGGAAATACATTACCTTCTCTCTTTCCAGACAAAAGCAGGTGGAGCATGCATGTGGTTTTGCCATAAAAGTGGGCTTCCCCATGCTGCAAGATGCCATGATTGCCCCCATGCTGCAAGGTGCCATTGACTGTCCACATGCTGCTCTGCAGGCTTTTCATTTCCTGATTATTTTTTATTCGCTCACAGGATGTGGGTGTCACTGGCTAGGCCAGCATTTATTGCCCATCCCTAATTGCCCTTGAGAAGGTGGTGGTGAGCTGCCTTCTGGAACCACACCAGTCTTTGGGGTGTAGGTACACTCACAGTGTTATTAGGAAGGTAATTCCAGGATTTTGACGCAGCGAAAATAATGGAACGGTGGTATAGTTCCAAGTCAAAATGGTGTGTGTCTTGCAGGGGAACCTATGGTGTTCCCATGCATCTGCTGCCCTTGTCCTTCTAGGTGGTAGAGGTCGCGGGTTTGGAAGGTGCTGTCAAAGGAGTCTTGGTGAGTTGCTGCTGTGCATCTTGTAGATTGTGCGTCAGTGGTGGGATGAGTGAATGTTTGTGGATGGGGTGCTGATCAAGTGAGCTGCTTTGTCCTGGATGGTGTCGAGCTTCTTGAGTGTTGTTGGAGCTGCACTCATCCAGTCAAATGGAGAGTATTCCATCACACTCCTGACTTGTGCCTTGTAGATGGTGGACAGGCATTGGGGAGACAGAAGGTGAGTTACCCACTGCAGAATTTCCAGCTTCTGACCTGCTCTTGTAGCCACAGTATTTATGTGGCTGGTCCAGTTCAGTTTCTGGTCAATGGTAACCCCCAGGATGTTGATTTGCAGCTGGTTTGCGACCATGCTCAGCTCATCAAGCTTGTCAATGCCTGCTATCCTGGCAGCAGTCATGATGCCTTTATTCTGCGCTGGTCTGCGGTACAATCAGCATTTGAGCTACCATGAGAAACCAGAGTGTGGCTACTGGGCAACAAGGACGCAACCCAAGCACACATGGGCAGCGTGCATAAAACGAAAGCCATACTGCCACATGAAATGTCATCGAGCAGATCATTGGAGTACTGAAGCAACACTCCTGTTGCCTGGACTGCTCTGGAGGAGCCCTGCAGTACTGTCTAGACCACATGTCACAATTCATCATGGTCTGCTGCATTCTGTACAATCTCGCCAGAATGAGGACACAGCCCTTGCCACCAAGTATACAGCAAGCAGCTGAGGAGGGGGAAGGGAGGACGATGGGAGGAAGCAAACAACACATCCTTTTTCAGTCTGGGTTCTCCATTATCAACTTATTCGACTGCAGTACTAATGAAGATCCCCCAATTCCCCATTCACAAACACTCCTACACCATACTTTCCCTCTGTCACTGACCATCACAGCACCCTCTTGGCTACAAGACTGAAGTAAAATCCACCACAAAGCAAGCATTGCAAGCCAACGTTGTCAAACAAACCAGTAGGCTATTTGGCCCCTCGTGCCTGCTCCATTGTTCAACTAGATCATGGCTGATCTTCTACCTCAATGCCACTTTCCCACATTATTCCCATATTCCTTGATGCCCTTGATATCTAGAAATGTATCGATCTATGTCTTAATCATACTCAATGACTCAGCCTCCACCGCCCTTTGGGGTAGAGAATGCCAAAGATTCTGAGTGACAGAATTCTTCCTCGTCTCAGTCCTAAATGGCCTGCCCCTTATTCTGAGACTGTGTCCCCTGGTTCTAGACCACCCAGTCAGGCGAAACATTTTCCTGCATCTACCCTGTCGAGCTCTGTAAGTATGTTGAATGCTTCAATGAGATCACCTCTCATTCTTCTAAACTCGAGAGAATATAGGCCCAGTCTATTTAATGTCTCCTCACAGGACAATCCCGCCATCCCAGGAATCAGTCTGGTGAACCTTTGTTGCACTTCCTCTTGGCAAGTATATCCTTCCTTAGATTAGGAGACCAAAATTGTACACAATACTCCAGTTGCAGTCTCACCAAGGCTCTATACAATTCTGATGAAGTGTCACTGACCTGAAATGTTAACTCTGCTTCTCTCTCCATAGTTGCTGCCAGACCTACTGAGTATTACCAGCATTTCTTGTTTTTATTTCAGATTTCCAGCATCTGCAGTATTTTGCTTTTATCTTTACAATTTCAGCAAGACTTCTTTACTGCTGTACTCGAAACCTCTTGCAACGAAGGCCAACATACTATTTGCCTTCCTAACTGCTTGCTGTACTTGCACGTTAGCTTTTAGTGACTTATGAACAAGGACACCCAGGTCCTTTTGGACAGCAACACTTCCCAACCTCTCACTATTTAAGAAATACTCTGCATTTCTTTATTTTCCTACGAATGTAGATAACTTAACATTTTTCCACATTATATTCCATCTGTCATGTTCTTGCCCACTCACTTCATCTGTCTAAATCCCTTTGAAGCCTCTTTGCATCCTCCTTACAACTCACATTCCCACCTAGTTCTGTGTCATTAGCAAATTTGGAAATGTTACATTTAGTCCCCACATCCAAATCATTGATATAGATTTTGAATAGCTGGGGCCCAAGCACTGATCCTTGTGGTACCCCACTAGTAACAGCCTGCCAATCTGTGAGTGACCCGTTTATTCCTACTGTCTGTTTTCTGTTCATTAACCAATTCCCAATCTATGCCAGTATATCCCCCCCAATCCCATGTGCTCTAATTTTGCTTACTAACCTCTTCTGTGGAACCTTATCGAAAGCCTTCTGAAAATCCAAATACACCACATCCACTGGATTCCCCTTATTAATTCTGTTATATCCTCAAAAAACTCTTAACAGGTTTGTTAAACGTGATTTCCCTTTCATAAATCCATGTTGACTCTTCCCAATCCTACCATTATTTTCTAAGTGTCCTGTTATCACATCCTTTATTATAGATTCTAGCATTTTCCCGACTACTGATGTCAGGCTAACAGGTCTGTAGTTACCTATTTTCTCTCTTCCTCCTTTCTTAAATAGCAGGGTTACATTTGCTAACTTCAATCCTGTAGGTACCACTCCAGAATCTATAGAATTTTGGAAGATGGCCACCAATGCATCCACTATGTCTACAGCCACCTCTTTCAACACTCTGACACTCTGGGATGTAGATCATCAGGTCCAGGGGATTTATTAACTTTCAGTCCTATTAATTTCTCCAGTACTACTTTTTTACTGATAATTTCTTTCAGTTCCTCAAGCCACTCATGCCCGATGTCTCACCACATGGAGATCCTGCCTCTAAGCTATCCAATAGCATATGCACAGTCAGTTTCTGAACTGGTGGCTGTGAGTGTCAGAGCAAGTGATGGTTTTCTTCATCATTAGTCTTTCCTTCCTCTATTAATTCCTGCTCCTGCACCACGACCTGGTCGGGTTGCAGTTCTTGGGTATCTGAAAGGGGAAAGGCACAAGAGTAGCTTTGTGGTGAGGGGCAAGACATGCATCCACATACCATCAGTGGCTTGTAAATCTTAAGAGATTGTGGGATGAGGGGAAGTGGGATGTGAGAAGGAGCATTAGGTATGAGGATCTTCAATGGATTCAGCTGTCCCGCTAGTTATGGTTTCAGCAATGGCCGCTCCAATGATGGCAAGCATCATCTCCTCCATGGGGGTGAAGAAATTCAGCCGTGCCTGTCCCCTGCTGGTTAGCTCCTACTGCCCCTACTTTTGTGTCACCTTGTTCCGCAACAGAGAGAGAAGTGTGTCAGTGAGTGCGGTGTAATGTGTTTGGGTGATGTGGTTGCAATGGTTGAATAGCTGGCAGTGTGTGTAAGCTATGAGATGTTAGTGTGAGGTTTGCAGCAGAACAAGGTGTGTCAGGGTAAGGTGAAGGCAGGAATGTGAGCATGAGTTATAATTAATAGAGATTGTTGGTAGGTGAGTGAAGGAGAGGGGATGGTGAATTGAACTGCATGTGAGGCTAGTGGTTCAGGTGTAAAATTATGTCATTTGATGGTGAATTTACTGACCTTGACCACTTGTATGAGGTCATTGAACATCTTGTAGCACTGCATCCAAATTCTCAGGGCTACATTGCTTCCATTGACCATGAGGGATATCTGTTCAATTACCTTCTGAGAGTTTGTCCAGAGGGCCTCCTGACCCCCTTTTTTTTATTCTTTCAAGGGATGTGGGCATCACTGGCAAAGCCAGCGTTTGTTGCCCATCTCTAACTGTCCTGGACAACTGAATGGCTTGCTAGGCCATTTCAGAGGACAGTTAAGAGTCAACCACATTGCTGTGGGTCTGGAGTCACATGCATGCCAGACCAAGTAAGGACAGCAGATTTCTTTCCCTGAAGGTCATCAGTGAACCAGATGGGTTTTAATTACTGTTGATGTTAGTTTCCTGGCACCATTACTGAGACTAGCTTTCAATTCCAGATATTTATTTATATATTTATTGAATTTATATTACACCAGCTGCCATGGTGGGATTTGAACCCGTGTCCGTAAGGGAAGTAGTCTGGGCCTCTGGATTACTAGCTCAGTGACATTACCACTTTGCCACCATCTCTCCCATGGAGAGAAGACCTCTCTTCAAGTCCACTGCATGCACCTAGGACTCCAGTGTCACGTCTGGGAACCTTGGAGCATGCTCTCTCCCTGTTGCATCATTAGTCAGTCTTAGTGCAGGGTCAGACTCTCTTCCCTAGCCACTTCTAGCACCTGATACACCTTTAAGAGATGCAGGATGGCTTTAAGTAGTGGTAACATCGTACAAGCTTAAGCCCCTTGCTGAGGTGTGCAGGCACTCAACAGTGCATTTAGCGCTGAGCTGGATGCAGTTGTTATGTAAATGAGCTGGTAGCATAAAGTTTGTGTGTTGACTGCATCAGAAGCAACTGGTGCAGGTTAATTTTGCACCACGATCTCTGCATCCCCTTTTTAGAGGCTATGCAATTTTGCCCCCATCTTCTTCGTTCTCAGTCTTTCCACTGTTTATTTCTCAATCCTTAAATCTCATTGGGTAAGGAGATGTCCTGTCGGTTGCATGGTTCCCTCAGGTCACAGCTTACACTTTTAGCAACATTGTAGGCAAAATATTTTGAGCTGAAGGGTGCAGGGGTATGCCAATTAACCAGAGGCACAGTTATATGCTCTGCTACAGCAAATTCTGGTCCCTGAATAAGTAAAGTGGGTGTACAATTGGCAAATGAACTTCAGTACAGATAAATATGAGGTGGTACATTTTTGTAGGAAGAATAATGAGGCCACATACTTCCTAGTAATTAAGTGTCTAAAGTGAGGTAGAGGAACAGAGCTATCTGGGGGTTATAGATACACAAAATATTACATGTAATGGCACCAGTTAGTAAGGCCATAAACCAAGCAAACAAAGCACTGGGGTTCACATCTCAAGGAATGGAACTGAAAAGCAGAGGAGTTGTGTTAAACTTGTATACAATCTTGGTTAGACCACACGGAGTACTGTGAACAGTTCTAGTCTTCATATTATAAGAAGGACATGGAGGGACTGGCGAAAATGCAAAAAAAAGATTTACTAGAATTATACAAGGTCTGAGAGGTTATATCTATCAGGAAAGATTGAACAGGCTGGAGTTATTTTTTCTAGATATGAAAAGACTTACCTGATAGAGGTCTTTAAGATTATGAAAGGGTTTGATAAGGTAGACATAGAGAAGATATTTCCACTTGCAAGTGAAACCAGAACTAGCGGCCACATATCTAAGATATATTCAAGAAAGAGTTAGATATAATTCTCAGGGCTAAAGGGATCAAGGGATACGGGGAGAAAGCGGGTACAGGGTACTGAGTTTGGATGATCAGCTATGATCGTACTGAATGGCAGAGCAGGCTTGAAGGGCCGAATGGCCTACTCCTGCTCCTATTTTTCTATGTTTCTAAGATAGTCAGTAATAAAACCAATAGGTAATTTAGGAGAAACTTTGTTACCCAGAGGGTGGTTTGAAGGTGGCATTTGCTAACCTACCACAAGGAGTAGTTGAGATGAATAGCATAAATGCATCTAAGGGAAAACAAGATAAGCATATGAAGCAGAGGGAAGTAGAAAATGATGGGGTTAGACGATGAAGAGTGAAAGAAGGCTTGCATTGAGCATGAACACCAACATGGGCCTGTTAGGCCGAATGGCCTGTTTCTATGCTGGAAATACTTTGTAATACTTGTAAAGAGGAATACAAATATCTTCAAAGAGCATAGAACAAAAGTATTGCACAAGAATATTGCTTTACATACCTGAGGCATGAGCATTACATTAAATATTCTTGCGATGGGAATGGACAACTCAGAATAGATTTCACCAACAACAGCTTTTACAATCGGTTGGTAATCTGTGTAATTGCATCGAACTTCCAGACAATTTTCTGAGGTATTTGACTTGGAAAGTAACTTCATTGCTGTTGCTACAGCCCTGGAGGCATCTGTACAGGTGTCATAGATTTCATATCCAAGTTTAATATCTGGTAGTAGAGTAGAGTTGTTTATCATTTCAATGGTGTATATCATAGCCTGGAGCCAAATAAATCTCTGGGCATCAAACCTTTAAAAATAAATAATTTTGTTCAGTCCAAGCATTAAGAAGGTTAATTGTTTGACATAATCATGTTGATCTCAGAGCTTACTATGATAATTCAATATGTCAAAAGAAAGTTTAAGCTTTTGGAAGAAATTGTTAAACAGTGACAATGACCACCTAGATTAGATTAGAGATACAGCACTGAAACAGGCCCTTCGGCCCACCGAGTCTGTGCCGAACATCAACCACCCATTTATACTAATCCTACACTAATCCCCTATTCCTACCAAACATCCCCACCTGTCCCTATATTTCCCTACCACCTACCTATACTAGTGACAATTTTATAATGGCCAATTTACCTATCAACCTGCAAGTCTTTTGGCTTGTGGGAGGAAACCGGAGCACCCGGAGAAAACCCACGCACACACAGGGAGAACTTGCAAACTCCACACAGGCAGTACCCGGAATCGAACCCAGGTCCCTGGAGCTGTGAGGCTGCAGTGCTAACAACTGCGCCACTGTGCCGCCCCGTAGCACCTGTTGTCCAGAATAATTTTTTGTAAAGTGTGTTTTCCCAACTTATCACTAAGAGTGCAGGGACACTATAGATGTTTTTTCTTAAGTGATGTGATTACCACCAGCAACATGGTGGGGTGAGTGGGAGAGGAAGAGTACCAGTTGCTTACCTAGCCCAAGGCTAACCCCAGGGAATATCTGGAAGTCAGACTAATTTTTTTTTTATTCATTCACGGGATGTGGGCATCGTTGGCTAGGCCAGCATTTATTGCCATCCCTAATTGCCCTTGAGAAGGTGGTGGTGAACCGCCTTCTTGAACCGCTGCAGTCCATGTGGAGTAGGTACACCCACAGTGCTGTTAGGAAGAGAGTTCCAGGATTTTTACCCAGTGATAATGAAGGAACAGCGGTATAGTTCCAAATCAGAGTGGTGTGTGGCATGGAGGGGCACATGCATGTGGTGGTGTTCCCATGCATCTGCTGCCCTTGTCCTTCTAGGTGGTAGAGGTCACAGGTTTGGAAGGCGCTAAGGAGCCATGGTGCATTGGTACAGTGTATCGTGCAGATGGTACACACTGCTGCCACTGCGCGTTGGTGGTGGAGGGAGTGAATGTTTGTGGGTGGGAAGCAAATCAAGCGGGCTGCTTTGTCCTGGATGATGTTGAGCTTCTTGAGTGTTGTTGGAGCTGCACCCATCCAGGCAAGTGGAGAGTATTCCATTACACTCCTGACTTGTGCTTTGTAGATGGTGGACAGGCTTTGGGGAGTCAGGAGGTGAGTTACTCGCCTCAGGATTCCTAGCCTCTGACCTGCTCTTGTAGCCACGGTATTTATATGGCTACTCCAGTTCAGTTTTTGGTCAATAGTAAACCCCAGGATGTTAATAGTGGGGGATTCAGCGATTATAATGCTATTGAATATCAATGGGTGATGGTTAGACTCTCTCTTGTTGTGCGAATGTTATATGTCACAAATCAGCCCAAGCCTGGATGTTGTCCGCATCTGGCTGCATATCTACATAGACTGCTTCAGTATCTGAGGAGTCGTGAATGATGCTGAACTTTGTGCAATCATCAGCAAATGTCCCCACTTCTAACCTAATGACTGAAGGAAGGCCATTGATGAAACAGCTGAAGATGGTTGGGCCTCGGACACTACCCTGAGGAACTCCTGCAGTGATGTCCTGGGATTGAGATGATTGACCTCCAACAACCACAACCATCTTCATTTGCGCTAGGTATGACTCCAATCAGTGGAAAGTTTTCCCCTGATTCCCATTGACGCCAGTTTTGCTGGGCCTCCTTGATGCCATACTCAGTCAAATGCTGCCTTGATGTCAAGGGCAGTCACTCTCACTTCACCCTCTTTTGTCCATGCTTGAACCAAGGCTGTAATGAGGCCCGGAGCAGAGTGGCCCTGCGGAGCTCAAACTGAGTGTCACGGAGCAGAGTATTGCTAAGCAAGATAATTGATAGCACTTTTGACGGCACCTTCCATCACTTTACTGTTGATCGAGAGTAGACTGATGGGATGGTAATTGGCCATGTTGGATTTGTCCTGTTTTTGTGTACAGAACATATCTGGGCAATTTTCCACATTGCTGGGTGGATGCCAGTGTTGGTATTTTAAAGGCGGGCTTCTGCTTGCATTGGAGAACCTGCCCAGGAGCAAGTGGCAGAGTCAGTGCTACTGCAGGCCTTGGACACTCATCGCAGTGTTAAAAGAGCTAGCAATCTCCTGGCCACTAGCTAGAAGTTGGTCCTACTGGAATCATTTAAATTTTCTGGATTTTAGAGTGATTCAATCCGTTCCTTGTGGAGGGATTTCAAATTTAAAGAGCTACTCCCACTGCCTTTGGCAATGTTAGACAGCTGTTTAACACAGGAGTGCCTATTGTCCATCATTGCTATAGATAGATGGAAAATGTGACAGACGACATAACACTGTCATTAATATCTCATTAAAATACCCCACTTGGGCAGATGTTTCTGGTGGCAGCAGTCACTTTTGGTGGAAAATACCAGACATAGCAGCATACAAATACGAATTAGGAACAGGAGTAGGTCGCTCGGCCCTTCGGCCATTCAATAAGTTCGTGGTTGGACTGATTACTCCACATTTCCACCTACCTCTGATAATCTTTCACCCCTTGCTTATCAAGAATCTGTCTACCTCTGCCTTAAAAATATTCAAAGACTCTGCTTCCACCATCTTTTGAGGAAGAGAATTCCAAAGACTCACGACACTCTGAGAGAAAATATTTTTCCTCATCACTGTCTTAAATGGGTGACCCCTTATTTTGAAAGTAACCCCTCATTCTAGATTCTCCCACAAGGGGAAACATCCTTTTCACAGCCACCCTGTCAAGAGCCCTCAGGATCTTATATGTTTCAATCAAGTTGCCTTTTACTCTTCTAAATTCCAGCAGATACAAGCCTAGCCTGTCCAATCTTTCCTCGTAAGACAGCCCGCCCATTCCAGGTATTAGTCTAGTAAACCTTCTCTGTACTCCTCCAATGCATTTACATCCTTCCTTAAATAAGGAGATCAGTACTGTACACAGTACTCCAGATGTGGTCTCGCCAATGCCCTGTATAGCTGAAGCATAACCTCCCTACTTTTATATTCAATTCCCATCATGATAAACGATAACATTCTATTAGTTTTCCTAATTACGTGCTGTACCTACATATTAATCTTTTGTGATTCATGCACTAGGACACCGAGATCCCTCTGCATCTCAGAGCTCTGCAATCTCTCACCATTTCGATTATGCGCTTCTTTTTTATTCTTCCTGCCAAAATGCCACATTATACTCCATTTGCCAGGTCTTTGCCCACTCACTTAACCTATCTATATCCCTTTGTTGCCCCCTTATGTCCTCTTCACAACTTACTTTCCTACCTATCTTTGTGTCATCAGAAAATTTAGCAACCATACCTTCAGTCCCTTCATCGAAGTCATTTGTATAAATTGTAAAAAGTTAAGGCCTCAGCACTGATCCCTGTGGCACACCATTTGTTACATCTTGCCAACCAGAAAATGACCCATTAATGCCTACTCTCTGTTTCCTGTTAGCCAGCAATTGACAGGAAGTTGGTAGAACAGTTCTTTAACCCATTTATCACCACATTTGCCCCAGTACCATAAAGAATTGTACAGTAAGACCTTGAGAACATTCAGACCCTCGCACCAAGACTCCAGATATAAGGACTAATTTTACTAATCAGTGATTATGATGGGAGTTTCACTGATTGGGAGCACATTAATAATAATTAACTGATTAATAATAGGGTAATTAATATTAATGAACTAGAAATCATGGGGAGCACCAGTTATGTGCATTCAGCAACCAAGGCTCTCCAATAGGTGCATTCATTCATACAAATCAGCCATGCAGTGTTAATGCAGCTTACATCCAGAATAAGGGCGTGACAGAGGTGGAGGTAAGAGAGGAGGGTGAGTTGCACTATTGATTAGGGAGGACATCACGGCAGTACTTAGAGAGGATATCCCGGGGGGAACGTCCAGCGAGGTCATATGGGTAGAACTTAGAAATAAGAAAGGGGTGATCACTTTGATGGGATTATACTATAGGCCCCCCAATAATCAGAGGGAATTGGAGGAGTATATATGTAGGGAAATCACAGATAGGCGTAGGAATTATAGAGTTGTAATAGTAGGTGATTTTAACTTCCCTAATATTGACTGGGACTGCCTTGGTGCTAAGGGATCAGATGGGGAAGAATTTGTTAAGTGTGTCCAGGATAGTTTTCTGAAGCAGTATGTGGATGGCGCTACTAGAGAAGGGGCTACACTTGACCTCATCTTAGGAAATGAGGCTGGGCAGCTGGTTGATGTGTCAGTGAGGGAGCACTTTGGGACCAGTGACCATAACTCTATTAGCTTCAAATTAGTTATGGAAAAGGATAGGACTGGTCCTCAGGTTGAAGTCCTAAATTGGGGGAAGGCTAATTTCGATGGCATCAGACAGGAACTCTCAAAAGTTGAATGGGCGAGGCTGTTTACAGGTAAAGGGACGTCTGGCAAGTGGGAGGCTTTTAAAAGTGAGATAAGAAGAGTTCAGGGCTGGCATGTTCCTGTTAGATGGAAGGGCAAGGCTGGCAGGTTTAGGGAACCTTGGTTGACAAGGGATATTGAGGGTCTGGTCAGGACAAAGAAGGAGGCATATGTCAAGTATAGGCAGCTGGAATCAAGCAAGTCCCTCGAGGAGTATAGGGGATGTAGGACTACACTTAAGAAGGAAATTAGGAGGGTGAAAAGGGGCCATGAGATTTCCCTGGCAGATAAGATAAAGGAGAATCCTAAAAGATTCTGTAAGTATATTAAGAGTAAAAGGGTAGCTAGGGAGAGAGTAGGTCCCCTTAAGGATCAGTGTAGTAATCTATGTGTGGAGCCACGGGAAATGGGCGAGGTCTTAAATGAATACTTCTCGTCTGTATTTACCGTGGAGAAGGTCATGGAAGCTGATGAGTTCAAGGGAGGGAACAGCGATCTCCTGGAGCATATCAACATTACAAAGGAGGAGATGTTGGAGGTTTTGAAGTGCATTAAGGTGGATAAATCCCCAGGGCCTGACCAGGTGTATCCTAGGATGCTATGGGAAGCAAGGGAGGAGATTGCTGGGGCCCTGGCAGAGATTTTTGTATCATCGTTAGCCACAGGTGAGGTACTGGAAGACTGTGGGATAGCTAATGTTGTTCCTTTATTTAAGAAGGGCAGCAGGGATAAGTCAGGGAACTACAGGCCAGTGAGCCTTACATCAGTGGTGGGAAAGTTATTGGAAGGGATTCTGAGAGACAGGATTTATATGCATTTGGAAAGGCATGGTTTGATTAGGGATAGTCCGCATGGCTTTGTGTGTGGGAAATCATGTCTCACGAATTTGATTGAGTTTTTCGAGGAGGTGACAAAGAGGATTGATGAGGGCAGGGCGATGGACATTGTTTACATGGACTTTAGCAAGGCCTTTGACAAGGTCCTTCATGGTAGGCTGGTCCAGCAGATTCGAACATATGGGATCTAGGGTGAGCTAGCAAATTGGATACAAAATTGGCTTGGTGATAGGAGGCAGAGGGTGGTAGTAGAAGGTTGTTTTTCAGATTGGAGGCCGGTGACCAGTGGTGTGCCGCAGGGATCGGTGCTGGGCCCTCTGTTGTTTGTCATATATATTAA
Source organism: Heterodontus francisci (assembly GCF_036365525.1). Taxonomy (NCBI): domain Eukaryota; kingdom Metazoa; phylum Chordata; class Chondrichthyes; order Heterodontiformes; family Heterodontidae; genus Heterodontus; species Heterodontus francisci. Next base: position 130,433,954 of record NC_090373.1, read on the forward strand.
TGACTTGGATGTGAATGTAGGGGGCATGATTAGTAAGTTTGCAGATGACAACAAAATTGATGGTCTAGTGGACAGTGAAGAAGGTTACAACAGGATATAGATCAACTGGGAAAGTGGGCAAGTGAGTGGCAAATGGAATTTAACGCAGACAAGTGTGAAGTGATGCATTTTGGGAAGTTAAACCAGGACAGGACATATACAGTGAATGGCAGGGCCTGGGGAGTGTTCTTGAGCAGAGAGACATTGGCGTGCAAGTACATAACTCCGTGAAAGTGGCAACACAGGTAGACAGGGTGGTGAAGAAGGCGTATGGCATGCTTGCCTTCATCGGCCAAGGCATTGAGTACAAGAGTTGGGACGTCATGTTACAGTTGTACATAACGTTGGTTAGGCCGCATTTGGAGTACGATGTGCAGTTCTGGTCGCCGCACTACAGGAAAGATGTGATTAAGCTAGAGAGGGTGCAGATAAGATTCACAAGGATGTTGCCTGGTTTGGAGGGCTTGAGTTATAAAGAGAGATTGGATAGGCTGGGTCTGTTTTCCCTGCAGTGAAGGAGGCTGAGAGGGGACATGATAGAGGTATATAAAATTATGAGAGGCATAGATAGGGTAGATAGCCAGAGTCTGTTTCCCATGGTAGGGGTGACTAAAACTAGAGGGCATAGATTTAAGGTGAGAGGGAGGAGGTTTAAAGGGGATCAAAGGGGTAAATTTTTCACACAAAGAATAGTGGGTATCTGGAATGAGCTGCCTGAGGAGGTGGTGAAGGCAGGAACAGTAGCGACATTTAAGAGGCATCTGGACCTGTACTTGAATGAGCAAGGCATAGAGGGATATGGAATTAATGCAGGCAGGTGGGATTAGTATAGATCGGCATTATGGTCGGCATGGAGGCAGTGGGCCGAAGAGCCTGTTTCTATGCTGTACAACTCTATGATTCTAAGAGGTAAAAAGGGGGAACCATCCCTATCATCTCTCACCTGTTGGTACAGGTGAAGGAAGCAGAAGTATTTAATTATCCAATGCCTCTTGGTAGCTCCTGAGGGAAATAGTTTCCAAAGCCAGTAAAGGCTATTTTAATGGAAGATTTACTGCGAAAACCACATTCTATTCCTGATCAACAGTAGTGCTACACATATCACCTGACTTCTGCATGTATAGAAAGCTTCTAAAGGAATCCAACTGGTTTAGCAGGGAAAGTCTCATCTGATATAATTATACAGAAACTAGTCGCATTGAAGAAGAATTTGCTGCATAGCTGGTAAATGAGGAGCTTTGATAAGTTGGAAGATAAGAGGCAAGATTTTAATTTCATCAAAACGGAACAGGAAATTGTTAGATTCATTTTTTTCTAGCTAGCTGGAACTCACTATGCACAAAGGTGGTGGAAGCAGAAATGATCAATGACTTCAAGAGGAAGTTGGATGGCCACCTGAGAGAAATAGATTTTCAGGACTGTCGAGATCGAGCCAGGACTGTAACTGACTGCATAGCTTCGTGGAGAGCTGGCATGGACTCGATGAGCTGAATTGCCTCCTTTTGTGCCATAAATGATTCTGTGACACAATACATATTTTATATTCTAAGTTTGTGTATGTGGAAACCTATCAAATGCATGTGATGAGTGCATTTACAGCATGTACGGCATTAAAGATTCATTTCCTTCCTTATATTAGTGGCTAGATTTTCTACTCAGCCTTTTAACTGGTGAAAGTATAGTTTTTTACCCGCCACAAGCCTGTGGTCCTGATCCTGGGTGATTTTCCAGAGTCAGGATCACTTGAGTAATTTTGGCAGGCTCCAGGATGCCCATTTAGGAATGGCTAGAGAATGGCTGTGGTAGGCTCTGGACATCTGTCACGATGGCCTGGATTTTGTCGGGTAATGATGGTGAACCTGTCAGTGTTCACTGTCATTATTCTACTGAAACTGACAGCAACATCTGGACTCCGCTCATGCCCAGAATAATACAGAAATCCAAAAGTTGCTGTCAGTAATTCTAAATTCGTCCAGAAGGTGTGCTGTTAAGGTCCCCCAGAATGCAATCCCTAAGCAATCGGTGAATTGACCAGAACTATCATTTTTACACTGTTAATGTCACTGTTAAAAAAAGCCTTGAAAAAATTACACCTTGTTAAATGAGCTATATCTGGGTTACTTAGCAATGTACTGACTTCATAATTAATGCTAAATACCCTCACTCACCCTGAAAAGCTAATCTTATATTTGTGGAATGTCAAACTTCTCATGGTAAAATTCCATATTTTAAAAAATTTTTTGAAGCTTGTTTATATTGATATTTTAGTTTCTATCTAAGTCCAATCATAAGCATTTATTTTGCTATCTATTTAAATTAAAAGTAGGGATTCTGTGGTGTTTACTTACTGGCTTGCTGTCTGTGCAAATTATTCAGTTTGATTGCGTGCTAACATCACTGCTGCTGCCGCATGCTTGGAAACGCTTTGGGCCCTCTGTTGTTTGTCATATATATTAATGACTTGGATGTGAATGTAGGGGGCATGATTAGTAAGTTTGCAGATGACAACAAAATTGGTGGCCTAGTGGACAGTGAAGAAGGTTGTCTAAGGTTACAACAGGATATTGATAAACTGGGAAAGTGGGAATGGGATTGGCAAATGGAATTTAATGCAGACAAGTGCGAAGTGATGCATTTTGGGAAGTTAAACCCAGGCAGGACATATATAGTGAATGACAGGGCCCTGGGGAGTGTTGTTGAGCAGAGAGACCTTGGGGTGCTGAAAGTGGCAACACAGGTAGACAGGGTGGTAAAGAAGACGTATGGCATGCTTGCCTTCACCAGCTGAGGCACTGAGTACAAGAGTTGGGACGTCATGTTACAGTTGTACATAACGTTAGTTAGGCTGCATTTGGAGTACTGTGTGCAGTTCTGGTCGCCGCACTACAGGAAAGATATGATTAAGCTAGAGAGGGTGCAGCCAGCACTCTTACATATATGCATATTGATGCAAATGTTCAATATTCAAGCTGACATTGAGATTGGTTGTGAAAGTAGATATATCGGCAGTAAAATAGTTTTTAATAAAAACAGATCTGAACAAGTGAATGTTTTCATTTGATATCTAATAATCAAGTAAACTGCCTCATTTCCAATTTGCCTTTGTCAGATTGGATTTCTTATATAACAAAGAAAACTGCCTCCACTTGAAATCTAATCCCCACACTATACTGGATTGAACCAGTCAAGTTTAAGAATGTTTAAATTTTCATGCCATCTTTATTGTAATAATGTAACAGAATAAAAGAGCAAACCATGAAACACTTACCCTTTGCATGTTCGTGAGTCTGGTTGAGAGCGTATTGCTGAATTCTCCAACTGTTGATGAATTGGAAAGATTCCACCGATAATGATATCTCCTGGGCTTTTGGCTCCTACAAAATCATTGGATATATCACAAGCTCTCACTGACGAGCAAAGAAAAACACAGCACCACACATGGGTTGCCTTCACAGTGAACATGGTCCTTAGGAATTTTTAGTTATTTAGTATTTTACACAACTAAATAAGAATTTAAATGCAACAAAATAAAACCTTACGAAGAAATTAAACTTTTCAAAACCGGACCTTTTGCTTCTGTGTATTTACTGGTATGTCCAAAAGCAGATTAAGCAGCTGCCTTTTTGCTCTCGGACAATATCAATGCACTCCCTTCATCTGCTGCGCACTGATACAATGAAATGAGTTGCCTTTTATTTTGACAGGTAAGTTCATGCCAGGAATTTCCCTGCCTATTTAACACATTGCGACAATATTTATTTTTCACTCTTCGTAGTTCCTGCTTTCGTTTTCATGCTGTTTAATGGTATCAGGAGACTTGAATAGTTGGTGATGTAATTTCAGGATGGAGAAAGTATGGTGATTCCAGGTTCGGTTTTTGGATACCTGTGTAATGTGTGTGAAACCTAAATATTTATTTGAAGGTTGTGGTGTTGATATTGTATCCTGTGATGTGTTAATAGCTGTGTGGTAGAACATGGCTACCCGAACCGAACCCGACTGGGGACATGTGTTGGGTTCGTGTTGGGTCGCGCTTCCAAGTCCGGCATTCGGGTCGGGTCAGGTTGGGCCGGGTTGGACACAGTGACAGCCAGGACGTCAAGGCAGGAAACGTGCATTTGGACTCAAGCACTAGTCTGCAGTGAGCGATTCCATCCAAGGTAGAGCACAACCACTTCAATAAAGTTGATTATATTCCGGTGGTCGGGTCGGGATGGGTCGAGTGCGGGAAAATGTCAAAGGACTCGGGCCGGCTCGGGCTTGGGTTGGATGTGGTTCTGTCAGGCTCGGGTCTGGTTTCATTTGCAGACCCAAGCAGGCCTTTACTGTGTGTTATATGGCTTTTGCTTTATTCATTGATGCAATGTGGGCAAGGCCAGCATTTAATGACCATTCCTAACTGCCCTTGAGAAGGTGGTGGTGAGCTGCATTCTTGAAATGCTGTAGTCCATATGGTGTGGGTACACCCACCATGCTGTTAGGAAGGGAGTTCCAGGATTTTGACCCTGTGACAGTGAAGGAATGGTGATATCGTTCCAAGTCAAAACAATATATAGCTTGGAAGGGAATCTGCAGGTGGTAGCGTTTCCATGGGTAGGATATCATTCTGCCTTGGAGATGGGCGTGGAGGTGGAGGCTGGGGCAAACAAAATGGCAAGGGTTGGCATTCCCAATGTTGCCTGGGCCCCCTGCAATTTTATCTGGAGTGCGAAGGGCGAGGAAGACCTTTCCACCCCAGGCCAATTGAGGCCAATTAATAGCAACTTAAGGGCATCTTCCCACCTCCACTTCAATTTTATTGAAGGCGGAGGGGCCTGCTGCCACTGGGAGACGCCCACCAGGTAAAGCCTGGCGGCCTGCTAGCGGGCTTTGTGGGGCGGTCCCTTCTTTGAGGACCCACCCCGACCCCAGCACCCTCTCCAAACCTCCCCCATCCACCTGTCCCGGGCCTCCGGGTGGCGCTGCCTATACTGCAGAGCTGCTGGCCTTCCGATTGGCTGGCAGCTCTGGAGGCAGGAGCTTGTCCCTTAAAGCAACACCATCCCTGATGGTGGGCAGTTAATTTGCTGCCCACCATTAAATCGCAACAGGGGTCCGAAGGAGGGCTGAAGTGGGCTCTTACCCACCTTCCAGCCTGCTGCAGGGATCCCATATCTCCGGAATAAAATCTGGCCCTGTGTGTCTGCTGCCCTTGTTCTTCTAGGTGGTAGAGGTTGCAGGTTTGGAAGGTGCTACTGAAGATGCCTTGACCTTGCTGCAGTGCATTTTGTACATGGTACACACTGCTGCCACTGTGCATCAGTGGTGCAGGGAATTAATGTTTTAGCTGATGGATGTGGTGCCAATCACACGGGCTCCTTTGTCTTGGATAGTGTCAAGTTTGTTGAATGTTGTTGGAGCTGCACCCATCCAGGCAAGTGAAGAGTATTCCATCACAGTCCTGACGTGCCTTGTAGATGGTGGACAGGCTTTGGAGAGTCAGGAGGTGAGTTAGCCACAATAGAGTTCCCAGCTCTGGCCTGCTTTTGTAACCACTGTATTTACATAGCTGGTCCAGTTAAGTTTCTGGTCAATGGTAACCCTCAGGAAATTGATGGTGGGATCACAGCAATAATAATGCTGTTGAATATCAAGGGGAGGTGATTAGATTCTCTCTTGTTGGAGATGCTCATTGCCTGGCACTTCTGTGGCATGAATATTACTTGCTACTTATCAGCCTAAGCCTGAACATTGTCCATGTCTTATGGACTGCTTCGTTATCTGAGAAGTTGTGAATGGAACTGAACACCGTGCAATGATCAGCGAACATCCCAACTTCTGACCTAATGATGGAGGGAAAGTGCTTGATGAAATAGCTGAGATGTTGGGAATAGAGCACTGGCTTGAGGAATCCCTGCAGCGATATTCTGAGGCTGAGCGGATTCCCTCCAACAACCACAACATCTTCCATTATGCCAGGTATGTCTCCAGCCAGTAGAGAGTTTTCCTCCTGATTTCATTGATTTAAATTTTACAAGGCCTCCTTGATACCACACTCGGTCAAATGCTGCCCTGATATCACTTTCATCACACCTCTGGAATGCAGCTCTTTTGCCCTGTAATAAGGTCTGGAGCCATGTGGTCCTGGTGGAACCCAAACTGGAAATTAGTAAGCAGGTTATTGGTGAGTAAGTACTGGTTGAATCACTGTCAATGACACCTTCCAATGCTTTACTGATGGTTGAGAGTAGACTGATGGGACAGTAATTGGTGGATTGGATTTGTCCTTTTTGTGGACAGGACACACCTGGGCAATTTTCCATTTTGTCGGGTAGATACAAGTGTTATAGCTGTACTAGAGCAGCTTGGCTTGTGCTATGGTTACCTCTGGAGCACAAGTTTTCAGTACTATAGCCGAGACATTGTCGGGACCTGTGGTCTTTGCTGTATCCAGTGCACTCAGCTGTTTCTTGATATCACGATCTGGGCTGAACTGAGTGGGAACACATTTTCTTGTGTCTCAATTACATAATATAGTAATTTGGTAACATTTTTAGGCAGGAGAAGACCTTGGGTCCATCAAGCCCACCTATCGATATCATTCCCTTGGTGCATTTCTAATAACCCTGAATCCCATTTGTTGACAAGAATCTAGTTCCTTCTGGATATCCATTTCTTGTTTCATTATCTGTGTTGGAAGTCTGCTCCATGTACTAACCACCCTTCTAGCAAAGAAAGTCCGTCCTGCATTACCCACTTTCCGTTGTTTTCCTTACTTTGTAATGTGACCCCTTATACTTGAATTATCTGCTTTTTACTATTTTAAACCAATTGCATACTCACTTGCATTTTAGTGCAGTTGTGTATGTTCTTTATGCAGTATTTACAAGATCAGACGTTGCTATAACGAGCCTATTAGTATCATTGTGAATGTTGGTATTGTATTTTAAATGCTTCAGGATTAGAGTTGCTGTTGGACTGTGGGGAGGACAATTGTGCCCAAACTGTTGTACTTCATCTGGGGCTATGATTTGCTTGGATCACTATTCTTGTGGGGTTTTTTCAGTCTTCGACCAGCACTCCATTTGAAATTGACTACAGAAAGTGATTTCGGTAGCCCTGGGCTGGAAAGGTATGGTGGAGGTTAATAATCCTCAGTAAACCTGCACAAATTTGAGATGACAGTTCAACTGAATTTCAAAATGAAAATGCACTTGGAATGCGAAGGACTCTGCAGTCTCGATGCTAAGTCACATTTGCACACTGTTGACTCTGGTTCACAAATCACACTAACACATTGGTAAACATTTTACACTAGTGGGCTAAAACATCAAATATGATTATTAAACAGTAATTAGGACTATTAATTAGTCATACTGAAAATTCCAAACAATAATATGGCATATACTACTGGAGCTGTAAGTCACTCTCAAACAGAGCCTTAATCTATGCTTGTGGAATAAAGTTAACATCATCGAAATTGACTTTTTAAATTATGCAGAAAACTCAGTCAAGAGTGCATTGCAGCAAAGAGCAGTAAAGGTCCATGGCAGTTTGAGTGAACTCCCACTGTAACTTCATTAGTAGTATGTTGGATAGGCTGGGAACTAGGCCAGGACCTGGATATGTCGCATTTGAATATTTTAGTGAGGCTCCCACCTATTTTGGGCAGGAGCACTGGTTATCTAAATTAAGGCATGGTCCAAAATCAAACTGGGCAGGTCCTAGGCAGGATGTAAGTGGTCATTACTTTCTAAATCATTTTCTTTCCACCACCCCAGTGAAACTGAAAAACAGGGCAATGGTGAAGCAAACATCGCCCCCATGGATTCAAATGCAAACTATATGGGGAAGAAATAAACTAATTTAATCGAACTGGCAGCCTTGACAGAAGCATATCAATCTCAGTAGAATCCACAGAATAAATGAACGCTATGTGTAACAGAACATTCCAGAAACTATAGTAGCATAATTTATGTTCAAGTATACATTTTTGATTTCATGTTGGATTGTCTGGTGAATAATTATTGCATCTTGTTGAGGTTAAAGTAGGAAATGTTTTTTTTTCAAACTATATAACAATCCATTTAATCCCATTCCCCTGTGTTATGCGAGCACTTCTATTTTTCTTTGTAAAATATGTTTTAAGAAATTGTAGTTGGATTGTGGGCACTGATTCATCTGGAATCTTGAAGAGGCTGAACTGTGTGATTGCTTTTAAAAGAAGTTACCAGAAGGTTTGGACTGAATGTAAACAGGTATTACTGGAAGGTACCTGTTTGTAAAGAACCCAGAAGAAGGTTGTGTTCTGACAAAGAAGTGGCAAGCCAAGAATTATGGTTGTGGCAAGGTTTGTTTTAGGCCAATTACCGCCCTATCAGTCTGCTCCCGATCATCAGCAAAGTGATGGAAGGGGTCGTCAGCAGTGCTATCAAATGGCACTTGCTCAGCAATAACCTGCTCACTGACGCTCAGTTTGGGTTCCACCAGGGCCACTCAGCTCCCGACTTCATTACAGCCTTGGTCCATACTGGAAAAAGAGCTGAAATCCAGAGGTGAGGTGAGAGTGACTGCCCTTGACATCAAGGCAGCATTTGACCGAGTATGCCATCAAGGAGCCCTAGCAAAACTGGAGTCAGTGTCTGTTTCTGGCAAAGGTGGGACCTGTACAAGTTGGATGGGTTGCACCTGAACCGGAATGGGACCAACATCCTTGCTGGGAGGTTTGCTAGTGCTGTTGGGGGGGGGAGAGGGGTTAAACTAATTTGGCAGGGGAATGGGATACAGAGTGGAGGTACAGTAGGGGATGATGCTCAGTCAAATATAGAAGAGAAACTGAGTCAGTCTGGAAGGCAGAGCAAATATAGACCTGTTAAGGCACAAGGGGAAAATGCAAGGCTGGATTGCATCTATTTTAATGCAAGGAGTCTTACTAGTAATTTTTTTTTTTATTCGTTCATGGAATGTGGGCATCGCTGGCCAGGCCAGCATTTATTACCCATCCCTAATTGCCCTTGAGAAGGTGGTGGTGAGCAGCCATCTTGAACCGCTGCAGTCCATGTAGGGTAGGTACACCCACAGTGCTAGCAGTTAGATACAACTGAGTGGCTTGCTAGGCCATTTCAGAGGGCATGTAAGAGTCAACCACATTGCTGTGGGTCTGGAGTCACATGTAGGCCAGACCAGGTAAGGACAGCAGATTTCCTTCCCTAAAGGACATTAGTGAATCAGATGGGTTTTTACAACAATTGAAATGGTTTCATGGCCATCATTAGACTGGCTTTTTTTAAAATTCCAGATTTATTAATTGAATTCAATTTCCACCTTCTGCTGTGGTGGGATTTGAACCCATGTCCCCAGAGCAATACCCTGTGTCTCTGGGTTACTAGTCCAGTGACAATATCACTACGCCACCACCTCCCCATTCGCCACCGCCTCCCCATAAGACAGATGAATTGAGGGCGTTGATTAGCACATGGGATTATGATATTGTTGCTATCACAGAGACATTGTTGAGGGAGGGGCAGGACTGGCAGCTCAATATTCCAGGGTATAGAATCTTCAGGCGTGACAGGGGAGACATTAAGAGAGGAGGTGACATTGCACTGTTGATCAAGGAATCAATTACTGCAGTAAGGAGGGATGATATCTTAGAAGGTTCCTGAAATGAGGCCATATGGATAGAACTTAAAAACAAAAAGAGGGCAATCACTTGGCTGGGAGTGTGCTACAGGCCTCCAAACTGTCAGGGAGAGATAGAAGAGCAGATATGTAGGAATATCTCAGAGAGGTGTAAAAATAATTGGGCAATAATAGTAGGGGATTTCAACTTACCTAATATCAACTGTAAACTTAGGCTTAAAGGAGGCGGAATTTTTAAAATGCATACAGGAGAGCTTTTTGAGCCAGCACGTAGAAAGTCCTACAAGAGAAGGGGCAGAACTGGACCTAATCCTAGGGAATGAATCTGGACATGTGGTAGACGTGTCAGTGGGAGAGCATTTCAGGGATAGTGAGCTTAACTCTGTAAGATTTAAGGCAGTTAATGAAAAGGACAAAGACAGGCCGGAAATAAAGGTACTGAATTGGGGGAAGGCTGATTTCAATATGATAAAACAGGATCTGGCCAAAGTGGACTGGAAGCAGCTACTTGTAGGAAAGTCTACATCAGACCAGTGGGAGTCATTCAAAGAGGAAACAATGAGGGTTTAGAGCCAACATGCACCCGTTCAGGTGAAGGGTAGGACCAACAAGTCCAGGGAACCCTGGACGCCAAGAGATCTCGAGGATTGGATCAGGAAAAAAGGAGGCTTACGGCAGATTCAGAGAGCTGAAAACAGCGGAGGCACGAGAGTAGTATAGAAATTGTATGGGGGTACGTAAAAAAGTAATTAACAGAGCAAAGAGGGGACATGAAAAAACACTGGCGGGCAAGATAAAGGAAAATCCCAGGGTGTTTTATAAGTATATTAAGGGCAAGAGGATAACCAGGGGAAGAGTGGGGCCCATTAGGGACCAAAGTGGCAATCTGTGTGTGGAGCCGGAGGATATAGATGAGGTTTTAAATGATTACTTTTCATCTGTCTTCACTATGGAGAAGGTCAATGTAGGTGTAGAGGTCAGGGAGAGGGATTGTGATATACTTGAACATATTAGCATTGAAAGGAAGGAAGTATTAGCTGTTTTAGCGGGCTTAAAAGTGGATAAATCCCCAGGCCCAGATGAGATGTATCCCAGGCTGTTATGTGAGGCAATGGAGGAGATAGCAGGGGCTCTGACACAAATGTTCAAATCCTCTCTGGCCACAGGAGAGGTACCAGAGGACTGGAGGACAGCGAATGTGGTACCATTATTCAAGAAGGGTAGCAGGGATAAACCAGGTAATTACAGGCCAGTGAGTCTAACATCAGTGGTTGCAAAAATATTGGAAAATGTTCTGAGGGACAGGATTAATCTCCACTTGGAGAGGCAGGGATTAATCAGTGATAGTCAGCATGGCTTTGTCAGGGGGAGATCATGTCTAACTAACTTGATTGAATTTTTCGAGGTGGTGACTAGATGTGTAGATGAGGGTAAAGCAGTTGATGAAGTCGACTTGGACTTCAGTAGGGCTTTGGATAAGGTCCCGCATGAGAGATTGGTTAAGAAGGTAAAAGCTCATGGGATCCAGGGCAATTTGACAAAGTGGATCCAAAATTGGCTTAGTGGCAGGAGGCAGAGAGTGATGGTCGAGGGTTGTTTCTGCGAGTGGAAGCCTGTGACCAGTCGTGTACCGCAGGGATCGGTGCTGGGACCCTTGCAGTTTGTAGTGTACATTAATAATTTAGACGTGAATATAGGAGGTATAATAAGTAAGTTTGCACGTGATACGAAAATTGGTGGTGTCGTAAATAGTGAGGAGGAAAGCCTTAGATTACAGGACGATATAGATGGGCTGGTAAGATGGGCAGAGCAGCGGCAAATGGAATTTAATCCTGAGAAGTGTGAGGCGATGCATTTTAGGAGGACTAACAAGGCAAGGGAATATACTATGGATAGTAGGACCCTAGGAAGTACAGAGGGTCAGAGGGATCTTGGTGTACTTGTCCATAGATCACTGAAGGCAGCAGCACAAGTAGATAAGGTGGCTAGGAAGGCATATGGATAGTTGCCTTTATCAGCCAAGGCGTAGAATATACGAGCAGGGAGGTTATGCTGGAGCTGTATAAAATACTAGTTAGACCACAGCTGGAGTACTGTGTACAGTTCTGAACACCACACTATAGGAAGGATGTGATTGCACTGGAGAGGGTGCAGAGGAGATTCACCAGGATGTTGCCTGGGCTGGAGCATTTCAGCTATGAAGAGAGACTGAAAAGGCCAGAGTTGTTTGCCTTAGAGCAGAGAAGGCTGAGGGGGGACATGATTGAGGTATACAAAATTATTAAGGGCATTGATAGGTTAGATAGGAGGAAACTTTTTCTTTTAGTGGAGAGGTCAATAACCAGGGGGCATAGATTTAAGGTAATGGGCAGGAGGTTTAGAGGGAATTCGAGGAAAAATATTTTCACCCAGAGGGTGTTTGGAATCTAGAACGCAATGCCTGAAGGGGTGGTAGAGGCAGGAACCCTCACAACATTTAAAGAGTATTTAGATGAGCGCTTGAGACGCCATAGCATACAAGGCAATGGGCCAAGCGCTGGAAAATGGAATTAGAATGGGTGCTTGATGGCTGGCACGGACATGATGGGCCGAAGGGCCTGTTTCTGTGCTGTATAACTCTATGAATCTAATGGGAATTAGGGGGAAAATATGGAGTCATACCTAGCACAAAGAAAGATGGTTGTGGTTGTTGGAGGTCAATCATCTCAGTCCAAAGACATCACTGCAGGAGTTCCTCAGGGTGGTGTCCTAGGCCTAACCATCTTCAGCTGCTTCAGCAATGACCTTCCTTCAATCATAAGGTCAGAAGTGGGGATTGTTGCTGATGATTGCACAATGTTCAGTACCATTTGTAATCCTCAGATATTGAAGCAGCTCATGTCCAGATGCAGCAAGACCTGGGCAACATCCAGGCTTGGGTTGATAAGTGGCAAGTAACATTGGTGCCACACAAGTGCCAAGCAATGTCCATCTCAAACAAGAGAGAATCTAACCATCTCTCCTTGATGTTCAATGACATTACCATCGCTGAATTCCCCACCATCAACATCCTGGGGGTTACCATTGGCCAGAAACCCAACTGGACCAGTCGCAAAAATGCTGTGGCTACAAGAGCAGGCCAGAAGCTGGGAATTCTGTGGCGAGTAACTCGTCTCCTGTCTCCCCAATGCCTGTCCACCATCTACAAGGCACTAGTTAGGAGTTGGTGGAATACTGTCCACTTGCCTGGATGGGTGCAGCTCCAACAACACTCAAGAAGCTTGACACCATCCAGGACAAAGCAACCCGCTTGATTGGCACCCCATCCACCACCTTCAACATTCACTTCTTTCACCACCAACAGGCTGAAGCATTTGCAGCCATCTTCAACCAGAAGTGCCAAGTGGATGATCCACCTCAGCCTCCTCCTGAGATCCCCAGCTTCAGCCAATGCGATTCACTGCATGTGATATCAAGAAACAGCTGAAGGCACTGGATACGGCAAAGGCTATTGTCCCTGACAACATTCCAGTAATAGTGCTGAAGACTTGTGCGCCAGAATTGTCCGCGTCCGTATCCAAGCTGTTCCAGTACAGCTACAACACTGGCATGTACCTGACAATGAGGAAAATTGCCGAGATATGTCCTGTACACAAAAAACAGGACAAATCCAACCCGGTCAATTACCGCCCTATCTGTTTACTCTCAATCATCAGCGAAGTGATGGAAGGTGTCGTTGACACTTTGTAGATGGTACACACTGCTGCCAGTAGTGGAGGGAGTGAGTGTTGAAAGTGATGTTTGGGACGCCAATCAAGCAGGCTGCTTTGTCCGGGATGATGTTAATCTTCTTGAGTGTCATCGGAGCTGCACTCATCCAGCCAGTGTAAAATATTCCATTACACTCCTTACTTGTGCCTTGTAGATGGTGGACAGGCTTTGGGAAGTCAGGAGGTGAGGTACTCACTGCAGAATTCCCAGTTTCTTACCAGCTCTTGTCGCTACAGTATTTATATGGCTGGCCCAGTTAAGTTTCTGGCCAATAGTAACCCCAGAATGTTGATGGTGTGGAATTCAGCGATGGTAATGCTGATGAACGTCAAAGGAGATGATTAGATTCCCACTTGCTGGAGATCATCATTGCCTGGCACTTGTGTTATCAACCTAAGCCTGTCTTTTGCAACAATGTGCTGGGCTCCCCCATCATTGAGGGTGGGGATATTTGTGGAGCCTCCGCCTCCAGCCAGTTGTTTAATTATCCATGACCATCATGACTGGATGTGACAGGACTGCAGAGCTTAGATCTGATCCGTTGGTTGTGGGATCACTTAGCTCTGTCTATCGCATGCTGCCTGCCCTGTTCGGCATGCAAGTAGTCCTGGGTTGTAGCTTCACCAGGCTGACACCTCATTTTTAGGTATGCCTGCTTCTGCTCCTGGCATGCCCTCCTGCACTCTTCATTGAAGTAGGCTTGATGTTAATGGCAGAGTGAGCGATTTGCAAGGCCATGAGGCTACAGATTGCGTTTGAATACAATTCTGCTGCTGCTGATGGCCTGCAACGCCTCATGGATGCCCAGTTTTAGCTGTATGATTTGTTCTGAATCAGTCACATTCAGCACGGTAGTCGTGCCAAACAACATGATTCATTAATACTTCCATATTTGGCAACTCTATCAAAGCTAATTTTTTCACAAATGTTAAGATTTATTTGTTGTTTTGATGACTTATTACTACAATTTAAACATTTGTGCACATTTCCATACCATCACTGGTAAGGTTTTCTATCACTTTGTAAAAAAAAATATGGAATTAGCTTCTAGTTATTGTATTTTCTGATTTCAGTGCAATCACCTGTGAAGTAAAGAGACAGATGTAGGTGAAGTGATTTGCTTGTTGCAGATCGGAATGCTTTCTTCAGCAATGTCCTTGTTGACAGCTAACAAATCAATAAGGAGATTTCTGGAAATTAGAAAATCTGGTTGAACAGCATTCCAAATATTCAGTATCATTGTTATAGAAATATTATCTGCACGAATTTGGCGCCAGCTGACATTTTGGATGATATTTCCCTCCCTAGCCTGGGGTCAGTGAAGGCAATTATAACACAACAATATTGTTCTGATTGAGAACAGTTAACTTAACACAGAGCAGGGATTAAGGTGGCTAAATTGGATAACCCCCAAAATTGGACATGTGGATTGCAATGTGCTGGTACCCCTCGCTGGTTCAATGTGATACAGGCAGCATGCCAAGATCATGTTGCCTGCTACTTATAATTATTTGTGGCATGCAGCCCAGTGCTGAACATGCTGTTGAGTGACTGCATACCGCAGTAGCGTGCCCAAGTTTGTGCGAGGCTAGCATCACTTAAAGCTAGCCTGCACTACTTAAAGCCAGGCTGCTCCTTTTAAAGGCAAGGTGCATTCCGACTACAGCAAGGGCTGAAACTAGTTAAAGATGGGTGGAAGACCAGGAAGAGGCTTCAGAAATGGTGCAACAGGCCGGAGTGCATAGCCTAAGGTTCTCAGATGTTGCACTGGAGGCCTTGGTGCAGGAGGTGAATAGGAGAGAAGCGGTCCTCTTCTCACAAAGAGCCAGAAGGCTGTAAGATTATCATGGATTGATTTACAAATAACCTTTTAATGTAATTTTAGAAATGCAGTTGCTTGAGTGACTTTACACTTTCAGATACCCAAGGACAGCCACCTGACCAGGCAGTGGTTCAGGAGGCTGAAGCCCTAGATGAAGAAGCGGCTGAGGAGCAGATACACCAACACTTGATCTATCACTCACAGTCTCTTGCAGAGGAGTCCAGCATCAACCTTGTACAGGACTTCGCGCAGAGGTTGGAGGCCATCCTTTCCAGTGGGGAAGTTGTGGTCCATGCTTGCATGCAGCACGACCTCGACAACTTTCAGGTGTGGGCTGATAGGTGGCAAGTAACATTCATGGCACACGAGTGCCAGTTAATGATCATCTCCAACAAGAGAGAATTTAAACATCTACCCTTAAAACTCAATGGCATTACCATCAGTGAATCCCTCACCATTGTTACGATCAAGGCGGGAGGAGTCCACTGTCTTTCGCTAGTTCCACTTCTCCACAGGTCACAACATATATTTAAATGTGTACCCAGTTACTGATGCGGCCAATTATATACTCTATCTATTTTAGTTACAGAATAAAATCCACCAACCGAGTTTCTTTAATAAACAACAAAAGTATTAATTTGTTATAAACAAGGCTTAGTCAATAAAGATGCAAAGCTTTAACACTCAGTTTGAAATATGACAGTAAATATGTATATTCCCTTCTAAATACCCAACACACAAACACTGGTTAAAGGAAAAATAAAGATGCTTTGGCCAAAGTACTTGTTAATTCTTGAAGAAAAAGAATAAGATATATTATGTTCCAAATGGCATACAGTCTGGCATTCGAGTATATGTAGACGGGTCACTGGGATCTTTTCAGAAGCAGTTCGTTCAGGAGATGTCTAGAGGAAGCCTTTTAAAAGCTTCCCAGGAGAAATGCGGCCTAAGGCATTACAGCTATCACACACTGGATTTCTTTTTTGCAGGTTTTCTCGGAGACGTGGAGAAAAGATGAGCTGGGTGATTCTTTCAGCAGCTACAAGCCCAACTGACTCAAAACAGTATTCAAAAATGAAACTCACTGTTGAGCACCATAAATCTTGTCATGTCACTTCACTTGTAAACAACTCCCATAGTAAAAAGTCACCTGTTGTTTACTTAGCTGAAGACACGTGACATCCAGTAAATGATGTTTTTAAACAGAGTCCTTCCAGTGACCCTTTAAAAAAAAGTCCAGCGTTAATGGAATTACTTCAGTTGTCCAATGAATCCATCTCCACAATTCTAAAACCTGAGTCCTCAAAAAATATTAAAAAGTGGAGGCACTTTCATAACACCATCAACAACCTGTGGGTTAACATTCATCAGAAACATAACTGGGCCAGCATATAAATACTGTGGCTGCAAGAACATGTCAGAGGCTGGGAATTCTGTGGCAAGTAACTCACCTCCTGACTCCACAAAGCCTGTCCACCATCTACAAGGCACAAGTGAGGAGTGTGATGGAATGCTCCCCACTTGCATGGATGAGTGCAGTTCCAATGACACTCAAGAAGCTCAATACCATCCAGGCCAAAGCAGCCCATTTGATTAGCACCTCATCCACCACCTTCAACATTCATTCCCTCCACCACAGTGGCAGCAGTGAGTACCATCTACAAGATGCACTGCAGCAACTCACCAAGCCTTCTTTGACAGCACCTTCCAAACCTGTGATCCTCACCACCTAGAAGAACAAAGGCAACAGATGCATGAGAACACTACCATTTGCAAATTCCCCTCCAAGTCACACACCATCCTGACTTGGAAATATATTGCTGTTCCTCCACTCTCGCTGGGTCCAAATCAAAATCCTAGAGCTTCCTCCCTAACAGCACTGGTGTTGTATCTATACCAAATGGACTTCAGAGGCTCAAGAAAGTGGCTCACCACCAGCTTCTCAAGGGCAACTAGGGATAAGCAATAGTGACGCCCAAATCTCATGAGCAAATAGAAAAAAGGCACCCACAAGTCTGGTTGCGGCTTCCTGGACTGGCAGAGAGTGAAGGAGTTATGACAGTTGCCAGGAAAGCGAGTGTACACATGGAGGAAGCTCTTAAATAAAAGCAAAATATTGTGGATGCTGGAAATCTGAAATAAAAACAAGAAATGCTGGAAATACTCAGCAGGTCTGGCAGCATCTGTGGAAAGAGAAGCAGAGTTAACGTTTTGGGTCAGTTCTGAAGAAGGGCCACTGACCCGAAACATTAACTCTGCTTCTCTTTCCACAGATGCTGCCAGACCTGCTGAGTATTTCCAGCATTTCTTGTTTTTATTTATTGGAGGAAGCTCTTGTGGTCACAGAACAATTGGACATTGAGGGAGTGGAAGCCCCTTCTTGTTGTTGAATCTCAATGGCCGGTCACTCCGAGACTTCATGGCCACATGGGTGCATTGATGATGCCCTGCACCTGGGGGAATCCAGTGATGGAGGGGAAACCCACTGCTCTCTGTGCCTACCAGGCACCATCTGTCTGGAATTGTATATACTTCCCAGATTTCACAAAAAGGACATCAGTGACCTGTGAGATGCAGTGGTGTGTAGCCGTTTGTGAGAAGCCACCAAGTTTCGCAGCTGATCTTTGGAATTAGCCAGAGGTGAGGACGTTCAAGGCCACAGTGACTTTGACGGTTACTGGAAGTGCATTGTGAGGTTTTCCATGATGAGGGCACAAATCTCTGTGACCATTTTCCTGGAGAATCACAGTCTCTTCCAGCACTGGTTCTCAGTCATTTCAAGGTAGCTCGGTCTCCATCACTAGATCTTATGCTAAGGGTATGGCCTTCGTTGCCTTCTTGCCCATCATCCCTCTCCTTTGCCCTCCTGCTACCCAGGATTCTGCCCTTCCTGTGGAGGATGTTGTTTCTTATTGCCACTGGACCCAAAATCTGAGAGTAATGCTCCCATTGCCAGCTGCTGCCTTCCTTTTGCTCAGGTAGCCTCCCAATTGTGTTTGGAAGCCTTGCCCCTCCTCTTTTGCCCCTGCAATGCCAGCAGGGTGACGACCCTTTGCACTCACTGATCACTCTCCCCATAATCTGTGCTGACCCAATAGTAGCTGTGTGCCAGTGACCAGGTCTCTCTCTGCACTGTTTTCTCTTTCATGTGGCCCACCTAATTCCCTGGCCCATGAATGGCTCCCTGCTGTGTATCCGCCTCCATGTTTCTGGTCAGCCCCAGACATGGCCCTCAACGACCTCTCAATAAGCTCTTTAATGACCTTACTTGCCATTATTACCAGATCGGACAGGTTCTCGGGTCTCACCAGCACCAGGAACGGCGATGAGAAACTGGCACGCCGGCCAGCGCCGTGATTTTCATCCTGCGTCCACCTCCATTCCCGCCCCCAGCATGACCTAAAAATCCAGCCCACTGTTTCAAAACTGACACTTGCTCATTTAACTTCACATGCTTTCGCTTGCCATCTATATGAATCATGAAGAATTAGCCCCCTAAGTGCAACTATTTCGCAATGTTATACCACTGGATGTCACTCTTCTCCTCATATACTTAAAGCTTGAAGCATTTCACCGTATTCATGAATTGTTAGGTATCATTTCTGAAGTTGTACTCATTTTATCGAATTGTTTCTGTGGTTTTCAGTTAAAGATTTATATGACTGCATGCAATTTTTATGACTGATGTAAGATGTGATTTTAACTTTCCTACAAGTAAAAGCTTGGCTGCTTGCCCTATCTCTGATACATCTTTAACTTTTCATAAATTGCTGGTAATTTCTGATAATGACACATCTGAAAAAAAAAGTTGTTAACTTCTTCAATCTTTCTGTATGCGATAATGGCTCCGCATGCCATTTTATTTTCTTTGCATATAATTTTGAAGTCAGCAGAATGAAATGCAATTATAAAGGAACAAAGCACTTGCATCATCGAGACATTCCAAAGTCCTTTGAGGACACTGAAGTATTTCTGAAATGGAGGCATGAGTTTTCATTCTTAGCAGTAAATTGGGCACCGGTGTCCGACAAACAACCGTCAGCTTGCTGCCTGCGCAACAATGAAAATGATTCCCATGGTCAATATTGTAAAGTGGACAAACATGGCAGCCAATTTGCGCACAGTAAAATTCTCAGACAGCAATGAAATAAATAACTAGATAATGTGGAAAATTTTCCACAGCAGTTCTGTCAGAATTCCACTGTAAAGTCAGCAGAAACTATGGTGAAATAGAATAAATGCCCATTTTATGCCATTTTCCAGGATTTTTGCCAATCTTACAGCAGGCAATCAGCAGAACACCATTGGAAATTCCAGGGAAACCTCTTCTTTTAATGATGTTGTTTGAGGGATAAATGTTGATCAGGACAATGAGAGATCTTCCCTGTTATTCATTGAATAGTGACAGGGAGCAATGTTTTTCAAATACCCCTTGCCCTATTAACATTGGAAAATGAGGCAGCCAACAGTTCAAAATTACTAAAATATCAGCAGCTCCTTGGCCACCTAAAGCCTCCCTATGGCAATCTTGAAGTGAATGTTAAATGAATAGCTCGTGCCTTTGCTCAAAACAGGTAGCAGCTGACTTCAATTCACAAAGCAAGGTCCTACGCTGGTTATAGGTCCATGTTTGCAAATTTCAGTACCGACTGATGAAGTATATATTTTGCACTTCCCATCCATTATTTTTGGTCCTGCCACAAATCCCGTTCTGTATTCAGTGACTCCATCCCTCTCCCTGGCCACTGTCTGAGGCTGTTTGCAACCTTGGGTCCTATTTGACCCCATGTCAAGCTTCCAAGCCCATATCCTCTCTATCACCAAGACGGTCTACTTCGACCTCTGTAATATCGCCTGTCTCCAAGTTTGCCTCAGCTCACCTGCTACTGAAACTCTCATCCAATGTCTTTGTTACCTGTCACAAAAACGTGCTAGGTCAAATGATGATTTTTTTAATCCACTGGCTGGAAACTTGAATATTAAACTGGTGGAGATGAACCTCTTAGACCTTGCAAGCTTTGATATCTGTCTGCTGACCATGAACACCAAGGTGTATTCCCTGCTGCAGACTGTAGTGTTCAGTGGTTTAATTGATCTGTGTTTTATTGTGTTAGTCTATTCACCGATCGATACTCACTGTGCTTAATGACATAAGCCTGACGAGGAGCTACTGAGAATAGAGAAGTTTCTGGAAAGAACAGACAGAGATCCCCCTCAAACGTATTCAGCTGCATTTCTGCCTCCCAGAGAACCATCAAATCAGCATCCACATATTCAAACGGAGGTCTCTGGACCACTGAATTCAGCCTGAAGCCAGCCAAGTCACATGAGTGCTGACGCCACAGCAAGAGATCTAGCAGTTTTTAAAAAAGAATTTAAGAAGTATCTGCGGACAGCAAATTTGGACTGAAGGCTCTGCCTTTCAAAGACTTGACCTTAACCCATTCAGGCTATTTTTTATCTTCCAAAATAGAGTGTTTGAGAAGTGGAGATATTGAAGCCACCTCGAAATGCAGTACTACCAAGCCTGGGCATAATTATTTCTGAGATTCTGAGACCCTTTCAAGCAGTGAATTCCAGACGGTTACCATCCTCTGGGTGAAAACATTTTCTCCTCAACTCTCCTCATTGTTCTACCAATTAGAATTAGAATTAGAACATTACAGCGCAGTACAGGCCCTTCGGCCCTCGATGTTGCGCCAACCTGTGAACCATCTGACCTACACTAATCCATTTTCATCCATATGTCTATCCAATGACCACTTAAATGCCCTTAAAGTTGGCGAGTCTACTACTGCAGCAGGCAGGGCATTCCACGCCCCTACTACTCTCTGAGTAAAGAAACTACCTCTGACATCTGTCCTATATCTATCACCCCTCAACTTAAAGCTATGTCCCCTCGTGTTTGCCATCACCATCCGAGGAAAAAGACTCTCACTATCCACCCTATCTAACCCTCTGATTATCTTATATGTCTCTATTAAGTCACCTCTCCTCCTCCTTCTCTCCAACGAAAACAACCTCAAGTCCCTCAGCCTTTCCTCATAAGACCTTCCCTCCATACCAGGCAACATCCTAGTAAATCTCCTCTGCACCCTTTCCAAAGCTTCCACATCCTTCCTATAATGCGGTGACCAGAACTGCACGCAATACTCCAGGTGCGGTCTCACCAGAGTTTTGTACAGCTGCAGCATGGCCTCGTGGCTCCGAAACTCGATCCCCCTACTAATAAAAGCTAACACACCATATGCCTTCTTAACAGCCCTATTAACCTGGGTAGCAACCTTCAGGGATTTATGTACCTGGACACCAAGATCTCTCTGTTCATCTACACTACCAAGTATCTTCCCATTAGCCCAGTACTCTGCATTCCTGTTACTCCTTCCAAAGTGAATCACCTCACACTTTTCCGCATTAAACTCCATTTGCCATCTCTCAGCCCAGCTCTGCAGCCTATCTATGTCCCTCTGTACCCTACAACATCCTTCGGCACTATCCACAACTCCACCGACCTTAGTGTCATCCGCAAATTTACTAACCCACCCTTCTACACCCTCTTCCAGGTCATTTATAAAAATGACAAACAGCAGTGGCCCCAAAACAGATCCTTGCGGTACACCACTAGTAACTGAACTCCAGGATGAACATTTGCCATCAACCACCACCCTCTGTCTTCTTTCAGCTAGCCAATTTCTGATCCAAAGCTCTAAATCACCTTCAACCCCATACTTCCGTATTTTCTGCAATAGCCTACTGTGGGGAACCTTATCAAACGCCTTACTGAAATCCATATACACCACATCCACTGCTTTACCCTCATCCACCTGTTTGGTCATCTTCTCGAAAAACTCAATAAGGTTTGTGAGGCACGACCTACCTTTCACAAAACCGTGCTATTTTAAGTCTATTTTGCCTGCTCTCTGCTCAAGGAAAAAGTTCCTTCTATCCTTCCTATCCTATTCCTAGGCCCCTCATAGTTTTATACACCTCAATTAAATCACCCTCAGCAACACCAGCCTATCTAATCTTTCCTCATAGTTAACATTTTCCAGTCCAGGCATCATCCTCGTAAATCTCCTCTGTGCCCTTCCTAGTGTGATAATATCCTTCCTGTAATGTGGTGACCAGAATGGCACACACAATTCTAGCTGTGGTCTAACTAGTGTTTTATATGGTTCTAGCAAAACCTCCCTGCACTTACATTCTCTGCCTCGGCTACTAAAGGAAAGTATCACATGTGCTTTCTTAACCACCTTACTGTAGTATAAGGGTCTGAAAAGGTTAATCTTGAGAGAGTGTAAATAATATCTCCTACCTTGATGAGGCAAGAGAGAACTTGTGAGAGAGACTTGAAGCGAGATGCAGCAGGCCTTTGGAGGAGTCACTCAGACTATTGTGAAGGTTTATATAGTAAATATTAATATTCTAACTACCCTAGACTACAGAATCTCTCTAAGCTAGAGCAACAGAGGTGGCAGTGTACCAAACAAACATACAACACCTCCCTGTCTCGCTACCTTCAGAGATCTGTGGACATGCACTCCAAGGTCTCTCTGATCCTCTACACTTCTCAATATCCTACCACTTATTGTGCATTCCCTTGCCTTGTTTGCCCTCCCCAAATGCATTGCCTCACACTTCTCTGGATTGAATTCCATTTGTTATTTTTCTGCCTACCTGATTAGACCATGATATCTTCCTGCAGTCTACAGTTTTCTTTCTCAAAACCAACCACAAGGCCATTTTTTGTATCATCTGCAATCTTCTTAATCATCCCCCTTACATTTAAGTCTAAATCATTGATAAATGCCATTGAAAACAAGGGATCTAATACTGAGCCCTGCAGAACCCTGCTTGAAACAGCCTGCCAGTCAAAAAAATACCTGTCAACCATAACCCTGTGCTTCCTGCTTGCCCTTGGATCCCGTGGGCTTTTACTGTTCTGACCTGTTGGCCATGTGGGACTTTGTCAAAAGCCTTGCTAAAATCCACATACACCATCATTGACCCTCATTAATACCTCCTCAAAAAATCCAATCAATTTAATTAGACATGACCTTACCTTAAGTAATCCATGCTGAATGTCCTTGATTAATCCATGCCTTTCTAAATGATGACTTATACTGTCTCTCAGAAACGTTTCCAATAATTTACCCACCACCGAGGTTAGGCTGACTGGTGTCTAATTATACAGTCTATCCATCTTTCAGATGAGATGTTAAACTGAGGCCCGGTCTTCTCTCTCATAACATAAAAGTTCCCATGATACTATGTCAAAGAAGAGCAGGGAAGTTATCCCCGGCATCCTGCCGATATTTATCTCTCAATCAACATCACAGAAAAAAACAGATTATCTGGTCAATTATTACGTTTCTGTTTGTGATTGTGTGCTGTGCGCAAATTGGCTGTCGTGTTTCCTACATTACAAAATGAAGCACTTCATTGGCTGTAAGCGCATTGAGATATCTGGTGGTTGTGAAAATGCCATACAAATGCAATGGGTTTTGGGCATCGCTGGCAAGGCCAACATTTGTTGTCCGTTCCTAAATGCCCTTGAGAAGGTGGTGGTGAGCTACCTTCTGGAACTGCTGCAATCCATCTGGTGCGGATACACCCATAGTGCTTTTAGGGAAGGAGTTCCAGGAATTTAACCCAGCGACAGTGAAGGAAGGGCAATATATTTCCAAGTTAGGATGCTGTGTGGATTGGAGAAGAACTTGCAGATGTTGGTGTTCCACACGCAGCTGTCCTTGCCCTTCTACTTGGAAGCGGTCATGGGTTTGGAAGGTACTGTCAAAGGAGACTTAGCGAGTTGCTGCAGTGCATCTTGTATATGGTACACACTGCTACCGTGTCGGTGGTGGAGGGAGTGAATGTTTAAGGTGGTGGATGGGTGCCAATCAAGCGGGCTGCTTTTTCTTGGATGGTGTTGAGCTTCCTGAGTATTGTTGGAGCCGCACTCATCCAGGCAAGTGAAGAGTATTCCATCACATTCCTGACTTGTGCCTTGCAAATGGTGGACAGGCTTTGGGGAGTCAGGAAGTGGGTTATTCAGCACAGAATTCCCAGCCTCTGACCTGCTGTTTTAGCCACAGCATTTATGTGGCTGGTCCAGTTCAGTTTCCGGTCAATGGTAACCCCCAGGATGTTGATAGTGGGGGATTCAGTGATGGTAATGCCATTGAATGTCAATGGGAGATGGTTAGATTCTCTCTTGTTGGAGATCGTCATTGCCTGGCGCTTGTGTGGCACGAACGTTACTTGTCACTTATCAGCCCATGCCTGAATGTTATCCAGATCTGGCTGCATATGGACACGGACAGCTTCAGTGTCTGAGGAGTTGCAAATGGTACTGAATATCATACATTCATCAGCGAACATCACCACTTGTGATGGATGGAAAGTCATTGATGCAGCAACTATGGTGCAGCGTTAGCTGCCCTCCAGTACTACACTTGTAGCCACAGAGAATTGAAAAATGATGGTCAGAACCTCTGCTATTTCCTCCCTCGCTTCTCTGAACAGCCTGGGATATGTTTCATCCAGGCCTTGCAATTTATCTACTTTCAATGATGCTAAACACCTTAATAATTCCTCTGTCGCTATATTTATCCCATTCAATATTTCACACTCCTCCTCCTTAATTATATTGTCTGCATTATTCCCCATATTTTGTGAAGACAGATGCAAAGTATTCATTAAGAACCGTGGCCAGGTCTTCCATCGCCACACAATGGTGACCTTTTTGGTCTCTAATTGGCCATACTCTTTCCTTAGTTATCCTCTTGTTGTTTATGTATTTATGAAGCATCTTGGGTTTTCCTTGATTTTACTTGAAAATATTTTTTCATGCCCTGTCTTTACTTTCCTAATTTCCTTTTTAATTTCACCCTGCACTTTTTATCCTCTTCTAGGCTTTCTGCACTGTTACATTATTGGTATCTGACATAAGCTTCCCTTTTTTGCCTCATCCTACCCATATGCTTCTTGACATCCAAGGGGCGCTAAGATTTGTGAGTCGCATCTTTTTCTTTGTGGGAACATATTTATTCTGAACCCTCATTATCTCCTTCTTGAATAACTCCCACGCTGTAACAAGATTTACCTTCAAGTAGCTGTTCTAGTCCACTTTTTTCTAAATCACATCTCAGCTGAGTAAAATTGGTCTTGCCCCAGTCGAGACGTTTTACTCCTGGTCTATCTTAGTCCTGTTCCATAACTACCTGAAATCTAACGTCACCACCACCAAAATACTCCCCACTGATACCCCTTCCAACTGCCCAGTTTCATTCCCTATAACTCAATGCTGAACCATCCGCTTTCTTGTTGGGCTTACATATGAACGCACAAAGTGGAGCAGGAGTAGGCCTATCGGCCCCTAGAGTCTGCTCTGCCATTCAACAAGATCATGGCTGATCTGATTGTAACCTCAACTCCACATTCCTGCCTACCCCCAATAACCTTTCACCCCTTTCTTATCAAGAATCTATCTACTTCTGTCTTAAAAATATTTAAAGACTCTGCTTCCACCACCTTTTGAAGAAGAGAGTTCCAAAGACTCATGACCCTCTGAGAGCAAATATTTCTCCTCATCTCTGTCTTAAATGGGCGACCCCTTATTTTTAAACAGTGACCCTCGAGCTCTATATTTTCCCACAAGAGTAAACATCCTTTCCACATCCACCCTGTCAAGACCCCTCAAGATCTTATGTGTTTCAATCAAGTCCCACTTACTCTTCTAAACTCCATCCTAGCCTATCCAACCTTTCCTTGCAAGACAACCTGCCTATTCCAGGTATTAGTCTAGTAAACCTTCTCTGAACTGCTTCCAATGCATTTACATCTGTCCGTAAATAACGAGACCAATTCTTCTTCTTTGGCCTCCTTGTCTCGAGAGACAATGGGTAAGCGCCTGGAGGTGGTCAGTGGTTTGTGGAGCAGCGCCTGGAGTGGCTATAAAGGCCAATTCTAGAGTGACAGACTCTTCCACAGGTGCTGCATAAAAATTTGTTTGTCGGGGCTGTTACACAGTTGGCTCTCCCCTTGCGCTTCTGTCTTTTTTCCTGCCAACTACTAAGTCTCTTCGACTCGCCACACTTTAGCCCCGCCTTTATGGTTGCCCGCCAGCTCTGGCGATCGCTGGCAACTGACTCCCATGCCTTGTGATCAATGTCACAGGACTTCATGTCGCGTTTGCAGACGTCTTTAAAACGGAGACATGGACGGCCGGTGGGCCTGATACCA
Organism: Heterodontus francisci; assembly: GCF_036365525.1. NCBI lineage: Eukaryota > Metazoa > Chordata > Chondrichthyes > Heterodontiformes > Heterodontidae > Heterodontus > Heterodontus francisci. The sequence continues at coordinate 130,460,430 of NC_090373.1, forward strand.
GTGGCGAGCTTGCTGTACAATGTGTCTTTGGGGATCCTGCCATCTTCCATGGGGCTCACATGGCCAAGCCATCTCAAGCGCCGCTGACTCAGTAGTGTGTATCAGCTGAGGATGTTGGCCGCCTCGAGGACTTCTGTGTTGGAGATACGGTCCTGCCACCTGATGCCAAGTATTGTCCGGAGGCAGCGAAGATGGAATGAATTGAGACGTCGCTCTTGGCTGACATACGTTGTCCAGGCCTCGCTGCCGTAGAGCAAGGTACTGAGGACACAGGCTTGATACACTCGGACTTTTGTGTTCCGTGTCAGTGCGCCATTTTCCCACACTCTCTTGGCCAGTCTGGGCATAGCAGTGGAAGCCTTTCCCATGCGCTTGTTGATTTCTGCATCGAGAGACAGGTTACTGGTGATAGTTGAGCCTAGGTAGGTGAACTCTTGAACCACTTCCAGAGCTTGGTCGCCGATATTGATGGATGGAGCATTTCTGACGTCCTGTCCCATGATGTTCGTTTTCTTGAGGCTGATGGTTAGGCCAAATTCGTTGCAGGCAGCCGCAAACCTGTCGATGAGACTCTGCAGACACTCTTCAGTGTGAGATGTTAATGCAGCATCGTCAGCAAAGAGGAGTTCCCTGATGAGGACTTTCCGTACTTTGGTCTTCGCTCTTAGACGGGCAAGGTTGAACAACCTGCCACCTGATCTTGTGTGGAGGAAACTTCCTTCTTCTGAAGACTCGAACGCATGTGACAGCAGCAGGGAGAAGAAAGTCCCAAACAGTGTGGGTGCGCGAACACAGCCCTGTTTCACGCCACTCAGGATAGAAAAGGGGTCTGATGAATTGCTGCCTTTCATATTGCCATGGAATGAGGTGATGATACTTAGTAGCTTTGGTGGACATCCGATCTTTTCTAGTAGTCTGAAGAGACCACGTCTGCTGACGAGGTCAAAGGCTTTGGTGAGATCAATGAAAGCAATGTAGAGGGGCATCTGTTGTTTGCGGCATTTCTCCTGTATCTGACGAAGGGAGAACAGCATGTCAATGTTCGATCTCTCTGCACGAAAGCCACACTGTGCCTCAGGGTAGATGCGCTCGGCCAGCTTCTGGAGCCTGTTTAAAGCGACTGGAGCAAAGACTTTCCCCACTATGCTGAGCAGGGAGATTCCACAGTAGTTGTTGCAGTCACCGCGGTCACCTTTGTTTTTATAGAGGGTGATGATATTGGCATCGCGCATGTCCTGAGGTACTGCTCCCTCGTCCCAGCACAGGCAAAGCAGTTCATGTAGTGCTGAGAGTATAGCAGGCTTGGCACTCTTGATCATTTCAGGGGTAATGCCGTCCTTCCCAGAGGCTTTTCCGCTGGCTAGGGAGTCAATGGTATCACTGAGTTCCGATTTTGTTGGCTGTACGTCCAGCTCATCCATGACTGGCAGAGGCTGGGCTGCATTGAGGGCGGTCCCAGTGACAACATTGTCCCTGGAGTACAGTTCTAGGTAGTGCTCAACCCAGCGGTCCATTTGCTTGCGTTGGTCAGTGATTGTGTCCCCTGTTTAGACTTGAGGGGGTGACCTTCTTGATGGTTGGCCCAAAAGCTCTCTGATTGCCATTATACATTCCTCTGTCGGTGGGAGAGGTCATTGCACCTCACTGGACAGCTACCGCCCGCCTCAAACCGGGCAGCCCCCGGTCAATAAGGTTCTGTCCCGCCACAGTCTGCCTGCTTCAATGGGTGCTTGGAGCTCAGGGTCATTGCCCGAAAGGTGGACTGATACACCGCACCAAACAACATGAAAAAAGGAAAGAAGGTACCAGCCCTTCGCTTTGCAAGCTGGAACGTCAGAACTATGTGTCCTGGCCTGTCGGAAGACCTTACACAAATCAACGATTCTCGGAAGACCGCCATCATTAACAACGAGCTCAGTAGACTCAATGTGGACATTGCAGCACTTCAGGAGACTCGCCTCCCCGCGAGTGGCTCTCTAGCAGAGCAAGACTACACCTTCTTCTGGCAGGGCAGGGATCCTGAAGAACCAAGACAGCATGGAGTGGGCTTCGCCATCAGAAACTCCTTGCTCAGCATGATCGAGCCTCCCTCAAATGGCTCGGAACGCATACTGTCCATCCGACTGCTCACCACCTCTGGTCCAGTACACCTACTCAGCATCTATGCTCCAACACTCTGTTCCGCACCTGAAGCTAAAGACCAGTTCTATGAACAACTCCATAACATCATTAGCAGCATCCCCAACACCGAACACCTATTCCTGCTGGGGGACTTTAATGCCAGGGTTGGGGCCGACCATGACTCATGGCCCTCCTGCCTTGGGCGCTATGGCGTTGGAAGGATGAATGAGAACGGGCAGAGACTGCTTGAGTTGTGTACCTATCATAACCTCTGCATCACCAACTCGTTCTTTCACACTAAACCCTGTCACCAGGTTTCATGGAGGCACCCAAGATCACGTCGTTGGCACCAGCTAGACCTCATTGTCACAAGGCGAGCCGCCTTAAACAGTGTTCAAATCACACGCAGCTTCCACAGTGCGGACTGCGACACCGACCACTCCCTGGTGTGCAGCAAGGTTAGACTCAGACTAAAGAAGTTGCATCATTCCAAGCAGAAGGGCCACCCGCGCATCAACACGAGCAGAATTTCTCACCCACAGCTGTTACAAAAATTTCTAAATTCACTTGTAACAGCCCTTCGAAACACTCCCACAGGGGATGCTGAGACCAAGTGGGCCCACATCAGAGACGCCATCTATGAGTCAGCTTTGACCACCTACGGCAAAAGTGCGAAGAGAAATGCAGACTGGTCTCAATCTCATAATGAAGAGCTGGAACCTGTCATAGCCGCTAAGCGCATTGCACTTTTGAACTACAAGAAAGCCCCCAGCGATTTAACATCCGCAGCACTTAAAGCAGCCAGAAGTACTGCACAAAGAACAGCTAGGCGTTGCGCAAACGACTACTGGCAACACCTATGCAGTCATATTCAGCTGGCCTCAGACACCGGAAACATCAGAGGAATGTATGATGGCATGAAGAGAGCTCTTGGGCCAACCATCAAGAAGATCACCCCCCTCAAATCTAAATCGGGGGACATAATCACTGACCAACGCAAACAGATGGACCGCTGGGTTGAGCACTACCTAGAACTGTACTCCAGGGAGAATGCTGTCACTGAGACTGCCCTCAATGCAGCCCAGCCTCTACCAGTCATGGATGAGCTGGACATACAGCCAACCAAATCGGAACTCAGTGATGCCATTGATTCCCTAGCCAGCGGAAAAGCCCCTGGGAAGGACAGCATTACCCCTGAAATAATCAAGAGTGCCAAGCCTGCTATACTCTCAGCACTACATGAACTGCTATGCCTGTGCTGGGACGAGGGAGCAGTACCCCAGGACATGCGCGATGCCAACATCATCACCCTCTATAAAAACAAAGGTGACCGCGGTGACTGCAACAACTACCGTGGAATCTCCCTGCTCAGCATAGTGGGGAAAGTCTTTGCTCGAGTCGCTCTGAACAGGCTCCAGAAGCTGGCCGAGCGCGTCTACCCTGAGGCACAGTGTGGCTTTCGTGCAGAGAGATCGACTATTGACATGCTGTTCTCCCTTCGTCAGATACAGGAGAAATGCCGTGAACAGCAGATGCCCCTCTACATTGCTTTCATTGATCTCACCAAAGCCTTTGACCTCGTCAGCAGACGTGGTCTCTTCAGACTACTAGCAAAGATCGGATGTCCACCAAAGCTACTAAGTATCATCACCTCATTCCATGACAATATGAAAGGCACAATTCAACATGGTGGCTCCTCATCAGAGCCCTTTCCTATCCTGAGTGGTGTGAAACAGGGCTGTGTTCTCGCACCCACACTTTTTGGGATTTTCTTCTCCCTGCTGCTTTCACATGCGTTCAAATCCTCTGAAGAAGGAATTTTCCTCCACACAAGATCAGGGGGCAGGTTGTTCAACCTTGCCCGTCTAAGAGCGAAGTCCAAAGTACGGAAAGTCCTCATCAGAGAACTCCTCTTTGCTGACGATGCTGCTTTAACATCTCACACTGAAGAATGCCTGCAGAGTCTCATCGACAGGTTTGCGTCTGCCTGCAATGAATTTGGCCTAACCATCAGCCTCAAGAAAACGAACATCATGGGGCAGGATGTCAGAAATGCTCCATCCATCAATATTGGCGACCACGCTCTGGAAGTGGTTCAAGAGTTCACCTACCTAGGCTCAACTATCACCAGTAACCTGTCTCTAGATGCAGAAATCAACAAGCGCATGGGTAAGGCTTCCACTGCTATGTTCAGACTGGCCAAGAGAGTGTGGGAAAATGGCGCACTGACACGGAACACAAAAGTCCGAGTGTATCAGGCCTGTGTCCTCAGTACCTTGCTCTATGGCAGCGAGGCCTGGACAACGTATGCCAGCCAAGAGCGACGTCTCAATTCATTCCATTTTCGCTGCCTTCGGAGAATACTTGGCATCAGGTGGCAGGACTATATCTCCAACACAGAAGTCCTTGAAGCGGCCAACATCCCCAGCTTATACACACTACTGAGTCAGCGGCGCTTGAGATGGCTTGGCCATGTGAGCCGCATGGAAGATGGCAGGATCCCCAAAGACACATTGTACAGCGAGCTCGCCACTGGTATCAGACCCACCGGCCGTCCATGTCTCCGTTATAAAGACGTCTGCAAACGCGACATGAAATCGTGTGACATTGATCACAAGTCGTGGGAGTCAGTTGCCAGCATTCGCCAGAGCTGGCGGGCAGCCATAAAGACAGGGCTAAATTGTGGCGAGTCGAAGAGACTTAGTAGTTGGCAGGAAAAAAGACAGAGGCGCAAGGGGAGAGCCAACTGTGCAACAGCCCCAACAAACAAATTTCTCTGCAGCACCTGTGGAAGAGCCTGTTACTCCAGAATTGGCCTTTATAGCCACTCCAGGCGCTGCTTCACAAACCACTGACCACCTCCAGGCGCGTATCCATTGTCTCTCGAGATAAGGAGGCCCAAAAGAACATTCCTCTGATATTTCCGGTGTCTGAGGCCAGCTGAATATGACTGCATAGGTGTTGCCAGTAGTCATTTACGCAGCGCCTGGCTGTTCTTTGTGCAGTGCTTCTGGCTGCTTTAAGTGCTACGGATGTTAACTCGCTGGGAGCTTTCTTGTAGTTCAACAGGGCAATGCGCTTAGCGGCTATGACAGGTTCCAGCTCTTCAAAGTGAGATTGAAACCAGCCTGCATTCCTCTTCGCACGTTTGCCATAGGTGGTCAAAGGTGACTCAAAGATGGCGTCTCTGATGTGGGCCCACTTGGTCTCAGCCTGTGGGAGTGTTTTGAAGGGCTTTTACAAGTGAATTTAGAGATTTTTGTAACAGCTGTGGATGAGAAATTCTGCGCGTGTTGAATCGCGGGTGGCCCTTCTGCTTGGAATGATGCAGCTTCTTTGGTTTGAGTCTAACCTTGCTGCACACCAGGGAGTGGTCGGTGTCGCAGTCCGCACTGTGGAAGCTATGTGTGATTTGAACACTGTTTAAGGAGGCTCGCCTTGTGACGATGAGGTCCAGCTGGTGCCAACGACGCGATCTTGGGTGCCTCCATGAAACCTGGTGACAGGGTTTAGTGTGAAAGAACAAGTTGGTGATGCAGAGGTTATGATAGGTACACAACTCAAGCAGTCTCTGTCCATTCTCATTCATCCTTCCAACGCCAAAGCGCCCAAGGCAGGAGGGCCATGAGTCATGGTCAGCCCCAACCCTGGCATTAAAGTCCCCCAGCAGGAACAGGTGTTCGGTGTTGGGAATGCTACTAATGATATTATGTAGTAGAACTGGTCTTTAGCTTCATGTGGGGAGCAGAGTGTTGGAGCATAGATGCTGAGTAGGTGTACTGGACCAGAGGCGGTGAGCAGTCGGATGGACAGTATGCGTTCCGAGCCATTTGAGGGAGGCTCTATCATGCTGAGCAAGGAGTTTCTGATGGCAAAGCCCACTCCATGCTGTCTTGGTTCTTCTGGATCCCTACCCTGCCAGAAAAAGGTGTAGTCTTGCTCTGTTAGAGGTCCACTCGCAGGGAGGCGTGTCTCCTGAAGTGCTGCATTGTCTACATTGAATCTACTGAGCTCATTGTTAATGATGGCGGTCTTCCGAGAATCGTTGATTTGTGTAAGATCTTCCGACAGGCCAGGACACATAGTTCAATACTGTACACAGTATTCCAGATGTGGTCTCACCAATGCCTTGTATAACTGAAGCATAACCTCTCTACTTTTGTATTCAATTCCTCTCGCAATTAATGACATTCTGTTAGCTTTCCTAATTACTTGCTATGCCTGCATACTAACCTTTTTGATTCATGCACTAGGAGACCCAGATCCCTCTGCATCTCAGAGCTCAGCAATCTCTCACCATTTAGTTAATATGCTTCTTTTTTATTCTTCCTGCCAAAATGGACAATTTCACATTTTCCCACATTATACTCCATTTGCCATATCTTTGCCTACTCACTTAATCTATCTATATCCCTCTGTAGCCTCTTTATGTCCTCTTCACAACTTACTTTCCTACCTATCTTTGTGTAATAAGCAACTTTAGCAACCATACCTTCGGTCCCTTCATCCAAGTAATTTATATAAATTGTAAAAAGTTGAGACCCTAGCACAGATCCCTGTGGCACACCACTTGTTACATCTTGCCAACCAGAAAATGACCCATTTGTGCCTACTCTGTTTCCTGTTAGCTAGCCAAACTTCTTTCCATGCCAATATGCTACCCCCTACACCATGGGCTTTTATTTTCCACAATAAACTTTAATGTCGCACCTTATTAAATGCCTTCTAGAAATCTAAGTATAGTACATCCACCGGTTCCCCTTTCTCCACAGCTTGTAACGTACTGGCTAAAAAAGTTCTCCTGAATGTACTTTAAGACTTCTGTGCCCCCTGTATCTTTTACATTGATTCTATTCCAGTTAATATGAGGGTAGTTTAAATCTATTCCTGAACTATTGTACTATCGTTTTGCACTACATACTTGTTGTTCTATCTCCCTCTGACTGTTTGGAGGTCTATGGTATACTTCTAGTAGTATGTTTGCCCCTTTTCTGTTCTTCATTTCAACCCATATGGCCTCATTTGATGATCCTTCCAGCATAGCATCCTTTTTCCCAGTTGTAATTGTTTCTTTAACCAATATTGTGTGCCCCTTGTTTTTTTTAATCCCCCATTCTATCTCATCTGCAAGTCTTGTAACCAGGAATGCAGAGCTGCCAATTTAAGTTGTGTTGCAGTGATAGCTATGTTATCATACTTGTTATGTAAATTCCCCTATCATTACAGTGCTGGGACAGCCCTATCTACAGGGGCAGTCCATATCAGTCAGATGGTGATTCTACATCTGGAGATTTTTCACGAGGATAGTTTGGAGTTATTTAAGTTCGCTTATGGGTATCTGTGTGTGTCAGACACCTAGATGACAAAAGAAAATGTACCTGTTTGTTTTATCCCCACATCAAGGTGCTGACTGCAGACTGGTTTCAATCTCACTTTGAAGAGCTGGAACTTGTCATAGCCGCTAAGCGCATTGCACTGTTGAACGACAAGAAAGCCCCCAGTGAGTTAACATCCGTAGCACTTAAAGCAGCCAGAAGCACTGCACAAAGAACAGCCAGGCGCTGCGCAAATGACTACTGGCAACACCTATGCAGTCATATTCAGCTGGCCTCAGACACCAGAAACATCAGAGGAATGGATGATGGCATTAAGAGAGCTTTTGGGCCAACCATCAAGACGGTCGCCCCCTCAAGTCTAAACAGGGGACACAATCACTGACCAACGCAAGCAAATGGACCGCTGGGTTGAGCACTACCTAGAACTGTACTCCAGGGACAATGGTGTCACTGAGACCGCCCTCAATGCAGCCCAGCCTCTGCCAGTCATGGATGAGCTGGACGTACAGCCAACCAAATCGGAACTCAGTGATGCCATTGATTCTCTAGCCAGTGGAAAAGCCCCTGGGAAGGACAACATTACCCCTGAAATAATCAAGAGTGCCAAGCCTGCTATACTTTCAGCACTGTACGAACTGCTTTGCCTGTGCTGGGACGAGGGAGCAGTACGACAGGATATGCACGATGCCAATATCTTCACCCTCTATAAGAACAAGGGTGACCGCGTTGATTGCAACAACTACCGTGGAATCTCCCTGCTCAGCATAGTAGGGAAAGTATTTGCTCGAGTCGCTTTAAACATGCTCCAGAAGCTGGCTAAGCGTGTCTCCCCTGAGGCACAGTGTGGCTTTGAGCAGAGAGATCCACCATTAACATGCTGTTCTTCCTTCGTCAGCTACAGGAGAAATGACGTGAACAACAGATGCCCCTCTACATTACTTTCATCGATCTCACCAAAGCCTTTGACCTCGTCAGCAGACGTGGTCTCTTCAGACTGTTAGAAAAGATCGGATGTCCACCAAAGCTACTAAGTATCATCACCTCATTCCATGACAATATGAAAGGCCCAATTCAGCATAACGGCGCCTCATCAGACTACTTTCCTATCCTGAGTGGCGTGAAACAGGGCTGTGTTCCAACTAGATATTTTGGTTTACCGTAGGTCTTTTCATTAATATTACTCTGATTGGGATCTTCTTCTCCCTGCTGCTCTCACATGCGTTCGAGTCTTCAGAAGAAGGAATTTCCTCCACACAAGATCAGGTGGCAGGTTGTTCAACCTTGCCCATCTAAGAGCGAAGACCAAAGTACGGAAAGTCCTCATCAGGGAACTCCTCTTTGCTGACGATGCTGCATTAACATCTCACACTGAAGAGTGTCTGCAGAGTCTCATCGACAGGATTGCGGCTGCCTGCAACGAATTTGGCCTAACCATCAGCTTCAAGAAAACGAACATCATGGGACAGGACGTCAGAAATGCTCCATCCATCAATATCGGCGACCACGCTCTGGAAGTGGTTCAAGAGTTCACCTACCTAGGCTCAACTATCACCAGTAACCTGTCTCTCGATGCAGAAATCAACAAGCACATGGGAAAGGCTTCCACTGCTATGTCCAGACTGGCCAAGAGAGTGTGGGAAAATGTCGCACTGACACGGAACACAAAAGTCCGAGTGTATCAAGCCTGTGTCCTCAGTACCTTGCTCTATGGCAGCGAGGCCTGAACAATGCGTATCAGCCAATAGCGACGTCTCAATTCATTCCATCTTCGCTGTCTCCGGAGAATATTTGGCATCAGGTGGCAGGACCGTATCTTCAACACAGAAGTCCTCGAGGTGGCCAACATCCCCAGCATATACACCTTACTGAGCAAGCAGCGCTTGAGATGGCTTGGCCATGTGAGCCCCATGGAAGATGGCAGGATCCCCAAGGACACATTGTACAGCAAGCTCGCCACTGGTATCAGACCCACCGGCCGTCCATGTCTCCACTTTAAAGACATCTGCAAATGCGACATGAAGTCCCGTGACATTGATCACAAGTCATGGGAGTCAGTTGCCAGCAATCGCCAGAGCTGGCGGGCAGCCATAAAGGCGGGGCTAAAGTGTGGCGAGTCGAAGTGACTTAGCAGTTGGCAGGAAAAAAGACAGAAGCGCAAGGAGAGAGCCAACTGTGTAACAGCCCCAACAACCAATTCTATCTGCAGCACCTGTGGAAGAGTCTGTTACTCTAGAATTGGCCTTTATAGCCACTCCAGGCGCTGCTCCACGAACCACTGACCACCTCCAGGCACTTACCCATTGCCTCTCGAGACAAGGAGGCCAAAGAAGAAGAAGGTGAGGAAAGATACAGCTTTATTTCAGCACTCTTCTGTGTTGCAGTGAGATGATTGTGGTCAACTGGATATAGATTCAGAATGACTAAGATTTAGGCTGCAAAGCTAGCTCCGCAGCACTGATAGTTTTGGGTCTATGCATGTTGGTTTAGTATCAAAATGGTGATGGCATCTTGGTGATGGCATTAGCACGGCCATTACATGTGGTGCACCAGAAGCATGCAGAGTGGTTAGATCAGGACATCTGTCACTATCTAATGTGCTGATTTGATGCCAGACCTGCCATTTTGGACTTTGCTGCTCTAGTTAATGGCCTCTCTTAAAAATGTACAGCTGAACATATGTTCAACAGCGTGAGGGACACCCCCCACGCCACCCCCTCACCATTCAGCACTATTTAAAAGGATCACCAACAACTTGCAGGTTCTACTGGCACTTGTTGTATTTGTGGAAATGTTGTGTGTTTGCAGGAGTTGACAACAGTTGGTAAAGTCTGCAGGAAGTGGTGCTGCACGTGTGGAAGATTGTTACTACAAGGGCTCTGAGGACATCAATTGTCCCCAGTCAGGGGCACTATAGTCACAGCTCCTCTTAAGTTGCAACATGAGAGGGAGATAGAGGAGAGGCAGCAAAGAAGAAAAGCTGCTCACAGAGGGAAGAGGAGGACGAGGAGACTGGCTGTCAGCAGGAGCTAGAGCCTTCTGGGAGCACTCCCTTACCTCCACCTAATTCAGGACTAGTGTGTTTGTGGCTGCATTCACCAAGCAGGTGGTCAAAGAACTATGCCATTTTTTGGAACCAGACCTGTAGCCTGAGAGCAGGGTCAGAACAGTATCGCCAGTGGCCGTGAAAGTGACTGTGGCCTTAAACTTCTTTGTGTCGGGATCCTTCCATACTGGAGCAGGAGACATAGTTAACATCTCTCAGTTCACCATCAATTGCTGCATCCAGGAGGTGGCAGAGACTCTGTATGCTAGAAGAGGGGACTTCATTGTTGTCTCTCTGAACAGAGAGAAGCAGGAGTAGCACACATGTGGCTTTGTCAGGATAGTGGGCTTCTCTAATGTGCAAGATACCATCGACTGTGCACATGTGGTTTTGCAAGTACTGCATCTCAATGGTGGAGATGTACCGAAACTGTAAAGGGTACCACTCATTCAATGTGTACTTGGAGCAGTCACAATGTATTCATCCTGTGCCAGTCCATTGTTTCAGCAATCTTTCAGCCACCACACAAAGCAGAGGGTGGCTGTTTGGTGACAAGGGCTATCTGTTCATATTTGGCTGATGGCTCCCCTCCGCGACCCAACCACATGTCAACCCAGCCAACACTTACATAATAAGAGCAATGTTGCCCCAAAGAACATCATCGAGTAGACGAGTAGGGTGCTGAAGCAATCATTCCACTGCCTCGATCATTCTGGAGGGGATCTCAAGTGCTTGCCGGAGTGAGTTTCCCAACTCATGGTCTTCTGCTGCGTTCTTCATAACCTGGCCATTATGAGGGCACAGCCCTTGCCACCAGGGATTCAGAGACCCCATCAGGAGGTGGAAGAGCAGGAGGCAGTGGCACATCCACGTTCCAGAGGGGCTGTCCATGAATGCCTATTTCAATTCCAATTCCCGTGAATACAACCCCAGATCCTTCTTTCAATGTAGTATACTGTATTCGCTGCTCACAGTGTGGTCTCCTTTACATTGGGGAGACCAAGCGCAGACTGGGTGACCGCTTTGCAGAACGTCTCCGCTCAGTCCGCAAGCAGGACCCTGAGCTTCCGGTTGCTTGCCATTTCAACACTCCCCCCTGCTCTCATGCTCACATCTCTGTCCTGGGATTGCTGCAGTGTTCCAGTGAACATCAACGCAAGCTCGAGGAACAGCATCTCATCTACCGATTAGGCACACTACAGCCTGCCGGACTGAACATTGAGTTCAATAATTTCAGAGCATGACAGCCCCCCACTTTACTTTCATTTTTAGTCATTTTTAGTTATTTTTTCTTCCTTTTTTTTGCATTCCTTTTTACATTTTTTACAATCTTTTTTTGCATTTATTTCATTTCATCTTAGTTTGTTCAGTTTGCTTACCCACTGTTTTTTTCAGGTTGTTTTTCTTCAGGTTTGCACTTGCTGATGTTCAATATTCAGTATATTCACACCTAATCTGTACTAATGCTTTGTCTTTCAACACACCATTAACATATTGTTTGCCTTTGCTCCGTGACCTTTTGGTCAGCTATGTGGCCTGGTCCAATCTGCACCTTCTCCTTTGTTATCTCTTGCCCAACCCCCACCTCACTTGTTTATAATCTGTGACTTTTCTAATATTTGTCAGTTCCGAAGAAGGGTCACTGACCCGAAACGTTAACTCTGCTTCTCTTTCCACAGATGCTGCCAGACCTGCTGAGTGAATCCAGCATTTCTTGTTTTTGACCCCAGATCCTTATTGTACAGCAGTCCCACACATCAGTTACAAACAATCACAGTGTCCTCTCGGCCACAATCCTGAAATAAAAAGCACCACAAAAGAACCACACCATAACAACTTTAGCTAACAAAATTTCAAATATTCCATACAAAACTGAACTAATCATCCTTGTGCACTCCCTGAGCCACACTCTTCACTCCATTCCACAAAACTCTGTAGATGGATTAGAGGGGACAAGGGATATCCCTTGAAGAGATGGCTGCTCACCCCTCTACGAGAACCTGACACAGAGGTACTGAGGTACAACAACACCAGCCATCTGCTCACTAGGACATCCATTGAGCAGGCCACTGGACTTCTGAAGATGCGGTTACGGTGCCTGGACCAGTTGGATAGCGCCCTGTAGTACCCTCCCAGAAGGGTGTCATGCAAGGTGCTGCTCTCCTGTGCTTTGCATAACATGGGCTTCCAAAGAGGTGTGGACCTTGAAGACAGTGAAGCACTGGAATGACACAGCTCATTGAAGAAAGAGGAGGAGGAGCTGGAGGAGGTAGAAGACGCAGAACACAGAGGTGCCCTGGCTGCACAGGGGGGTGGCAGGGCCTGGCATGGGACTCGAGAGTCTCGACCAGATGCCATTAACATCAGGCATCATCTGATTCAGGCATGTTTCAGCTGAGCCCCTTTGACACAGGGACAACGACATGGTATGATGCTTACTTTGAGATGCCTGTGAGAACACTTCCACTGAAGACGCAACCTGGAACATGTGAACTCTTACCGTCAATGAAGGATAAATGTGCCCAGAGGTTTCACTGTCACTGTTCACAAACCCTTGCTCCCCTTCAGCACTTCATCCCTCTTTTCCTGTACTGCCATTAATAAAAGGAGGCTCACACATCTAGCTTCATGTGTCAATATTTACTTGGCGCTCACAAAGGAAAACAGTGCACAGTTAGATGTGATGGTCATCCCAGTGAACCAATTAGTACTCTGCCTGACGCAGTGGCTTGTGAAGTCGGCACTTCTACGTGGTACTCCCCTTGTGGCATCGAATGAGGTAGAGGCAGCCTGCTCACTTGTCTCGGCTTATGGCTGAGATGTATGTGACGGTCATCCTCGTCATGGAAGTGACACCGGGGGCACCTCTAGAGGTTGCAGCACCAGTGTCATTGCAAGGGGAGCCTCTGTAACTGGGTTCTGCCGCACAGATGCTCCTACTGTCAGAGGGGCCAAGGTGGCCAATGATGATGATGATGAAATGTGACATCCTCATCCAAGAAAGGGTTTAAGGACAGTCCAGCAACCAAAAGCCAGTTAGTTTAACATCAATGGTGGATAAGGTTTTAGAAACAATAATCGGGGGAAAAAAATCAACAGGCACTTGGAGAGGTTTGAGTTACTTAAGGATAGCCAGCACGGATTTGTAAAACGCAGATCATGCTTGACTACCCTAATTGAATTTTTTGTATGAAATACTGCGTGCATTTGGATAGAATGCCTTTAATTTTGCCTTTTTAGCATTTTTCCGTATTTTGACGCTATTTGATGCTGCCCTTTGTTTCCACTGCCTTCCAATTTCACTTACAAAATGTCTTCCTCCTATTATCAGCTGTGTTTCTCTCCTATCTGAAATCGCTCTCAGGTTCCCATGCCCCTGCCAAACTAGTTTAAACCCTCCCCAGTAGCACTAGCAAATCTCCATGCGAGGTTATTGGTCCTGGTCCTGTTAAGGTGTAACCCGTCCTCCTTGTACAGATCCCACCTGCTCCAGAACTGGTCCCAATGCCTCAGAAATCGAAAGCCCTCCCACCTGCACCGTATATTCAGTCATGTGATCATTTGCTGTATCCTCCTATTTCTGTACTGACTAGTATATGGCACTGGGAGTAATCCTGAGATTACTACCTTTGAGGTCTTGTTTTTTAATCTTTTTCCTAGCTCTCTGAAACCTGCTTTCAGGACCTCATCCCTCTTTCTGCCTATGTTATTGGTACTGATGTGGACCATGACCTCTGACTGTTCACCCTCCCCCATAAGAATGTCCTGCAGCTGCACAGTAACATCCTTGACCCTGGCACCAAGGAGGCAACATACCATCCTGGAATCATGTCTATGGGTGCAGAAACGCCTGTCTGTTCCCCTAACTATTCAATCCCCTAGCACTATAGTTCTTGCACTCTTCAACCTCCCTTCCTGTGCAGCTTGGTGCCACAAACTTGGCTCTGACAGCACTCCTCTGAAGAACCATCGCCTTCACCAGTTTCCAAAACAGAAAACCAGTCAGTGAGTGAGATGGACTCAGGCGACTCCTGCACTACATGCCTGATGCTCCTAGACTGTCTGGCGGTCACCCATTCCCTCTCTGCCTGCACTCCCTTAGCCTGCGGTGTGACCACCTCTCTAACTGTGCTATCCACGTAGTTCTCAGTCTCATGGATATCCTACAGTGACTCCAGCCGTCAATCGAGTTTTGAAATCCAGAGCTCAAATTTCTGCAGCTGGTGACACTTCCTGCACATGTGGTTGTCTAAGCCATAGGAAGCGCCCACAACTTCCCACATGTCACAGGTTGCACATTCCAGGCAGCCGAGCTGCCCAGCCATGCCTTAACTTTACTTTACAGACTATTTATTATGAACTGGAGACTGGAAAGTAGAATTGCTCAGCAGCTACTCACTAATCAGCTCCCTCCCCTGTGCAATCACGTTTCAAACTCTGCCTGTGCTCTACTCTCTCCACTGCTATTTATACGAGCGACCCGCGTGAACCCGAACCTGAACCCGAACCCGAATCCGACGGGACCCAACGACATGTATCGGGTTCAGGTCGGGTCAGGTCGCTCTTCCGGGTTTGGCATTCGGGCTGGGGTCGGGTCGGGTCACGTTGGACACACTCTATCAACACCTCCGATAAGTGGTTCCAATGTTAATGTACTTCTTAGACTAGAAAGGTTGTTCAGTTACAGTTTTTTAAGCTTGTGCAGATAAGTGACAAAGGTTAACTGATGATTGGGTCGGGTCGGGTTGGACGCAGGAAAAAGTGAAAGGACTCAGGCCGGGTTGGGCTCGGGTCAGATGTGGTTCTGTCAGGCTTAGGTCGGGTCTCATCTGCCAAGCTGAGTCGGCCTTGAATTATACCCCGCACAGCTCTTTCTCCTTCCCACTACTCTCCAAGTGAAATCTCCCTCTCTCCATCTATTTTTATGCCCTGAACAGCTCTCACTGCTTCCCGCGGCTCTCCATGTCCCCCTTCCCGCTGGTTTGCTCTCTCTTGCTCAGCTGCCACTCTTTTAAACTTCCCACTGGTCTCGCTCTCTTTCTCTCTCTACCACTGCTCTGTTAAACTCCCTGCTGGTCTCACTCGCTCTCACTCTGCCACCGCTCTTTTAACTTCCCGCTATTTTAATTTGAATAGCTTGATTACATTACTGTCTTCAAATCACTCCCAGTAAATGCAATCCTCCCTTTTACATTTGGTTCCTTTTATATGGAAAAGTGTATTGGGAATTGAGAAAGCGAGAAACTTTTAATTGCCTGACTTAACTCCACTAACATGCTACTGTTCAATATGGGCCACATGAGGGTGCTAGCGTTCATCTCAAGTGATTTCCAGTCCTGGCCTCTAATGCAATATTCAGTTTGAAGCAGTCAGTTTCAATGAAACACCAATTTAGAAAAGAGTGGTGATTCGAATAATGTTGACTCCCACTCCTGCCAAATCTGTACAGCTATTGATTTGCTATTTACTTGAAAGGACAAGAAAGTGATAATGAAGTAGGCATGTTGCTTGAAGTTCCTATATAAAAATCACAATGGACCATAATTAGCTTTAAGGACATGAATTATGGTGTGTTAAAAGACTTGGAAAGTGATGACAAGAATTAGACTGCTGGACTAACATTATATCAGGTATGTACATGTAGAACTCCCTTTATTTTCTCTCAGTCTCCTTTGATCCCAAATGGTCACGCATCTTCTTTTGCGGTAAGTGTTCATGTGGCTTCACCAATACCTCCTTTCATCCATGACTGGGAGGTATGTGAAGATGACATAGGCAGTTATATTGCTAAAAGGGTGAAAACATGCATGAAATGGGTGCTGTGCTAATAAGACAAGCCAGTTTGAAAGTCTGGTTTTAGCACGCAACTTTGGTCCTAATTGCTGATTACCGTCATTTGAACATGCCTGGAGGTGCTGACACAAATGCAAAAGAACAAAGAACAAAAAGAACAGTACAGCACAGGAACAGGCCATTCGCCCCTCCAAGCCTGCGCCGATCTTGATGCCTGCCTAAACTAAAACCTTCTGCACTTCCGGGGTCCGTATCCCTCTATTTCCATCCTATTCATGTATTTGTCAAGATGCCTCTTAAACGTCGCTATCGTACCTGCTTCCACCACCTCCCCTGGCAGCAAGTTCCAGGCACTCACCACCCTCTGTGAAAGAACTTGCCTCGCACATCCCCTCTAAACTTTGCCCCTCTCACCTTAAACCTATGTCCCCTAGTAACTGACTCTTCCACCCTGGGAAAAAGCTTCTGACTATCCACTCTGTCCATGTCACTTATAACTTTGTAAACCTCTATCATGTCGCCCCTCCACCTCCGTCGTTCCAGTGAAAACAATCCGCGTTTATCCACCCTCTCCTCATAGCTAATGCCCTCCGGACCAGGCAACATCCTGGTAAACCTCTTCTGTACCCTCTCCAAAGCCTCCACGTCCTTCTGGTAGTGTGGCGACCAGAATTGCACGCAATATTCTAAGTGTGGCCTAACTAAAGTTCTGTACAGCTGCAGCATGACTTGCCAATTTTTATACTCTATGCCCTGACCGATGAAAGCAAGTATACCGTATGCCTTCGTGACTACCTTATCCACCTGCGTTGCCACTTTCAGTGACCTGTGGACCTGTACACCCAGATCTCTCTGCCTGTCAATACTCCTAAGGGTTCTGCCATTTACTGTATACTTCCCACCTGCATTAGACCTTCCAAAATTCATTACCTCACATTTGTCCGGATTAAACTCCATCTGCCATTTCTCCGCCAAGTCTCCAACCTATTTATATCCTGCTGTATCCTCTGACAATCCTCATCACTGTCCGCAACTCCACCAACCTTTGTGTCGTCCACAAACTTACTAATCAGACCAGCTACATTTTCCTCCAAATCATTTATATATACTGCAAACAGCAAAGGTCCCAGCACTGATCCCTGCGGAACACCACTAGTCACATCCCTCCATTCAGAAAAGCACCCTTCCACTGCTACCCTCTGTCTTCTATGACCGAGCCAGTTCTGTAT
This sequence comes from Heterodontus francisci, assembly GCF_036365525.1. Classification (NCBI taxonomy): domain Eukaryota; kingdom Metazoa; phylum Chordata; class Chondrichthyes; order Heterodontiformes; family Heterodontidae; genus Heterodontus; species Heterodontus francisci. The sequence goes on from NC_090373.1 coordinate 130,477,952, forward strand.
CCATCTTGCCAGCTCCCCTCTGATCCCATGTGACTTCACCTTTTGTACCAGTCTGCCATGAGGGACCTTGTCAAAGGCTTTACTGAAGTCCATATAGATAACATCCACTGCCCTTCCTTCATCAATCATCTTTGTCACTTCCTCAAAAAACTCAATCAAATTAGTGAGACATGACCTCCCCTTCACAAAACCATGCTGCCTCTCGCTAATAAAACCTGCAGGTTTAGCACTCAAGCACTAATTAGATGTATCATTTGTAGAGCAATATATGCACCCACTTCCAGAGAAAGTGTGGAGGGTACCAGTTGCTACACAGTGACAGTTTTCTGGATGGCTCAGGGACTGAGTGAGAGGATGTGCAAGTTCTCAGACGTGGTACTAGCGGTCCTAATAGAGGACAACCATAGAAGGAGGGTTATCCCGCACTGGCAAAGGTTGGGGGAAGTGGGGGGGGGAAGGAGTCTGCCTCACTCTCCTGTTAACCCTGCATAAAATCCCTTTATACAATAGCCTAGAAATTCTGAGTTCATGGCAGCAATTCTAGAGGTTCAATGGGGTGGGACATCCACCCACCTGTCTCTCCCAGTAATAAGCCTGTTTCAGATCCCAGAGGTGGGTGGCCATCTTCATGTAGGCACTGGCATCTGCCCCTCTCATTACTGCGCTGCCTACCCTGCAGGTATAGTGGAATTTCAGAGTAGTACCTTGGCACTCTGTCAGGGAGAGGGAGACCGTGGGTCAGTCTGGATTAGTGTCTGATATGAGAAATGCTTGCTGCTGGCTGCTCCATGTTGTTGTGCTGCTTATCTAATGGTAATCGATCCCTCTGGGGTATGGCATCCTGGGCACCTCTCACAGCTGCATTTCTCAGGGAGGTGACCAGAAAATCCAGCCCCCTCCTCCAATCTCTAGAAATCCAAAATTTAGCCCGAATTGGGTAGAAATACAGTGGAAATTGATTCTGCCCCAAATTCATCCCTCCCACAAAATAACTAATTATGCATCAAAAAAGGACCAGATGTTCTAGGAGAATGAGGGAGATAGGTAGGGAAGCAAGTTGTGAAGAGAATACAAAGATTCTGCAAAGAGATATAGATAGGTTAAGTGAGTGGGAAAAAATTGGCGAGATGAGAGAAAATGCAAGGTTGTCCACTTTGGCAGGAAGAATAGAAAAGCAGAATATCATTGAAATGGAGAAAGATTGCAGAATGCTGCCGTACAGGGGGATCTGGGTGTCCTTGTGTATTTCTTTTATTCGTATCATGGGATGTGGGCGTCACTGGTAAGCCATCATTTGTTGCCCAGCTCTAATTGCCCTTTGAAGGTGGTGGTGAACTGCCTTCTTGAACTGCTGCAGTCCGCAATGCTGTTTGGGAAGGAATTCCAGGATTTTGTACCAGCAACAGTGAAGGAACGGTGAATATTTCCAAGTCAGGATGGTGTGTGGTTTGGGGGGGAACTTGCAGATGGTGGTGTTCCCTCATGTCTGCTGTCCTTGTCCTTCTAGGTGGAACTAGTCGTTGGTTTGGAAGGTGCTGTCGAAGCAAGCATGGTGAGTTGCTGCAGTGCATCTTGTAGATGGTACACTCTGCTGCCACTGTGCGTCAGTGGTGGAGGGAGTGAATGTTTAAGATGGCTGATAGGGTGTGTATCAAGCAGACTGCTTTGTCATGGTTGCATTGAGCTTCCTGAATGTTGTTGGAGCTGCACTCATCCAGGCAAATGGAGAGTATCCCATCACACTCCTGACTTGTGCCTTGTAGATGATGAACAGGCTTTGGGGAGTCAGGAGGTGGGTTACTCGCTGCAGAATTTCCAGCCTCTGAGCTACTGTTGTAATCACAGTATTTGTGTGGCTGCTCTAGTTTAGCTTCTGGTCAATGGTAACCCTCAGGGTGTTGATAGCGGGGATTCAGCGCTGGATATGCCATTTGATGTCAAGGGGAGATGGTTAGATTCTCTCTTTTTAGATATGGTCATTGTCTAGCACTTGTGGGCATGAATGTTACTTGCCACTTACGAGCCCAAGCCTGAATGTTGTCCAGGTCTTGTTGCACTTGGACACAGACAGCTTCAGTATCTGAGGAGTTGCGATTAGGAACATAGGAATTAGGAGCAGGAGTAGGCCATTCGGCCCATCGAGCCTGCTCTGCCATTCAAACAGATTATGGCTGATCATCTACCTCTACGCCATTTTTTCCCACTGTCCCTATTTCCCTTGATGTCATTAGTATCCAGAAATCTATGAATTTCTGTCTTGAACATGCTCAAAGATTGAGCTCCCACAGCTCTCTGGGGTAGAGAATTCCACAGATTCACCACACTCTGAGTAAAGAAATTACTCCTAATCTCAGTCTTAAATGGCCTGGCCCTTATTCTGAGATTGTGTCCCCTTGTTCTTGACTCACCAGCCAGAGGAAACACCCTATCCATGCCTACTCTGTCACGCCCTTTAAGAATTTTGTAAGTTTCAATGAGATCACCTCTCATTCTTTGAAATTCTAGAGAATACAGGCCCAGTTTCTGCAATCTCTCCTCATAAGACAATCCCACCATCTCAGGGATTAGTCTGGTGAACCTCCGTTGCACTCCCTCTATGGCACGTATAGGAGACCAAAACTGTACACAATACTCCAGGTGCGGTCTCAACAGGGCTCTAACCAATTGCAGCAAAACATCTTTACTCCTGTACTCAAATCCCCTTTCAATGAAGGTCAACATATCATTTGCCTTCCTAATCGTTTGCTGAACATACACTTGCTGCTTTTGGTGACTCGTGAACAAGGACATCCAGGTCTCTTTGGATATCAACACTTCCAAACCTCTCATCATTTAAGAAATAGTCTGCATTTTTGTTTTTTCTACTAAAGTAGATAACTTCACATTTATTCACATTATATTCCATCTGCCATGTTCTTTCCCATTCATTTAGCCTGTCTAAGTCCCCTTGAAGCCTTCTTGCATCCTCCTCGCAACTTACATTCCCACCTAGTTTTGTGTCATCAGCAAATTTGGAAATATTACATTTGATTCCCACATCCAAATCATTTATATAGATTGTAAACTGCTGTGGCCCAGGCACTGATCGTTGTGGTACCCCACTGGTAACAGCCTGTCATCCTGAGAATGACCCATTTATTCCTATTCTCTGTTTTCTGTCTGTTAACCAATTCTCAGTCCATTGCAGTACATTAACCCCAATCTCATGTGGTCTAATTTTGTTTACTAACCTCCTTTGTGGGACCTTATCAAAAGCTTTTTGAAAATCCAAATACATCATATCCACTGATTTTTATCTACAAGTAACATCCTCGAAAAACTCCAACAGGTTTGTCAAACATAATTTTCCTTTTACAAATCCATGTTGACTCTGCCCAATAAATATCATTATTTTCTAAGTGTCCAGTTATCACATACTTTATTACAGCTCCTAACATTTTCCTTACTACTGATGTCAAACTAACAGGTTTGTAGTTCTCTCTTTTCTCTCTCGCTCCTTCTTAAATAGTGGGGGTGCGGGGCGGGGGGGTGGGGGGGGGGGTGGTGCAGGGCGGGTGGAGTGTTGTCTCTTACATCGACAAAATGTGGATCACCATAGCCCAAACCAATCTCTGTTAATTGAATCAGGGAATAGTTCCCATTGTCTTTTCCTAGGCAATTTTTTTGCCAGCCACTGCTGATCTCTTTAAACAAGTCATCTCTCCACTCCAGCAACAGTTTAAAATTAATGTTCACGTGACAAAATTAATATGCCTCATCCTTGGCATCTTCATGACAGCTGGGCTCCCCAACAATAAGAATGGGGATATTTGTGGAGCCTCCTACTCCTGTTAGTTGTTTAATTGTCCACTGCCATTCATGACTGGATATGGCAGGACTGCAGAGCTTTGATCTGATCCACTAGTTGTGGGATCGCTTAGCTCTGTCTATCGCATGCTGCTTCCGCTGTTTGGCATGCAAGTCGTCCTGTGTTGTAGCTTTACAAGGTTGACACCTCATTTTTAGGCATACCTGGTGCAGCTCCTGGCATGCCCTCCTGCACTCCTCATTGAACCAAGGTCAATCCCTTGGCTTGATGGTAATGGTAGACATGAATCACAAAATGTTACAGTAGGTAATTTTGGTACTATATGACCATGTGTTCAGGGATAAGAGCAGCGACTTGCAAGGTAACCGTGGGCAGGATTGATTATCCGCACAGATTGGAACGTACTCCTCCGAGTGATAAACAGAGTGAGTGCAGTTTGGAAATTAAGGGACAGTGTTTGTGAGTATTGACTTAACTTGAAGGGAGCAAGGTACTGATGTTTGTAATGATTTAATTTGAAGCGAGCAGGGTATTGATGTTTGTAAGTTATCAGTGGTAAAATGAACTGTTAAAATAATACCAAATGTACTGAATTGAAGCCTTGACTATTTTCTCCACCTGGCCGGGATCAGGTTGGACATTAGAGTAAAGAGTATAAGACGGGAGATGGGGGTTCAGCTACCTACAGCCCCCACCCCCAACAATTGCATGGAACACAGATCCAGGCTAAAATGCATGCCTGTTCTCAATAGCAGGTGACCCTGTGGATTGTCTGGATGTGGGAGCTTGGGTGGGTAGGAGGGTGGACTGTGGGCGGATGAAGGTGACCCATTACTCCAGCAACATTGGCAGCTCAAAAATGACTCCATTTGCCTAGCAGGTACTCCCCTCCCGCATGCTCCCTGTCTGCTTAGAGTCATAGAGTTATACAGCACAGAAACAGGCCCTTCGGCCCATCGTGTGTGTGCTGGCCATCAAGCACCTAACTAGGGCGGCACACTGGCGCAGTGGTTAGCACCGCAGCCTCACAGCTCCAGGGACCCGGGTTCGATTCCGGGTACTGCCTGTGTGGAGTTTGCAAGTTCTCCCTGTGTCTGCGTGGGTTTTCTCCGGGTGCTCCGGTTTCCTCCCACAAGCCAAAAGACTTGCAGGTTGATAGGTAAATTGGCCATTATAAATTGTCACTAGTATAGGTAGGTGGTAGGGAAATATAGGGACAGGTGGGGATGTTTGGTAGGAATATGGGATTAGTGTAGGATTAGTATAAATGGGTGGTTGATGTTCGGCACAGACTCGGTGGGCCGAAGGGCCTGTTTCAGTGCTGTATCTCTAATCTATTCTAATCCCATTTTTGTGCACTTGGCCCATAGCCTTGTATGCTATGGCGTTTCAAGTGCTCATCTAAATACTTCTTAAATATTGTGAGGGTTCCTGCCTCTACCACCTCTGCAGGCAGTGCATTCCAGATTCCAACCGCTGTCTGAGTGAAAAATCTTTTCTTCAAATCCCCTCTAAACATCCTGCCCCTTGCCTTAAATCTATGCCCCCTGGTTATTTACCCCTCTGCTAAAGGAAAAAGTTTCTTCCTATCTAACCTATCAATGCCCTTTATAATTTTGTATAGCTCAATCATGTCCCCCCTCAGCCTTCTCTGCTCCAAGGAAAACAACCCTAGCCTATCGAGTCCCTCTTCATAGCTGAAATGGTCCAGCCAGGGAACATCCTGGTGAATCTCCTCTGCACCCTCTCCAGTGCAATCACATCCTTTCTATAGTGTGGCGACCAGAACTGTACACAGTACTCCAGCTATGGCCTAACTAGCGTTTTACATAGCTCCATCATAACCTCCCTGCTATTAAATTCTATGCCTTGGCTAATAAAGGCAAGTATCACATATGCCTTCCTAACCACCTTATCTATCTGTGCTGCTGCCTTCAGTGATCTATGGACAAGTACACCAAGGTCCCTCTGACACTCTGTACTTCCTAGGGTCCTACCATCCATTGTATATTCCCTTGCCTTGTTAGTCCTCTCAAAATGCATCACCTCACACTTCTCAGGATTAAATTCCATTTGCCCCAGCTCCATCCATCTTACCAGCCCATCTATATCGTCCTGTATTCTAAGGCTTTCCTCCTCACTATTTACGACACCACTAATTTTCATGTCACCTGCGAACTTTCTGATCATGCCTCCTATATTCACGCCTAAATCATTCACGTACACTACAAACAGCAAGGGTCCCAGCACCGATCCCTGCGGTGCACCACTGGTCACAGGCTTCCACTCGCAAAAAACAATCCTTGACCATCACCCTCTGCCTCCTGCCACTAAGCCAATTTTGGATCCACTTTGCCAAGTTACCCTGGATCCCATGGGCTGTTACCTTCTTAACCAATCTCCCATGTGGGACCTTATCCAAAGCCTTACTGAAGTCCATGTAGACTATATCAACTGCTTTACCCTCATCTACACATCTAGTCACCTCCTCGAAAAAATTTTTAATTTTAGGGGTGAAATAAAAGTACAAAATGCCGACAACACGGAGCAGGTCAGTTGGCATTTGTCGAGAGAAGATGTAGGAGTGTTTGGATTGTTTGGACAAGAGGTGGATGCATAGGAACAAAATAAATAAACATTGCAGAGTAAGGATCATCTGAAACTTGCATGCTATTGGTTGAGGTATAAATATTATCCAGGACACCAAGGAAGCTCCCCTGCCATGACAACAAAATCTGTTCATTTACTTTCTGTTAAGGTGATGCCCACTGACAGAGCAAGAGCTCTAATACTCGTAGAGTAGTTTTACAGCTTTATGCTCCCAGTGTTGAGTACTGAATGCCATGAGCACTTATGGAAACATTGGGTGTGCAGGAGAGCATGAACACTACACATCTGTGCCAGGCATGTGATCCACATGCGTGCTGGTTAAAGGTGGTGCCTAAAACTCAACATCTTGTACTGTGGCTACTCAACTCCCCAAATAGCATTACTTTTATGTACATTCCTAAACGCAATCAGATCTTTCTGGACATGATGGCAAGGCCATGGGCATATTGCTCATGCTAGGTGAATGACTGAACCCTGAACCACTGTCATCCTGGATTCACTGTGTAGCACCATACAGATCCAACCTTTCACTTCATTATTTGTGACACATGATCTGCACGATATTGCAGAGCCCCACTCCTGCCCAGCAGCAAAAGCAGGACTTTAAGACCTGGATGGTCCTCTCAATGTCCTCTCAATATCTCAGAGCTAGACTTCCCAAGTCAAGAGCCATCCCAGGAACCTCTCATAGACCTTTAGCTGCCAGCCACCTCACAGGCTGCACTCCCAGGCACCACACCAAGTAAAAGTACCAGACTGGATATTCAAACACAACACACACATACTGTTAGGAAAAGAAAGCTTTGTGGTAGTAGGCAGTAAATTCTAAGACACTTCACGCTTTGGCCAATAGAATTGTTTTGTACAGGAGTTGTAGTCGACAAATGGTTTCATTTGTGTGACTGGGGAAAGCATGTGCCGTGAAGACGTGAAGGTGACATTACAAATGTTGCAGATCATGATTTATTAGTAGGGTCCAGGAAGATGCAGGAAGGACTGGTGATGTGGCATTAGGAGAAAATGTCCTTCATCAAGGTTTGCAGCTGCCAAAGGTACTTGTGTTGCTACCTTTCCTGGTTCCTCAGGCTTCTCGGTAATGTCCTCTTGTTGCTTTTCAAAGGGCTCCTGCTGCAGCTGCTCCATGCGGATGTCTCTTTTAATAGTGAAGTTGTGGAGAATACACCAGACCATGATTATCTGGGAAACCATGACAGGGTTATACTGAGATATGCTTCCTGACCTGTCAAGGTATTGCAAGCAATGCTTCATCATGCCTCTTTTGTGCTCAGTAATGGCTATGGCTGAGGCACCCACCACATCATAACAATGCTGCACTGGTGTCAAGAGACTTTGTTCCATGTTTCTTATTTTCTTAAAAATATATCAATGGTGAAGCCAATTCAGGGGCAATGACATATCATTTTGCTTACCCTACCTTAAAAAGAGTTCACAGAACAGTAACCAGACTGATTCTCATTCTCAGTGAATTAAGTTGTCAAAGAAGACTCAGGCTGGAGAAAAGACTGAGAGAAGACATGTTACAGGTTTGTGGAGCATAAGATATCAAAATGTCTTTGACTTATCTAAATTTTTCCCCAATTGCTAACCAGGGTTTAGCCCACTGTGCATGTAGAATTGACAGTTTGAAGAGCAGATAACAATGCAAATAATGTAACTGTTCCTGTACAAAAATCCTGGGTGCACACTAGTGAGTAACTGCAGTGAGGCTTTGAATTTATAGCACACATTTATTTTTTTCAAATTAAACAGCTTCAAACCATAAATTTATAACCAAAACCTCCTCTCTACTAGCATCTGAATCCTGGTATTGTAATAGTATAAAATTAGTGTAGTTACCTGCATTAAGTGATGTAAGTGAACAATTTGTTTTCGGGATGAAAAAACTATAATACAATTTCACTAGAATTTAAAAAAATTCTCTTCAGTAAGTTTACTTTTGTGCTAGAAAACATCTTGAATGAAAATTTGACCTTGTTGTATTTGTTTGCCAGGTGGAAAATGGGGTCAAAAAGGACCAAATTTGCAGCATTCTGTCCTGCAGACAAAAGGGGGAATTTTATGGAGGCGATGGGGGTAGAACAAAGAACAAAGATAATTACAGCACAGGAACAGGCCCTTCGGCCCTCCAAGCCTGCGCCGATCCAGATCCTCTCTCTAAACATGTCGCCTATTTTCTAAGGTTCTGTATCTCTTTTCTTCCTGCCCATTCATGTATCTGTCTAGATACATCTTAAAAGACTCCATCGTGCCCGCGTCTACCACCTCCGCTGGCAACGCGTTCCAGGTGCCCACCACCCTCTGCGTAAAGAACTTTCCACGCATATCCCCCCTAAACATTTCCCCTTTCACTTTGAACTCGTGTCCTCTCGTAATTGAAACCCCCACTCTGGGAAAAAGCCTCTTGCTGTCCACCCTGTCTATACCTCTCATGATTTTGTACACCTCAATCAGGTCCCCCCTCAACCTCCGTCTTTCTAATGAAAATAATCCTAATCTACTCAATCTCTCTTCACAGCTAGCGCCCTCATACCAGGCAACATCCTGGTGAACCTCCTCTGCACCCTCTCCAAAGCATCCACATCCTTTTGATAATGTGGCGACCAGAACTGTACGCAGTATTCCAAATGTGGCCGAACCAAAGTCCTATACAACTGTAACATGACCTGCCAACTCTTGTACTCAATGCCCCGTCCGATGAAGGAAAGCATGCCGTATGCCTTCTTGACCACTCTATTTACCTGCGTTGCCACCTTCAGGGAACAGTGGACCTGAACACCCAAATCTCTCTGGACATCAATTTTCCCCAGGACTTTTCCATTTACTGTATAGTTCACTCTTGAATTGGATCTTCCAAAATGCATCACCTCGCATTTGCCCTGATTGAACTCCATCTGCCATTTCTCTGCCCAACTCTCTAATATATCTATATTCTGCTGTATTCTCTGACAGTCCCCTTCACTATCTGCTACTCCACCAATCTTAGTGTCGTCTGCAAACTTGCTAATCAGTCCACCTATACTTTCCTCCAAATCATTAATGTATATCACAAACAACAGTGGTCCCAGCACGGATCCCTGTGGAACACCACTGGTCACACGTCTCCATTTTGAGAAACTCCCCTCTACTGCTACTCTCTGTCTCCTGTTGCCCAGCCAGTTCTTTATCCATCTAGCTAGTACACCTTGGACCCCAAGCGCCTTCACTTTCTCCATCAGCCTGCCATGGGGACCTTATAAAACGCCTTACTGAAGTCCATGTATATGACATCGACAGCCCTTCCCTCATCAATCAACTTTGTCACTTCCTCAAAGAATTCTATTAAGTTGGTAAGACATGACCTTCCCTGCACAAAACCATGTTGCCTATCACTGATGAGCCCATTTTCTTCCAAATGGGAATAGACCCTATCCCTCAGTATCTTCTCCAGCAGCTTCTCTACCACTGACGTCAGGCTCACCGGTCTATAATTACCTGGATTATCTCTGCTACCCTTCTTAAACAAGGGGACAACATTAGCAATTCTCCAGTCCTCCGGGACCTCACCCGTGTTTAAGGATGCTGCAAAGATATCTGTTAAGGCCCCAGCTATTTCCTCTCTCGCTTCCCTCAGTAACCTGGGATAGATCCCATCCGGACCTGGGGACTTGTCCACCTTAATGCCCTTTAGAATACCCAACACTTCCTCCCTCCTTATGCCGACTTGACCTAGAGTAATCAAACATCTGTTCCTAACCTCAACATCCGTCATGTCCCTCTCCTCGGTGAATACCGATGCAAAGTACTCGTTTAGAATCTCACCCATTTTCTCTGAGTCCAAGCATAACATTCCTCCTTTGTCCTTTAGTGGGCCAATCCTTTCTCTAGTTACCCTCTTTCTCCTTATATATGAATAAAAGGCTTTGGGATTTTCCTTAACCCTGTTTGCTAAAGATATTTCATGACCCCTTTTAGCCCTCTTAATTCCTCGTTTCAGATTGGTCCTACATTCCCGATATTCTTTCAAAGCTTCGTCTTTCATCAGCCGCCTACACCTTATGTATGCTTCCTTTTTCCTCTTAGCTAGTTTCACAATTTCACCTGTCATCCATGGTTCCCTAATCTTGCCATTTCTATCCCTCATTTTCACAGGAACATGTCTCTCCTGAACGCTAATCAACCTCTCTTTAAAAGCCTCCCACATATCACATGTGGATTTACCTTCAAACAGCTGCTCCCAATCTACATTTCCCAGCTCCTGCCGAATTTTGGTATAGTTGGCCTTCCCCCAATTTAGCACTCTTCCTTTAGGACCACTCTCGTCTTTGTCCATGAGTATTTTAAAGCTTACGGAATTGTGATCACTATTCCCAAAGTAGTCCCCTACTGAAACTTCAACAACCTGGCCGGGCTCATTCCCCAACACCAGGTCCAGTATGGCCCCTTCCCGAGTTGGACTATTTACATACTGCTCTAGAAAACCTTCCTGGATGCTCCTTACAAATTCTGCTCCATCTGGACCTCTAACACTAAGCGAATCCCAGTCAATGTTGGGAAAATTAAAATCTCCTATCACCACCACCCTGTTGCTCCTACATCTTTCCATAATCTGTTTACATATTTGTACCTCTATCTCACGCTCGCTGTTGGGAGGCCTGTAGTACAGCCCCAACATTGTTACCGCACCCTTCCTATTTCTGAGTTCTGTCCATATTGCCTCACTGCTCGAGTCCTCCATAGTGCCCTCCTTCAGCACAGCTGTGATATCCTCTTTGACCAGTAATGCAACTCCTCCACCCCTTTTACCTCCCTCTCTATCCCGCCTGAAGCATCGATATCCTGGGATATTTAGTTGCCAATCATGCCCTTCCCTCAACCAAGTCTCAGTAATAGCAATAACATCATACTCCCAGGTACTAATCCAAGCCCTAAGTTCATCTGCCTTACCTACTACACTTCTTGCATTAAAACAAATGCACCTCAGACCACCAGTCCCTTTATATTCATCATCTGCTCCCTGCCTGTTCTTCCCCTTATTCACACTGACTTCATTATCTAGTTCCTTACAGGCTTTTGTTACTACCTCCTTACTGTCAACTGACCTCAATTGGTTCCCATCCCCCTGCCACATTAGTTTAAACCCTCCCCAACAGCGTTAGCAAAAGCACCTCCAAGGACATTGGTTCCAGTCCGGCCCAGGTGTAGACCGTCCAATTTGTAATAGTCCCACCTCCCCCAGAACCGGTCCCAATGTCCCAAAAATCTGAACTCCTCCTTCCTGCACCATCTCTCAAGCCACGCATTCATCCTGACTATTCTTTCATTTTTACTCTGACTATCACGTGGCACTGGTAGTAATCCTGAGATTACTACCTCTGAGGTCCTACTTTTTAACTTGGCTCCTAACTCCCTAAACTCTGCTTGTAGGACCTCATCCCGTTTTTTACCTATATCATTAGTGCCTATGTGCACAATGACAACTGGCTGTTCACCCTCCCCCTTTAGAATGTTCTGCAGCCGATCTGAGACATCCCTGACCCGTGCACCTGGGAGGCAACATACCATTCGGGAGCCTCGTTTTCGACCACAGAACCGCCTATCTACTCCCCTTACAATCGAATCCCCTACGACTATAGCCCTTCCACTCTTTTTCCCGCCCTTCTGAAAAGAAGAGCCAGCCACGGTGCCATGGACCTGGCTACTGCTGCCTTCCCCTGGTGAGCCATCTCCCCCAACAGTATCCAAAACGGTATACTTGTTTTGGAGGGAGATGACCGCAGGGGACTCCTGCGCTGCCTTCCTGCTCTTTCTCTGCCTTTTGGTCACCCATTCCCTTTCTCCCTCAGCAATCCTAATCTGCGGTGTGACCAATTCACTAAACGTGCTATCCACGACCTCCTCAGCATCGCGCATGCTCCAAAGTGAGTCCATCCGCAGCTCGAGAGCCGTCATGCGGTCTAACAAGAGCTGCAGTTGGACACACTTCCTGCACGTGAAGGAGTCAGGGACATCAGCCGTGTCCCTGAGCTCCCACATTGAGCAAGAGGAGCATGACACGGGTCTGAGATCTCCTGCCATTTTTAATCTTAAGCTTAACTTAGTTAAATGAAAAAGGAACGAAAAGTTTTTACCAATCACAATAAACCAGAGAAATCGAAAAAGCCTTACCTTATAAACACCCCACCGAGTCCTTTTTTTTGGTTAGAGGAGGAGGGCGGGTGGGAGACACGACAAGTGTGGTGTCTCGGGTTCAGAAACCGCCCAAATATATAGTGTTTTACTTACCCAGCAGCCCCCTGGCCTCCGCCGAAAAACAAAAGGAAATTAAATTTACTTTCAAACTGACCTTCCCAGCTGCTCACTCGCTCACTCACTGCTCCCGAAAAAGCTGCTGCAATGAAGGAGTCTCAGCTGCCAGCTGGAGATCTGGTGAGAGACCAGTATTGCTTCCATTGGGGAAGGCCCGCCATATTATGAAGCACTCAGGCACTTGAGAGGCTATTGGAGGGCCTTTCCCGGGATCAGGACCCTGGGAAGGAGAAGTCCTGCTTCCTAAGAGCTGCCGGCCAATCAGAGGCCGGCTGATCTTTTGCTCGACATCGCCACTGGGGAGGCAGTGGCTGCTGCCGGAACGGCTCCCACTGGGGGCCCAGGATCAGGGAGCGACCCAAGCCAAAGGTAAGTGATGGCAGGAAGGGTTTCACGGTGTGTGGGGGTAACTGGGGAGGGGGGATGTAGGGAGGTCAGCAGCTAGGGCAAGGGGTGGCTCTCAACTGACCTCCCCTTTCCCAATGCTAGGTCTTTAGATCTGTCACTGAGTGGCTTTGGGAGTCCACAAAAAACACCGCACAGGTTTGTATGTCATTCTCCCTGCATGGCAACAGGCCTCCTGCTGCTGGGTTAATACCAGTGGTGGTGGGAAGAGGCCCTTAGTTGAGCACTAATTGCCCATTAAGGGCCTCAGTTGGAAGTGGGGCGGGAAGGCCATCAACAGGCCTTCCCACCACAGACTTAATCGGGGTGGAGGTGGGAAGGTGGTGGGGGTCTTCACCCGTCATCATCCCACCTGATTAAATGCCCTCCCCACCTCCAAACTCGTCACAGGGGAGGGATGATTTATCAGGCATTCCTGGTAGCCACCTAAAATAGGCACCTTGCATATGTTATGTGGGGCTTAGTGCATGTTTTAGGATCCCTTCCTAAAATTAGCTGCCCTGGGAAAAGCAGGCATTGGGCCTGCTCTGCTTAGGTGTGTACAAAATCATGAGAGGTATAGACAGGTTGGATAGCAAGAAGCTTTTTCCCAGAGTGGGGGATTCAATTACTCGGGGACACGAGTTCAAAGTGAAAGGGGAAATGTTTAGGGGGGATATGCGTGGAAAGTTCTTTATGCAGAGGGTGGTGGGTGCCTGGAACGCGTTGCCAGCGGAGGTGGTAGACTCGGGCACGATAGCATCTTTTAAGATGTATCTAGACAGATACATGAATGGGCAGGAAGTAAAGAGATACAGACCCTTAGAAAATAGGCGACAGGCTTAGATAGAGGATCTGGATCGGCGTAGGCTTGGAGGGCCGAAGGGCCTGTTCCTGTGTTGTATTGTTCTTTGTTCTTTCTTTTCTGTTGAAGTGACAGAAACATAAAAACATAAGATATTGCAGCATGAGTAAGCAATATCGCACCCTGAGCTTGTTTCACCATTCAATAAGATCATGACTGATATTCAACCCCAATTCCACATTCCCGACAGATTTCCCTCTTTCCCTTGATTCCGTTGGAGTGCAAAAATCTGTTGATCTCAGCCTTGAATATGATGAACGACTGAGTATCCATAGCCCTTTGGGTGGATAATTCCAAAGATTCACAGCTTTCAGAGTGAAGACATTTCTCCTAATCTCAGTCCTAAATGGCCGACCCCTTGCCCTCAGACTATGGCCCTAATTCTAGACTCTCCAGCCAGGTTTACCCTGTCAAGCCTTCTCAGAATATGTTTCAATGAGATTACCGCTCATTCTTTTAAAGTCCAGAGAGTATAGGTCCATTGTAATTAATCTCTCCTCATAGGACAACCCTCTCATCCCAGGAATCAATCCAGCAAACATCAAAGGATAGGTTTTTATTTGGAAAAAATAATTTTCATGTGATGCCAGGAGGAGGAGTGCTCTTCCTGACTCCACAGCACTTGTGAGGGTCACTGCTAGCCATGATCACCCCTCCCATTCTTCTCCATACCCCCATCTCTCCCCACCCTGTGATATACCTGCAGGCCACTGCCAACAAGGCAAATGGCCCAAACTATATAGATTAAAGTAGGTGTGCTGAATTTGGAGACGCGACAGATACTAGCAGCTCATCCCAATTATTCTGATGAGGGCCAAGGCCCAATGTCGATCAGGCTTTGGATCGACCACTTAGGCTGTAGGTATCGTTCACTTCATCCATTTGGCATCAGGAACAATTTTAGCCCTTTTAACTGTTCTGAAAACTTGCAGAATAAAGTTCATATAAAATGATCTTCCAGTATGTATCTTAAATTGGTTAATGTTGATTTAATAAAAACCTACTACTTGTGAAGAAGTTAAACTTTTAAAAAGTATTAAGAAGACACTACATACAATTAGAAAAACAAACATAGGACTCCAGGTGCTACCCATTATTCTGGCTAGTTGACGTTTGAGAGAAATGTTTGCAGAACGACTATATTCTGTCACCGGAAAGATTTTTAACAATAACAGTTTTTGGCAGGCCACTGACATAATCGTGCAGACGTTTCCCATGATGCTTGAACAATTGCTGGCGTTTGTCAACAATCCTGTCACAGAGAAGCGAAAAAAGTCATTGACTTGATAAGCCAGACATTTGGCACTATGCTCTCCTGAGCAATGGCCCAGGTGTTCACTGGGAAACTGGGAAATCCACATACCTATGGTGTCAGGCTGCCAAAAACACAAGAGGAAATGAGCTGTCATTCTTATTCCCAAGATGCATTGCTGCTTAGCATATCTCCACTGTGCGGCCTGGGCTCTACTGGTCTTTACTCTGACAGATAATTAAGAAGCTGCAGACTGCCAGCTTGCTCGACTGTCATTTGCATTTTTCGCCAGAGGCAACCAGTTAAGAAAAACATGACTGAAATGCGGCAAGAAGCCAATTAGCCAGATGGATGGAAGCCTGACTGACAGCTCTCCAGTGATATGACATTACTAAGCATCCCAATGTGTATAAACAATACATTTCACTTAATTATATATTACTCATAAGTGTATCAATATGTGAAATTTATACATAACCAGCACAGTAACCATTGCAATTCATTACATAGATCACTCTTACAAATATAAATATTTCGCAGGTTAATAAATATAATTAAGTTAAAATTTTGTAGCTGTATTCTAGAATGTACCATTTAATGGGAATTTTGAAGCAAGGATTACATTCAAGGAGTTTTAAATTTAACTTCTGGAGAACTGCAGATACATTTCTGTACACGTTTTTAAAAAATTTGTGTTAGATGGTGCAATTTATTTTTAGTTTATTTTATTCATGTGAAGGAGGAAATGTTCTATCATCTCTTAGGTTTTTCTAATTCTGCTTTATAATATTCACTATTTGATATTTGGGGAAAATTGTACAGCATGTAAAATGTGATCTGATACAACGATGCGTCGGATACAAAGAATGTGACGTCCTCAAAGGAAATAAAGGATGTAGGGGGATAAAAAGAACTTTTACACTATGACATCTGTTCTGCAACCCACTGACAGTCTAAAGTGTATTTTGAATCAGACAAATGATTCATGTTTGATGTCAAAAGCTCTAAAAGCCTATGGGAAAATGCAATGCATATGTTGTACTGAACAAAATTAGCAGCAGATACAAACCAATGACAAAGATATGAAACATTCAAAGACAATGGCAAGTATGACAGGGGTTTAGCCTGTGCAACAAATGTAGCTTTTTATGTGGGTGACTGTGTAGGTCTCGATATACTAGACCATTTCTTTTGAAGTAAAATGTTTTCACTCAATGGTCCACACCTACAGCTGTTTCTATCCTCCTTAATCAAACATTGATTTTTTTTTTAGGTGTCATTATCCAATAATAAGCTACCAGTCCTAGCCTCGTGCTACCTCCAGACTACAATCATCTAAATGTTTCTTTGATCTATAAAAACAAATGCTGTATTGTTTGCAAATGAATAAACCAAATTTCAATATGGATCAGTTCACGTTTGTATTGACTTCTGAAGCTTGCTTCCACAATTATGATTTTTCAATAAATCAAGGATAAGTGGCTGTCCTAATATTAATAATACCTAATAGTAAGTAGAGCGTTGAACTCAATGGGTTGAACGTGAATCCCAGACATGACTGTCTTTCAAACTTAATTCCTCTCAGTGCGGGAGCTTGGTGACTAACTCATAATCAACACACTTCTTGGTTGGAAAGCACTCCCACTGAGCGCAATGAAAAATCTAACTACACCAGCTCTGCTGCATATCAGTGGAGCTGCTATTAACTGACAAAACAAAACAGCTTAGAAAAACATAGAAGGAGAAAAGGACATAGCATGCCTATTTTTCAAGAGTCCATATCATTTTAACCTATCATTAACTTTATTCAGCTCATTTAACATCACAGAATCCCAGAATTACAGAATTGTTACAGCACAGAGGAGTCCATCATGTCTGCACTGGCTCTCTGAAGGAGAAATTTACTTAGTGTCACTCGGTCGCCTTCTCCCCGCAGCCCTGCACTTTCTTCCTTTACAGATGATAGTTGAATTCCCTCTTGAATGCCTCGATTGAACCTTGCGAAAATGAAGTCCCGTCTTCACACCGAGAATGCCCTCCATGTGTTATGTGGCACTACCAACATGCTAAATGGGATAGATCTAGCAACACAAAACCGGGCATCCATGAGGTGCTGCGGACCGTCACCAGCAGCAGAATTGTATTCAAATACGATCTGTAACCTCATGACCCGGCATATCCCTCAGTCTACCATTACCAGCAAGCCAGGGAATCAACCCTGGTTCAATGAAGAGTGCAGGAGAGCATGCCAGGAGCAGCACCAGGCATACCTAAAAGGTGTCAACCCGGTGAAGCTACAACACAGGACGCCTTGCATGCCAAACAGCAGAATCAGCAAGCAATAGACAGAGCTAAGCAACCCCACAACCAATGGATGAGATCGAGGCTTTGCATTCAGTCGTGAATGATGGTGGACAATTAAACAATTAACAGGAGGTGGAGGTTAATGATGGGGAAGCCCAGCACATCAGTGCAAAAGACAAGGCTGAAGCATCTGCAACAATTTTCAGCCAAAAGTGCCGATGATCCATCTTGGCCTTCTCCTGAGGTACCCAGCCTCACAGATGTCAGTCTTCAGCCAATTCGATTCACTCCACGTGATATCAAGAAATGGCTGAAAGCACAGGATACTGCAAAAGCTAGGGTATTTGACCACATCCCAGCTGTAGTGCCGAGGTGCCGAGCCCCTAGCCAAACTGTTCCAGTACAGCTACAACACTGGCATCTTCCCGGCAATGTGGAAAATTGCCTAGGTATGTCCCATCCACAAAAAGCAGGACAAATACAATCCAGCCACTTACTGCCCGATCAGTTTACTCTCAATCATCAGCAAAGTGATGGAAGGTATCATCAAAAGTGTTATCAAGCAGCACTTAAACAGCGACAACTTGCTCACTGATGGTCAGTATGGGTTCTGCCAGGGCCTCTCAGGTCCTGACCTCATTACAGCCTTGGTCCAAACACGAACAAAGAGCTGAACTCAAGAGGGTGAGGTGAGAATGACTGCCCTTGACATCAAGGCAGCATTTGACCGAGTATGGCATCAAGGAGCCCTAGCAAAACTGGAGTCAATGGGAATCAGGGGGAAAACACTCCACGAGCTGCAGTCATGCCAAGCAGAAAGGAAGATGGTTGTGGTTGTTGGAGGCTAATCATCTCAGCCCCTGGATATCACTGCAGGAGTTCCTCAGGGTAGTGTCCCAGGCCCAACCATCTTCAGCTGCCATCATAAGGTAAGAAGTGGGGATGTTCACTGATGATTGCACAATGTTCAGTACCATTCACAACTTATCAGATACTGAAGCAACCTGTGCCCACATGCAGCAAGACCTGGACAACATGCAGACTTTTGCTGATAAGTGGCAAGTAACATTCGTGCCACACGAATGTTAAGGGGAGGCGGTGGCGTAGTGGTATTGTCACTGGACTAGTAACCCAGAGACCCAGGGTATTGCTCTGGGGACATGGATTCAAATCCCACCACAGCAGAAGGTGGAATTTGAATTCAATTAATAAATCTGGAACTAAAAGCTAGTCTAATGATGAAACTATTGTCGATTGTTGTAAAAACCCATCTGATTCACTAATGTCCTTCAGGGAAATAAATCTGCTATCCTTACCTGGTCTGGCCTACATGTGACGCCAGACCCACAGCAATGTGGTTGACTCTTACATGCCCTCTGAAATGGTCTAGCAAGCCACTCAGTTGTATCTAACCGCTACAAAGTCAATAAAAAAGAATTAAACCGGACGGACCACCTGGCATCGACCTAGGCACCAGAAACGACAACGGCAAACCCAGCCCTGTCGACTCTGCAAAGTCCTCCTTACTAACATATGGGGGCTTGTGCCAAAGTTGGGAGAGCTGTCCCACAGATTAGTCAAGCAACACCCTGACATAGTCATACTCATGGAATCGTACCTTACAGACAATGTCCCAGACACTGCCATCACCATCCCTGGGTATGTCCTGTCCCACCGGCAGGACAGACCCACCAGAGGTGCCGGCACAGTGGTATACAGTAGGGAGGGAGTTGCCCTGGGAGTCCTCAACATCGACTCTGGACCCCATGAATTCTCATGGCATTAGGTCAAACATGGACAAGGAAACCTCCTGCTGATTACCACCTACCGCCCTACCTCAGCTGATGAGTCAGTACTCCTCCATGTTGAACAGCACTTGGAGGAAGCACTGAGGGTGGCGAGGGCACAAAATGTACTCTGGGTGGGGGACTTCAATGTCCATCATCAAGAGTGGCTCGGTAGCACCACTACTGACGGAGCTGGCCGAGTCCTGAAGGACATAGCTGCTAGACTGGGCATGCGACAGGTGGTGAGGGAACCAACAAGAGGGAACAACATACTTGACCTCGTCCTCACCAATCTGCCTGCCACAGATGCATCTGTCCATGACAGTATTGGTAGGAGTGACCACCGCACAGTCCTTGTGGAGACGAAGTCCCACCTTCACATTAAGGATACCCTCCATCGTGTAGTGTGGCACTACCGCCGTGCTAAATGGGATAGATTTCGAACAGATCTAGCAATGCAAAACTGGGCATCCATGAGGCGCTGTGGGCCATCAGCAGCAACAGAATTGTACTCAACCACAATCTGTAACCTCAGGGCCCGGCATATCCCCCACTCTACCATTACCATCAAGCCAGGAGACCAACCCTGGTTCAATGAAGAGTGCAGGAGGGCATGACAGGAGCAGCATCAGGCATACCTCAAAATGAGGTGTCAACCTGGTGAAGCTACAACACAGGACTATCTGTGTGTCAAACTGCGTAAGCAGCATGCGATAGACAGAGCTAAGCGATCCCATAACCAACGGATCAGATCTAGGCTTTGCAGTCCTGCCACATCCGGCCGTGAATGGTGGTGGACAATTAAACAACTAACTGGAGGAGGTGGCTCCACAGATATCCCCGTCCTCAATGATGGGGCAGCCCCAGCACATCAGTGTGAACGATAAGGCTGAAGAATTTGCAACAATCTTCAGCCAGAAGTGCCGAGTTGATGATCCATCTCGGCCTCCTCCTGAAGTCCCCAGCATCGTAGATACCAGACTTCAGCCAATTCGATTCACTCCACGTGATACCAAGAAACGACTGAAGGCACTGAATACTGCAAAGGCTGTGGGCCCTGAATATATTCCGGCAATAGTATTGAAGACCCGTGCTCCAGAACTTGCCGCGCCCCTAGCCAAGCTGTTCCAGTACGGCTACAACACTGGCATCTACCCTGCAATATGGAAAATTGCCCGGGCATGTCCTGTACACAAAAAGCAGGACAAGTCCAACCCAGCCAATTACCGCCCCATCAGCCTACTCTCAATCATCAGTAAAGTGATGGAAGGTGTCATCAACAGTGACATCAAGCGGCACTTGCTTAGCAATAACCTGCTCAGTGATGCTCAGTTTGGGTTCCTCCAGGGCCACTCAGCTCTTGACCTTATTACAGCCTTGGTTCAAACATGGACAAAAGAGCTGAGCTCAAGAGGTGAGGTGAGAGTGACTGCCCTTGACATCAAGGCAGCATTTGACCGAATATGGCATCAAGGAGCCCGAGGTCAATGGGAATCAAGGGGGAAAACCCTCCACTGGCTGGAGTCATACCTAGCACAAAGGAAGATGGTTGTGGTTGTTGGAGGTCAATCATCTGAGCTTCAGGACATCACTGCAGGAGTTCCTCAGGGTAGTGTCCTAGGCCCAACCGTCTTCAGCTGTTTCATCAATGACCTCCCTTCAATCATAAGGTCAGAAGTGGGGATGTTCGCTGATGATTGCACAATGTTCAGCACCATTCGTGATTCCTCAGATACTGAAGCAGTCCGTGTAGAAATACAGCAAGACCTGGACAATATCCAGGCTTGGGCTGATAAGTGGTAAGTAACATTCGTGCCACACAAATGCCAGGCAATGGCCATCTCCAACAAGAGAGAATCTAACCACCTCCCTTTAACATTCAATGGCATTACCATTGCTGAATCCCCCACTATCAACATCCTAGGGGCTACCATTGACCAGAAACTGAACTGGAGTAGTCATATAAATACCGTGGCTACAAGAGCATGTCAGAGGCTAGGAATCCTGAGGCGAGTAACTCACCTCCTGACTCCCCAAAGCCTGTCCACCATCTACAAGGCACAAGTCAGGAGTGTGCTGGAATACTCTCCACTTGCCTGGATGGGTGTAGCTGCAACAACACTCAAGAAGCTCGACAACATCCAGGGCAAAGCAGCCTGCTTGATTGGCACCCCATCTACAAACATTCACTCCCTTCACCACCGATGCACAGTGGCAGCAGTGTGTACCATCTACTAGATGCACTGCAGCAATGCACCATGGCCCCTTAGACAGTACCTTCCAAACCCGCCACCTCTACCAACTAGAAGGACAAGGGCAGCAAATGTATGGGAACACCACCACCTGCAAGCTCCCCTCCAAGTCACACACCATCCTGACTTGGAACTATATCGCCGTTCCTTCAATGTTGCTGGGTCAAAATCCAGGAACTCCCTTCCTAACAGCGCTGTGGGTATACCTACCCCAAATGGACTGCAGCGGTTCAAGAAGGCAGCTCACCACCACCTTCTCAACAGCAATTAGGGATGGGCAATAAATGCTGGCCTGGCCAGCGAAGCCCACATCCCATGAATGAATTAAAAGTAAACACAAGTGCCAGGCAATGACCATCTCCAATATGAGAGAATCTAAGCATTTTCCCTTGACATTCAATGGCATTACCATTGCTGAATCCCCCACTATCAACATCCTGAGGGTTACCATTGACCAGAAACTGAACTGGAACAGCCACATAAATACAATGGCTACAACAGCAGGTCAGAGACTGGGAATTCTGTGGTGTGCAATTCACCTCCTGTCTCCCCAATGCCTGTCCACCATCTACAAGGCACAAGTCAGGAGACCGATGGAATACTGTCCACCTGCCTGGATCAGAGCAGCTTCAACAACACTCAAGAAGCTTGACACCATCCAGGACAAAGCAGCCCACTTAACTAGCACCCCATCTACAACCTTAAACATTCACTCCCTCCACCACCAACACACAGTGGCAGCAGAGTGTACCATACACATGATGCATTGCAGCAACTCACCAAGGCTCCTTCGACAGAACCTTCCAAACTCACGACCTCTACCACCTAGAAGGACAAGGAGAGCAGATTCCTGGAACACCACCAGCTGCAAGTTCCCCTCCAAGTAACACATCATCCTGACTTAAAAATATATCATCGTTCCTTCACTGTCACTGGATCAAAATCCTGGAACCCTCCCTAACAGCACTGTGAGTGTAACCGCATTTGAAGGACAGCAGCGGTTCAAGAAAGCAGCTCACCACCACCTTCTCAAGGGCAATTAAAGATGGGAGAAAAATGCTGGCCATGCCAGCGATGCTTGCATGAATGAATAAAACAAAAACCAGCCTCCACCACACTCTCAGGCAGTGCATTGCAGATCCTAACCACTCGCTGCATGAAACGATTTTTCCTCATGTCGCCATTGCTTCTTTTGCCAATTATTTCAAATCTGTGCCTTCTTGTTCTCGATCCTTCCACCTTTGTGAACAGTTTTTTCCTATCTACTCTGTCCAGACCCCTCATGATTTTGAACACCTCTGGCAAATCTCCTCTTAACCATCTCTTTTGCAAGGAAAACAGTCCCAACTTCTCCAATCTAGCTACTTAACTTGTTACGACTGAAGCGGGAGGAGTGCACTATTTATTCTCGTCCCACTTCTCCATAGGTAACAACTTATATTTAAATCTTCCCATACCGGTACGGTCAATCATATTCTCTATTTTTCCCAGAATAAAACACACCAACCAGGTTTCTTTAATAAACAACAAAAGTATCATTTTATTATAAAACAAGTCTTAACCAGTAATGAAGTAAAGCATGAACACACAGATTGAAATATTGAAGTTCCCTTTTGACCTTAGCCCCTCACACTCACACATACACTGGCTAACCAGAAAAATAAATGGAATTTTTGTCCAATGCTCTGTTACAGACAAGAAAAAACACTTGCTCATTATTGAAGAAAACAGCAGATGAGATATGTTGTGTTCCAAAACTGGCATACAGTCTGGCCTCCGAGTACATGTAAATGGATCACTGGGATCTTTTAGAACAGTTCTTTTCTGGCGGCGTTGAGAATTAATTTAGCAGGCTTATCTTCATAGACAAGAGACGAGATGAGTTGACACAGTGGACTTCTCAGGGTCTTTTAGAAAGGTGCTGGAGAGCTGAGCTGGGCTGTGGTTTTCTCTCCTTCCTTGGGAATTCTCTTCTCTCCTTGGAAGTTCTCTCCCTTTTTATTTCTTCTCTTCTTCTCCTTGGATATTCTCTTCTCCAACTCTAAACAATTCAAAAGAGCAACCAGAAACAGAAAGTCTATCTTCTGACCTGTCACTTCTCTGCACACATCTTACCCAGTTACCAGGGTTGCAGTTCGATTTTTAACTTGAGTCATGTGACAACCAGTAACTGTTGTCAAACCATTCGTCTCGATGACCCTCTTGGAAAAAAACTGGTCCAACATTTCTTTAGCTTGACCATGAATTCCTCAAAAAAATATTTAACAAAAACAGAAGCACTTTCATAACAAACTGAAGTTCGTCATCCTTGGAACCATTCACGTGAATCTTTTCTGCACTATCTCTAATGCCTTTCTTAAAGTGTAGTGCCCGGAACTGGATGCAATATCCCAGGTGAGGCCAAACTAACGTTTTACACAATTTACCATAACTTCCTTGCTGTTGTGCTCTATGTTCCTATAAATAAAGCCCAGGATATTGTCTGCCTTATTAACAGCTCTCTCAACCCCAGGTCCCTCTGCTTCTGCACACCCTTTAGAATTGTACCCTTTATTTCATATTGTCTTTCAGTGTTCTTCCTACCAAAATGAATCACTTCACATTTCTCTGCATTGAACTTCATCAGCCACCTATCTGCCCATTCCACCAACTTGTCTATGTCCTTTTGAAGTTCTACACCATCCTCCTCACAGTTCACAATACTTCTAAGTTTCATATCATCTGCAAACATTGAAAAGTGTGCCCTGTACACCAAGGCCTAAGTCATTAATATATAATCAGGAAGAGCAAGGGTCCAAACACCGACCCTTAGGAAATCCTACCACAAACCTTTCTCCAGCCTGAAAAACATCCATTAACCTGTACTCTCTGATTCCTGTCACTCAGCCAATTTTGCATCCATATTGGTCCTGTCCCTTTTATTTCATGTGCTATAACTTTGTTCACAAGTCTGTTGTGCAGCATTTTCTCAAATGCCTTTTGGAAGTCCATGCGCACCACATCAACAGCATTATCCTGATCAACCCTCTCTGTTACCTCATCAAAAAACTCCAGAAAGTTAGTTAAACATGATTTTCCCTTAATGGCTCCATGCTGGCTTTCCTTAATTAATCTGCATTTGCCCAAGTGACTATTAATTTTGTACCGAATTATCGTTTCCAGAAGGATTGCCACCACCAACGATAAACTCACTGGATTGTAGTTGCTGGACTTATCTTTACACCCTTTTTTGAACAAGGGTGAAACATTTGCATTTCTTCAGTCCTCTTACACCACTCCTGAGTCTAAGGAAGACTGGAAAATTATGGCCAGTGCCTCTGCAATTACCACTCTCACATCTCTCAGTATCCTTGGATGCATCTCATCCAGTCCTGGTGTCTTATCAACTTGAAGTACAGACAGTCTATCCAATACCTCCTCCTTATCAATTTTAAATCCTTCAAGTGTCTGAAATACCTCCTCTTTCACCATGGCCTGTGCAGCATCTTCTCCTTGGTAAAGACAGATGCAAAGTAATCATTGAACACCTTAGCCATGCCCACTCTGTCCATGTGTAGATCCCCTTTTTGCTCCCTAAACAGGCCCACTCTTCCTTTTACCAACCTTTTACTATTTATAAGCCTATGGGATTCCCTTTTATTTTTGGTGCCTATCTCTTTTCATACGCGCTCTTTGCTTCTCTTATTTGCTTTTTCATTTCCCTTCTGAACTTTCTATTTTCAACCTGGTTCTCGGTTGTATTATCCACCTGAGATCTGTCATAAGGACACTTTTTCTTCTTCATCTTAACCTCTATCTCTTTTGTCATCCAGGGAGCTCTGGATTTGTTTGTGCTACCTTTCCGCTTCTTGGGAATATACCTTAACTGTGCCCGGACTATTTCTTCTTTAATAAAAGCAAAATACTGCAGATGCTGGAAATCTGAAATAAAAACAAGAAATGCTGGAAATACTCAGCAGGTCTGGCAGCATCTGTGGAGACAGAAGCAGAGTTAATGTTTCAGGTCAGTGACCCTTCATCAGAACTGGCAGATATTAGAAATGTAAAAGGTTTTAAGCAAATAAAGCGAGGGTGGGGCAAAAGATAACAAAAAAGGTTTTCATAGGACAAGGTCACAGAGAATAACTGACCAGAAGGTCAAGGGACAAAGGCAAACGGTATGTTAATGGTGTGGTGAAAGACAAAGCATTAGTACAGAGAGGGTGTCAATTGACAGTAAAATGAACAGCCCTAGCCCCAAGAACAAACATGAAGAAAACAGTATCTCTTCTTTAAAGGCAGCCCATTATTCAGTTACTGATTTTCCTGCTAACCTTTGAAATATCCGAATCAGATCCATCTTACCCCAATAAAGTTGGCTTTTCCCCCAGTTAATTATTCTTTCTCTGGATTGTTTCTTGGCTTTTTCAATAGCCAACTGTTATACATATGTATATATTGTTATACTATCTGAAAATTGTTAGAAACGAATTAGCTAGGAACTAGTTGTTCTGTGTAAGTGTTCCTTTGGGGGGCTTCATTCAAGGCTGCACTGGGGAATCATGTTATATGTAACACAAGAACCATGTTGAATCAGGCTGTATAGCACAAAGCATTGTGCTGAAATAAACAAGACTGACTCCAGCCTTTTCCAAGTTAAAGTGTGATTCTTTCCAACATCTGGGAACCAGAAAACAACATAAAGACGAAACACCAATCTAAACCTTATACTACAGTGATCACTGTCCCCTAAATGTTCCCCTACTGACACTTGATTCACTCAGCCCACCTCATTTCCAAGAACCAGGTCTAGTACGCCTCCTTTCTCGTTGGACTGGAAAAATACTGCTGTCGAAAATTTTCCTGACCACACTCTAGGAACTCTTGTCCCTCACTGCCCTTTACACTACTACTATCCCAGTCTATATTCAGATAATTAAAGCCCCCCATTATAACTACTCTATAATTCTTGCACCTCTCTGTAATTTCCTTGCAAATTTGTTCCTTTGCATCTTTCCCACTAGTTGGTAGCCTATAGACTATCTGGAGCAAAGTAATTACATTTCTTTTGTCCCTCAGCTCTAGCCGAATAGATTCGGCCTTAAACCCTCTGGGACATTCTCTCTCTCCAGCACTGCAATGTTCTCCTTAATCAATACTGCCACCCCTATCCCTTTCCTTCCTTTCCTATCTTTCGTGAACACCTTCTATCCAGGAATATTTAATACCTGAGGGAACATTATGCATTAATGTTACTGCACCCCAAAAGGTCAAAATGTAACTCCTGTATATTTTTCCATCCTCACATCCCCACTATTCTATCTGGTTGGCTACTCTTGATCGACAACAAGGACCCCACCTCTGCTATCTCCCTATTACCAGCAGCATAGGAGGCATTGGGGATGAATTTCTGCAGGGGCTTTTCTGCTCATTCACTGTAAGGTCAACGGAGGAGGTGTTGAAACTTTTGAAAAACAGTGTAAATGGCTTTTTCATTGCTTCATTGGGGTTACGGCAGACAAGCGGGGGAATCCACATGGAAATTAACCCCATTGTATTCTTTGGTGTAATCAGTCTTCTAAATCGATAACAAAATTTTTGCTGTAAATATTATCCCTTTATTTACTAAATTAGTTAGTTGAAATACAGTTGTTTGCTTTTACTGAGTGTACTGTGAGGAAAAAAAGACTTTCTATCTGGTAACTTTCATCTATACTGCCGAGCAAAACATTTCACCAACCCATTTTGGAACCTAATTTTCATTCCATGCAGGTGCAATAGGCGGTAAAAAAGGCAAATGGTATGTTGGCCTTCATAGTGAGAGGATTCGAGTACAGGAGCAGGGATGTCTTGCTGCAATTATACAGGGCCTTGGTGAGGCCACACCTGGAATATTGTGTGCAGTTTTGGTCTCCTTATCTGAGGAAGGATGCTCTTGCTATAGAGGATGTGCAGCCAAGGTTTACAAGACTGATTCCTGGGATAGTGGGACTGACGCACGAGGAGAGATTGAGTCGGTTAGGATTATATTCACTGAGTTCAGAAGAGTGAGGGCGGATCTCATAGAAACCTATAAAATTCTAACGGGACTTGACGGGGTAGATGCAGGAAGGATGTTCCTGATGGTGGGGAAGTCCAGAACCAGGGGTCATAGTCTAAGAATAAGGGGGTAAACCTTTCAGGACTGAGATGAGGAGAAATTTCTTCACCCAGAGAGTGGTGAGCCTGTGGAATTCGCTACCACAGAAAGCAGTTGAGGCCAAAACATTGTATGTTTTCAAGAAGGAGCTAGATATAGCTCTTGGGTCTAAAGGGATAGTTTAATTTAGTTTAGTTTAGAGATACAGCACTGAAACAGGGCCTTCGGCCCACCGAGTCTGTGCCGACCATCAACCACCCATTTATACTAATCCTACACTAATCCCATATTCCTACCACATCCACACCTGTCACTATATTTCCCTACCACCTACCTATATTAGGGGCAATTTATAATGGCCAATTTACCTATCAACCTGCAAGTCTTTTGGCATGTGGGAGGAAACTGGAGCACCTGGAGGAAACCCACGCAGACACAGGGAGAACTTGCAAACTCCACACAGGCAGTACCCAGAATTGAACCCAGGTCGCTGGAGCTGTGAGGCTGCGGTGCTAACTACTGCGCCACTGTGCAAGGGGTATGGGGCGAAAGCGGGAACAGGCTACTGAGTTGGATGATCAGCCATGATCATAATGAATGGTGGAGCAGTCTCGAAGGGCCGAATGGCCTACTCCTGCTCCTATTTTCTATGTTTCTATGCCTCGAGTATTATGACTCATCTTCACTCTGTCTTGCTATTCTCTTACATTGAAATTGACGTCAGGCTTAAACAAACGAAAGCTTGTCCTAGGAGGGTGTTTAAACACTAACTCATAAGGTGACCAACCTGTTGTAGACTGTTGGGTTATTCTGTAAAAGGACAGAAAATTGCCTAGCCTGTGTCAAAGAGAAACATGGAAATTACTGTCTAGCTTGTCACCTAGCAAATACTTTTGCAAAGATCTCTCCACAATTTGTACACTTCTTTCTGCAGCACCATTCGATGCTGAGTGATATGGTAGCATTAGAGTATGTTTGACTCCATTCTTACTCAGAAATATTTCAAACTTTTCTGAAGTAAACTGACACCAACATTTCTGGCAATCCGTAAATTGAAAAGCAACTTCTCAAAATGTCAGTAGTTTTGCCACTTGTGGGGCTGGATTCTATAGAGCCCTCGACGTCGGGATCCGTGGCGGGAGGGTTTGAAGATGGCCCCGGATGAGGCCCGCCACTGACCTCGACGCTGGCAGGGCCAGGCCCGATATTGCCAGCGGCGGAAAGGCCTCATGCCCGCCACCGCCCCTGCACCCCCCACCCGGCTGCTTGGCGACTGGACCGCAATTTAAATATTTAAATAAATTAAAATCCCTGCATTAATTACTCTCCCGTCGCCTCCTGAAGTCCCACCATGATCTTCACCCTGGAAGCTGGCACTGTCGCGCCTTCGGATCCCTGTCTGGGGAAATGAGGTATAACACTGGTGGGGATGGGGCGGAGGAAAGTTTCTCAGTGCAGAAGGCGGGGAGGGACGGGGTCAAATTAACATCATGAGTGTAGGAGATGGTGAGAAGGGTTATAGTTTAATGTTTGTGCAGTTGATGTTGGGGGGATGGTCAGATGGTAAAGGTAAATGTTTTGGGGGGAAAAGGGCATATAATTAATTTAATTGTTATTGGGAGAGGGAGCAGGGCAAAAGAGAGTTTTTTTTTAATGCCATATATTTAAATTTGCCGGTAGGGCTAATAGCCCTTTAAAAATGGCGTCAACGCCTGTGCACAGGCAGCTGACACCATTGCCGGGGATGGACAGCTCGCCCCCTCCATGTGATCGGGTGTTGGGGGGTGGGGGGGGGGCGGTGCGGCCTGCCCCAGCAATTTAAATGAGCCGCCGCATTTGGAATCATGGCAGTTCTTTGGCGTGCGGCCCCTTGTGTCTGACCATGGAATGAAAGGAACCTTGGCTGGATCATTTCTCATTCTGAGACACACTTCATGGCTTTTCACCAACTCTTCAATATCTCTATTTACCTTTGAATACCAAAAATAGCTTCCTGCTACTGCTTTCATACAGATTATTCCTATGTGCTGTTGATGATGTTCCTCTAACAATCTCTTCCTAAACTTCGGTGGAATAATTACTCTTAAACCCCATAGGAAACAGCCTTGATCTACAGTCAGTTCACTTCTATGTGTGAAATACTCCTGCAATTTCTCATCATCACTCTTCAGACCAGCTATACATAACATAATTGAATGTTTTACTGAGCACCACATCCTTGCCAGTTTCTTCAGAAATTTCTCTGGCAGACATTTGTGTATGTGAAGTAATTCACAGGTAATTATTTGGCTAAAATTGAATCAGTCTTTAGTTCCTCAGTGTCAAATGTAATCTTACTGGTCTCTACTGCAAATAAATCAGCCTTAAGCATATTTGCTTAAGTCAATTTTTTCCTATCAGGGAGACCTAGTTCCATCCTACTACTTACAATAGCAAGTAATAGGATACATCATCGTATTTAACCCTAACCCTAACACTAACTTCACCAAATACTGGAATACTGTTGGTGGAATAATGAGTCAGTTTCACACCAGCTTTTCAAAAGGGAATGTGACTTTGGGACTTTTTGTACTCTCCTTCCAAGTTAACAGACACTGCTGTAGCTGTATCAACTATGAAGATAAGTTGTGAATCTCCGAATTTCATTTTTAGTGTGGGCACTGGAATTATATCTTCAGCCCTTTTACTGTCATCGTCCATGTACTGTTTTCCTTACTGACTGAGTACAACTCTTGATCTTCCTGCTCACGAACATTAATATCTGTTTCTGTATCTATCACATACACACTGGAGGACTTCCAGCAGCCTGAACTAGCTTTAGGTCTACCATCACCTCAACCTCAAGTTGGAAACTACCCTTCAATCTCTAGTCTTAACTGAAGTTTTTAATGTTGGATCTGTGTCAAATGGGATGCATCATCTATGTCTCTCAACATATTCAAACCTAGATTACATTTCCAGCCAATCTTATTTTTACCACTAAAAACAAGTTCAGTCCTGTGAGTCTCCCTTCCTAACCTAGAGCCTCATGTTCTGAAAGCGACCTGCTTCCTCGTTTTCCCATTGCAATGATGCCCTTTTGATGGTGAGGGGCCCTAAATTACACACAGCACGGCTGAAGCCCAAATTGGGTACTTGATGATCATGAAATCATGTAAGAAATCAAATATGTCAAATTATTACATGGTACTGTAGTACTTTGGGCATTGAATTCCATAAAACGGTCCAGCTTTCTGTGAAAACTGTAATTGTGTGCTCTTTACATACATCTTCAACAAAGTTTTTATTTTTTATTCCTCACTATTTTTTAAAGCTGTGAAAACACAGTAAGTTGGTGAGCAAGATGCATCAGATGGAGTTAGATATCTAAGCCTGAAAATTCTGGTGGGTTGGGGGTGTGTGAAGGGGAGGTGCGGGGGGAGGGTGAAATTTGGTGCAATTCCAGCAGGGAAGCTGCCATTTGGGATGGAGCCGGGATCCATTATACTTTCACCCCACGTGAGATTGCCCAACAATTTATTTACCAGATTGGGCCTTTCTTAGGTGCATAGAACTCAATACACATAAATCCAAGATAATGTGCAATAAGAAACCTGCACATAATGAAGAGCATCAAAGCATAAAAGTGAAAAAATAATCTTAAGCTGCCTATTGATCATTCTCTTATAGTTTCCAATCAATGTGAAAATATTATCATCAAGGCTATAGGGATATATCTTCAGGGTTTTTGACCATTAGACAGATTCAGTGTTCTATACACCAGAGAGTAGGAACAGAGGAACAAAGGAACAGTAGTAGGCCATTCAGCCCGTCGAGCCTGTTCTGCGATTCAATTAGATCATGGCTGATCATCTACCTCAACTCTACTTTCCCACACTTTGTTCATATTCCTTGATGTCATTTGTCTCCAGAAATTTATCAATTTCTGTCTTGAACATGCTCAGTGATGAACTTCCAAAGCCCTTTGGGGTAGAGATTTCTAAAGATTCACCAACCTCTGTATGAAGAAATTCTTCCTCATCTTAAATGACCTACCCCTTATTCTGAGATTCTGTCCCCTGGTTCTAGACTCACCAGCCTGAGGAAACATCCTATTTACATCCACCCTGTCACGTCCTGTAAGAATTTTGTAAGTTTCAATGCAATCACCTCTCATTCTTCTAAACTCCAGAAAATACAGGCCCAGTTTCCTCAATCTCTCCTCATAACACAATCCCGCTGTCCCAGGGATTAGTCTGGTGAATCTCTGTTGCTCTCCCTCTATGGCAAGCATATCCTTCTTTAGATAAGGAGACCAAAACAGTACATTATAATCCAGTTGCGTTCTCACCAAGGGTCTGTACAATTGCAGCAAAACATCTTCTGTACTCAAATCCCCTTGTGATGAAGGTCAACATACCATTTGCCTTCTTAATTGCTTGCTGTACACGCATACTAGCTTTTAGCGACTCATGAACAAGGACACCCAGGTCGCTTTGGACATCAACACTTCCCAACCTCTCACCATTTAAGAAATATTGTGTCTTTCTGTTTTTTTCGACCAAAGTGGATAACTACACACTTATTCACATTATATTCCATCTGCCATGTTCTTGCCCATTCACTTAGCCTGTCCAAGTCCGCTTGAAGCCTCCTTGCATCTTCCTCACAACTTACATTCCCATTCCCAACTAGTTTTGTGTCATCAGCAAGTTTGGAAATATTACAATTGGTCCCCACATTCAAATCATTTATATAGATTGTGAACAGCTGTGACCCTAGCGCTGACCCTTGCAGTACCCCACTAGTAACAGCCTACCATCCTGAGAATGACCCATTTATTCCTACTCTCTGCTTTCTGTCTGTTATCCAATTCTCAATCCATAGCAGTATATTACGCCCAATCCCATGCATTCTAATTTTCTTTACTAACCTGCTGTGTGGGACCTGATCAAAAGCCTCTGAAAATCCAAATACACCAGATGCACTGGTTCTCCTTTATCTATGCTACAAGTAACATCTTCAAAAAACTCCAACAGGTTTGTCAAACATGATTTCCCTTTCATAAATCTATGTTGCCCATGCTGCCCAATTTTACCATTATTTTCTCAGGGCTGGATTTTACAAGTTCACCACCAATCTTGGTGGCGAGCTTTCAAAATGGTGGACCTCCCGTTGTGTAGCTGCTGCGATATTCAGCACAGTGGCTCATTAACGTTGACGCGACGTGCTGCACCCTCCCCAAATGACGTGGAGAGGGGTGGGGTTTCTGGCGCCGTGATTGGCGTCAGGTCAGATGAGTAGCAGGTGCTGGGTCCCTATTTAAAGGACAGCCAGTCCTGCTTTAGTATAAAAACCCAAAGAAGAAACCTGCAGACAGAAAGTGAGTGCAGTGTTGAACTGTTGAAGAAGATGAATGAATAATAGAACTCACCCTTGTTTGCTGCTCAGAGCACACTGAGTCTTCCCCACCTTTGGGCCCAGCACCCCTCTTCTGACATGTGTCGTGTTGTTGATCTGCCATACTTATTATCTGCCTCCTTACTCTCCAGGCAAAGAGGTCCCACAATGCAAGGGAGGTGAGCCGTACTGGTGGAGGAGTGACAGATGTGCGAAGGCTAACAGAGGCTGAAGAGGAAGCCCTTGAAATCTCATCCATTCATGTTGACCACTCATTTGGTGATGTAGAGCTCGGGAGCTTGGGGTCCTGGCTGAACAGATAGCCATTTGATATACACAATGATCACTGTGACATTGTTACTGTCTGAGACAATGCTGTCACAATCATTACCTGTGCAACATCAAGACTGACGGTGTGCTCTTGTCATTGTATCTTGCAGGTCAACACTCTGAATTGATCCCTGTGGCCTACCACATCTCCCACACCTCTGATGAAGAGACATCCTCAGAGGAAGCAGCATCCCATGACACTCCCACACCTGCCACAGTGCAGATACAGTCACTGCAGTAGGAATCCGGTCGGCCATAAAGTCTGGGTCACAATCTGGTGAGAGCACTGCACACACGCCCAAGCAGCTGATTGAGGCTGAGACAGCCGAGGCCCCTGACAGTTGGAGGCCTGTGAGTGGTCATGCCCATGCTGAGCCCCATGCTACTGATGACCCTCAGTTGTCAATAGCACAGTGCATGTTGGAGCTGCAGCAGCAGTCGTGGCAACATCTGGTGGAGAAGCCACAGGCCATGCGCAGCCTTGAGCAGATGATGGGCGAGTCCATTCAGGCCATGACAGCTGCCACATCCCAGGCAACTGTGCGTACGGCATCATCCATTGAGTCGGTGGCGGCCCTGTTTGTGAGCCAGATTCCATTAATCAGATGTGACCTGCAATCCTTTGCCAAGGCCATGAGATCCACACAGCAGTGTCAAGGTGAGAGAGGGACCAGGGCATGGAGACTGACCCTCCCCGTGGAAGCAGAGGGTTTCAAATGATCCCTGAGATGGAGGAGGTGAGCCTGGGCACCATATCTGGAGTCTCTCCCTCAAAGTGATTCCAATGTGGAAACTGGCCCCTCTGCCCCTCTGCCAGTGAGTCAAGCTCCAGTAGCCATGACATCTGAGGAGAGTTCTGCGCTGACGCAGGATTTTCCCAGCCAGCCAGGGCCCTCCAGGGCTCGTGCGCACAGAGGACAATCAGATCAGCAGCCTTTCTCCAGTCAGGGTGCTAGCGCCAAGGTGGCACTGCGAAGGGGCACTCGCAAACGTTTAAAAAAACACCGCAACACAAATGGATCTGCACGGGTGACGCCACACTGTAAAATGTTGATTCACTAAATGTTCTTCACTAACATGGGTGTCGTTTTTACTGTGTGAATGACATGTGGCAGCATGTACCAATTGTGTCTCCTCCCATTACATCATTGGCCTTTCAGAACTACCAATGTATGGAATAACATCATTGCCATGCCAGTATTACTCATGTGCGTCTCCACAGATGCAGTAACATGGATAATGGCACAGTCTGCTGCTGCCAGTAATGGTGGAGACAAGATGTTGCAGATGCGGACTGCTGCACAACAGGTGAACGAGGATGCTGTGTGGCTTGCAGAGCCCATGGTGGTTCCTATGGTGTGGACAACCTGTAATCATTAAGGTGTTGCTGTGCCTCTCTTTCTCGCTGCTCATCCTGCATTCGGCGCCTGGATGCTCATTGTCCTCCCATGCATCTTTCCTGTTGTAAGTCCTGAACATCCTCATCATCCGAGGATGAGTCCTGCTCATGTCTTTCCTCATCCTACAAGGCCTCCCCCCTATTGAGTATGTAGTTGTGCAGAGCACAGCAGCCAGCATCAATGCGAGCTACCCTTTCCGGCTCATAATGCAGGACATCACCCGATCTATCCAGGCAGTGGAAGCGCATTTTCAGCATGCCAATCACCAACTCAATGGTGGCTTTTGTATTTCTGTGGTTGGTGTTGTATCTTTCTTCTGCAGCAGTGGTGGAGTTTCTCACTGACGTCAGGAGCCATGTCTGCAAGGGGTAGCCCTTGTCTCCAAAAAGCCACCCCTCCATCTGAGGCAGTTCAGTGATCAGCACTGATCACTAGGGCGGCACAGTGGCGCAGTGGTTAGCACCGCAGCCTCACAGATCCAGCGACCCGGGTTCAATTCTGGGTACTGCCTGTGTGGAGTTTACAAGTTCTCCCTGTGTCTGCGTGGGTTTCCTCCGGGTGCTCCGGTTTCCTCCCACATGCCAAAGACTTGCAGGTTGATAGGTAAATTGGCCATTATAAATTGTCCCTAGTATAGGTTATTGATAGGGAAGTATAGGGATAGGTGGGGATGTGGTAGGAATATGGGATTCCTGTAGGATTAGTATAAATGGGTGGTTGATGGTCGGCACAGACTCGGTGGGCCGAAGGGCCTGTTTCAGTGCTGTATCTCTAAATCTAAATCAGCAGTGGCAGCTGGAACTGGTGCAGGATGAAGGCATCATGGCAGCTGCTGAAAAGTGGGCACAGATTTGCATAAAGTACTTACAGTAATAACATACAAGCTGCTCATTGAGTGAGTGGAATCCCTTAGGTTTATGTATTCAGCTGGTCGCCTGGTGGGAACCTTGATGGCCACATGGATGAAATCTATGACCCCTTGCACCTGTGGGAATCCCACGATGGAGCCAAAACCAATGGCCCTCTGGGTCTGGCTTTCAGTGTCCGTCCTGAACTGGACATCTTCACCGGTCCTCCAGTATAGGGCATTGGTAACCTCTCTGATGCAGCGGTGCACTGCTGACTGTGCCACCCCACAAAGGTCTCCGGTGGGTCCCTGAAGTGATGCACAGGTGTAGAAGTTAAGAGCCACTGTCATTTTAAGGGCCACAGGCATAGGATGTCCACCGAAGCCCATGGGCTGCAGGTCATCAATCAGTAGGACACAGAGATGTGTCACTGCCTCTCTCGACATCCGCAGTCGCCTCTGACAGTGGAACGCAGACATCCGCAGGTATGTAATGCAGGACCTGTAGATGCACGGCGATCTGTAGTGTCGAGCTCTCCTTGGGGGCAGCTGCTGTTCATGACCGGGGGCTTCCATGTGGGCTGAACCTGCCTGTTGGTTTTGCCTGTAACACATATAGCTCCTCACGACAAGCAGATCAATGAATATAGGGTGAACCATCCCCATCTTCAAGTTGCAATTAAACTTGGTTCCTTCACTTCTTCAAAGGTTCCTATCTGGGCAAAGAATGATGTTGACTGGTACATCATGTGCCTTCAGGCATCAACTATGTGGCATTGCAGTGCATTGCCCATCTTAGCTTCCACTAAAAGTGGCACAGCATGACCACATTCAAATTGTATCAGTTGCATCCATTGGCCCAACAGCCAGATGACCAGATAAACGCCTACCGTTTCTGGTACCCTCCTCACACACAGGGTTCTTGGAGTGCCATTGTTGCTTCACTCACACAAACATTCAAATGGCACAGAGTGCCCCCCTTTACAGAGGGAGGGTATGCAGTAGCTCCCTTTATGCCTGCAGAATTGTGCCCCTGGTAATACCATCCCCCCCGACCTCTCTACATGTCTGCAGAGTTGTGCCCCCTGTAATACCATCCTCCCTCCCACCTCCCTACATGTCTGCTGAGTTGAGACCCGTCTCGCAAGACGTACCTTCAAATGCTCCAAGCTCTGCAGCCTCCGTCTCGCCGGTTTTTATTAGTTGAGAATGGGACAGCACATGAGAGACGCCAGTTCACCTGAATATGCGGAACTGTTGACTAAGAGGCAACAGGATGCATAATGAGGCAAGGTAAGTAGCGCTTTGGATATTTAAATTGGGGTCCCGTTGCTGAGTGACGGTGCAGGCTGCCCCGAGGCCTCACCGCCGGTGGTAATATGGGGCGGGGCCTTTCTGGCGTCGGGGAGCATGGCGGGCCTCTCCCAGAGGCATTTTCTGGGCCACCCCACCACGACCCCCGATGTCAGGGCCCAGTAAAATTCAGCCCTAAGTGTCCTGTTATCACATCCTTTATAATGGATTCTAACATTTTCCCGATTGACATCAAGCTAACAGGTCTGTAGTTCTCCATTCTCCCTCTCCCTCCCTTCTTAAATAGTGGGGCTACATTTGCTACTTTCCAGTCTGCAGGAACCTTTCCTGAATCTATAGAATTTTGAAAGATAACCACCAATGCATCCATTATCTCTAAAGCAACCTCCTTCAACACTCCGAGATGTAGCTCATCTGCTCCAGGGGATTTATCAACCTTCAACCCTGTTCACTTTTCAAGTACTACCTCTTTACGGATACTAATTTCTTTCAGTTCCTCTGTGTCACAAGTCCCTTTGGTTGCCTAATATTTCTGGGAGATTTTCTGTATCTTCTTCCGTGAAGACAGACACAAAGTAATTATTTAGTTTCTCTGTCATTTCCCTGTTCTCCACTATAGATTCTCCTGTCTCCACCTGTAATGGGTCCACATTTTTCCTAGCTAATCTTTTCCTTTTCACATAACTAAAGAAGTTTTTACAGTTCATCTTCATGTTTCTTGGTAGCTTGCATTCATTTTCCCTTTTATCAGTTTCTTGGTCATCCTTTGCTGGGTTCTAAATTGTTCCCAATCCTCAGGCTTACCATTTTTTCTGGCATCCTTATAAGCCACTTCCTTTGATCTTTTGTTAGCCATGGTCGATTCACCTTTCCCATTGGGTGCTTGTGCCTTAGAGGAATATATATCTGTTGTAAACCATGTAGTATTTCTTTAAATACTAGTAATTGCCTGTGTACCATCAATTTTTTTAGTGTATTTTCCCAATCCACCATAGCCAACTTGCCCCTCATACCTTCATAGTTTCCTTTGTTCAGATTTAAGACCCAATTTCAGAATTAACTGTATCACATTCAAACTTAATGTGAAATTCTATATTATGGTTGCTGAAATTCTATCATATTATGGTCAGTAAATGAACAACTTGTGTAAAGGGACTTCACATTTAGGAGAGCATGCTCTGTGACATTTTCATGTGGTTGAAATGCCTTTTTGCAGAATAATGGCCTGGATTTTACCGTGAGCGGTGAAGTGACAGCACTCGCCACTAACTTCGAAGAAAGCTAACTACAAAGATCCAGTGATCTCTCTGGTATGGATTTTCCTTTTCTTAATATCAGTTCAAATCTAGAGCCAAACCAAAGGGATTTCTCGGCATTCAGTAACAGTGATTTAATTAAGTAGGTGAAGCAGTCAATCAAACAAACTTTAAAAAATATACAAAAGAACTTAAAATTTTTATCAGAATGGAAATAAATTGACATGACACAAATAAAAAAAATTAGTTTTTCAGGGACAGAAAGATTCTTCAGCATTAGTTATAAGTTAGTATGCCGTTTAACACCTCTTAACAAAGGGGTTTTAGCGTTTTTTTTAACAGCGATATTACAATGTAAAAGTCCAAATACTTAATTACCTTTCCCCCAACTCTATTAACTTCCCCAGAGCTAACATTAGACGTATAGGCCTATAAATCCAGATATCTCTCTTCCCCTTCTTAAATAATGGAGTGACATTGGCTGTTGTCCAAAGCAAGTGACCATTGAATCGAGAGAGTTTTGGAAGTTCATGACTAATGCATCAAACATTTCTGCAGCTACTTCTTTTAACTCCCTGGGATGGAAACCATTGGTTCCCATAGATTTGTCTATCTTTATTCTCCTTAGTT
The DNA here is from genome assembly GCF_036365525.1 of Heterodontus francisci. NCBI lineage: Eukaryota > Metazoa > Chordata > Chondrichthyes > Heterodontiformes > Heterodontidae > Heterodontus > Heterodontus francisci. The sequence continues at coordinate 130,516,794 of NC_090373.1, forward strand.
TCTCCCTTATGAATTTTTTAACTTAGTAAATCTACTTAATTCCTCCCTTGACTTATTTTTCATTTTCCTTGTATCTCAGGTACTTTATCCTCATCCTCTACTCTGAAGACCAACACAAAGTAACTATGCAGTAAGTCTGCCATTTCCAATTACAATATCATCTGCAGCTGTCATTAAAAGGCCCTTCTAGGCATTCATTTAAAACTTCTTGCCCCAATATGGGCCTTCATGAGACCAAAGCACAAACTGAGCACAAGCTTTTCAGCTTGATAAATGCAAAAGGTGTTACAACCACAGGATCGTGTCACAGAGCATGCTCTCCCAAATGTGAAGTCCCTTTACACAAGTTGTTCATTTACTCTCCGGTGTACAGAGCACTGAATCTGTCTAATGGTCAAAAGCCCTGAAGATATGTTCCAGTAGCCTTGATGATAATATTTTCACATTGATTGGAAACTATAAGAGAATGATCAATAGGCAGTTTAAGATTATTTTTTCACTTTTATGCTTTGATGCTCTTCATTATGTGCAGGTTTCTTATTACACATTATCTTGGATTTATGTGTATTGAGTTCCATGCAGCTAAGAAAGGCCCAATCTGGTAAATAAATTGTTGGGCAATCTCACGTGGGGTGAAAATCGCACACGGGTCCAGGCTCCATCCCAAATGGCAGCTTCCCTGCTGGAATTGCACTAAATTTCACCCTTCCCTCGCACCTCCCCTTCACACACCCCCACCCCACCAGAATTTCCAGGCTCAGATATCTAACGCCATCTGGTGCATCTTGCTCACCATCTTACTGTGTTTTCACAGCTTTAAAAATAGTGAGGAATGAAAATTAAAAACTTTGTTGAAGATGTATGTAAAGCCCACTCAATTACAGTTTCCATAGAAAACCTATGGAATTCAATGCCCAAAATACCAGTGACTTCCTACAGTACCATCTAATAAAAATGCAATTTGACTCATTCAGTCATTGTAAGTCAGTGACCCCGATAACACATTGTGCACGACATGGCATAACGTTATGAAGCAGCAATGTCACCAGAGATCTGCTAGCATGTTGTAATAATGTGATAACATGTACATCTCAGTCAGATTTAGATATTAATCTCTAATCCACTTGAGCTCAAATGACAGCCATAAACAGCTCTCTTGCAGTATCATCTGTAACCCTTAATTGGATTAAAATCTTGGGATGGATTTTATCAGGCCCCAGAAGAGGGATTGGAGGCGGGAAGGGCCCATAGAATCTCGATGGCGTGGGCCCATTGCTGCCCTGTTGCCAAGTGATTTTGCCGGTGTTGGGATGGGTTGACGATGGCCTTCCCACCCAGAGCCCAGTTGAGGCCCTTAACTGGCCTATTAATGCCAACTTAAATGCCTCTCTCACCTGCCGTTAAGATTTAACCAGCAGCTGGGGAAGGCGGCGGGGGTGGGGAGTGGGCGAGTGGGGGGTGGGGGAATGTCGCTTCGCCACGTGGTGAGGGTTCCTTGTAATATGAGGCACTCTCCCTGTGGTCTTGGTGGGTTCCCTCCTCCATGGGCAATCTGTGGCCCATGGAGGATCCTGACCGGTAAAACCTCTACCTCCATGGATCCAAAGGATAGGAATAAACGGGTCTTTTTCCGAATGGCAGGCAGTGACTAGTGGGGTACCGCAGGGATCGGTGCTAGGACCCCAGCTATTCACAATATATATTAATGATTTAGATGAGGGAACTAAATGTAATATTTCCAAATTTGCAGATGACACAAAATTGGGTGGGAGGGTGAGTTGTGAGGAGGATGCAGAGAGGCTTCAAGGTGATTTGGACAAGTTGAGTGAGTGGGCTAATGCATGGCAAATGCAGTATAATGTGGATAACTATGAGGTTATCCACTTTGGTAGCAAAAACAGGAAGGCAGATTATTATCTGAACAGTTTAAATTGAGAGAGAGGAATATGCAGCGAGTCCTGGGTGTTCTCGTACACCAGTCGCTGAAGGTAAGCATGCAGGTGCAACAGGCGGTAAAAAAGGCAAATGGTATGTTGGCCTTCATAGCAAGAGGATTCGAGTGCAGGAGCAGGGATGTCTTGCTGCAATATCACAGGGCCTTGGTGTGGCCACACCTGGAATATTGTGTGCAGTTTTGGCCTCCTTATCTGAGGAAGGATGTTCTTGCTATAGAGGGAATGCAGCGAAGGTTTACCAGACTGATTCCTGGGATGGTGGGACTGACGTATGAGGAGAGATTGAGTCGGTGAGGATTATTTTCGCTGGAGTTCAGAAGAGTGATGGGGGGATCTCATAGAAACCTATAAAATTCAACAGGACTTGACAGGGTAGATGCAGGAAGGATGTTCCCGATGGTGGGGGAAGTCCAGAACCAGGGGTCATAGTCTAAGGATACGGGGTAAACCTTTCAGGACTGAGATGAGGAGAAATTTCTTCACCCAGAGAGTGGTGAGCCTGTGGAATTCGCTACCACAGAAAACAGTTGAGGCCAAAACATTGTATGTTTTCAAGAAGGAGCTAGATATAGCTTTTGGGTCTAAAGGGATCAAAGGATATGGGATGAAAGCGGGAACAGGTTACTGAGTTGGATGATCAGCCATGATCATAATGAAATGCGGAGCAGGCTCGAATGGCTGAATGGCCTACTCCTGCTCCTATTGTCTATGTTTCTATGTTTCCTCCCTCTCCCTGGAATTCATGCCCACCACCCCCACGCCCCTCTCCGAGGCCTCCCAGACTAGCCCCGGCGACCCTGCCTCACTGACCTGAGGTCTGGGGTTCTACTGCTCCCGGTGGCACTGCCAGTACTGCTGATCTGCCAGCCCTGTGATTGGCCGGCAGCTCTTGGAGACGAGATCCCTGTTTTTAAAGGGACGAAAATCCTGGCGCTGTAAACTTCGCTTCCTGAATAACGGATGATCGCGCTGGGAGAGGTGGGGGGCGTGGGAGGCGGGTGCTCGAAAAGGCTGAGGCGGGGTTCCCCGTGCGTTTTCAGCCCAGCGCCGGGAGCCCTGCTGATGGCAGAAAATCCAGCCCTTAAATTGTCACTGAAAGGTATAAATGTATCAGTGGCAACTTTGCACCTTTGCTATGTGCTAAAGGTTCATTGATGTGGTCATGTGTGGTCAGCTATGTATGTAAAATATAACGGAGAATAGGCCCACACTTAAAAGAGAATGATATGCATGCTTGATGAAAACAGAACAAAATTATCTTTATTGTTATTTCACTGCTCCCGAAGGTGCTAACATTGCACTGAACACAGAATTTATAAACACACACATGTGAATTGTCACTTAGCAGTGTGTTCTGCATACTTTGTAAATCTGACCTGAGTAATAACCACAACGTACAGACAATCTAACACAAGGGAAAATGCCTTCTGCTGTGATTGCATTTGGGAAAATGGATCCTATGCATCCATGAATAAAGATTGGCATCACACCATCCACTGACATCCTTTACATAAGTGAACTCTATTACAGCTTTCATCCCTTGAGCATTTCAAGGTGATTTCTTCCCAGCATTTAACTTCTCATTCCCATCATTAGGATTTTCTTCTTCCACATAGAACAGGGCAGTAAGACCAGCTGTTCCTCAGTCTCTGTCAATAATGCTCTGTAGCCAGCTGCAAGTTGGTGCAAAAGAATAGTGTAGATTATTTGACATCTGATTTTCAATCTTGTTCATTTCTTATTTATATTAGAATCCTCAAACTTAAAAACTGCAATCTTTTTTCTCTATCTATGCTAGAAACACAGAATCAGGAGTCAGCTTGTTCCACTGTTTAATCAGATCATGGCTGATCTGTATCTGAACTTCAATGGCCCAACTATAATCTGTATCCCTTGATGCCCTTACCTAATAAAAAATCTGTCACTCTCAGTCTTGACGCGATCTTGACCTAGCAACCACAGCCTTTCGGGAAAGAGAGTTCCAGATTTCTCCTCCCCTATATGTGAAAAAAAGCTTCCTGATTTTTATACCAACGCAGATGGGAAGTAATGGCCCAGATTTCGCTGCTGAAATAATATTGAGTTTAATGCCCACAACATTATTAATGTGTGAATCATCCATCAACCTATAACAAGGAAGAGAAGGCAGAGAGTCAGGGAAAGTACCTTTTTAATTATGACATTTATGTTTATGCATACTCATCCTCTCCGGCCCAGAAAGGGAACAATTTAAACTGTGCAGTTTCCTTCCTGCAGTGAGTAATTTGCTGTCAGAGATTTTTAAATTTTTTTCATTATTTTTCCTTTCCGTCTTTTTTTTCTCTCTCTCTCTCTTAATCGAATCTTTCTTTCCCTCTCTTTATTTCTCTTTCTGTACTGCTCCAAAAACTGAGGTGTGGACTTTGGGGTAAACCGCCTGGCGAGAGATTGATGAGATGAGATTGACTGCCCGTTTTACACCTGCCCAATTCTGAAGTCCATTGAAAGTAAAGTCAAGTTGGGTGGCACCAGGCAGCCAAACTGATCCCGCCAGTCTCCTGCCGGACAAGTTTGGTTAAAATTACTCTTTGTATCTCTGCACAGATCTGTGATTCTGTGAGATGTATTTGGATTGTGTAATCTGAGCACGTGCAAGATTTCACAAGTCAGCTATACTGATGGAATAGCTTCCTTTAGATTCTAGCACCACCTGCTCGGCAACTTATCTTCAAATAATTTTGGAATGCAAGAAGTTAGAGTCCAAAAAGATTTATTGATGTAAAATATATATTGAGCGTTTTCTAAACCAGTAAGTGCATGTGTGTGAGACAGACAAAGAGAAAAATAACAATTTTCAGATGACTCACCTGTAGATTTTCTCTTGTGTTCTATAATCTTTAGGAAGTATAGAAAAAATAAGGATAAGCAAGAGAGAAATTAGGATCAAAGATAGAACAGATTGGAAAAGGCAGAGAGGGAGAAAGAGAGAATCTTTCTTCATTTAATGCTATTTCAATTTTCACAAAAATGCAGTTTTTGAAGCAAACTGATTAACACTTCTGTGTTTTGCTGACAAATAGAAAGGATTAATATTAATTATATGCACCAGTGAAGCAGAAATTCAAAACCCAGACAGATTGAGGAAAAGATATGGAGTGAATGACACAGAAAGAAAGATAAAAATGCCATTTATTTCCTCATTCTAATCTGATTTTTTTTTTGCGAGTTGACATTTGAAAGGAAATAAAACCAGTCTTGCTGTCAAACTTAAAAGTTGACTTATATGCACAAATGCATGATGGGATCTGTGACATGTTGTCTTAATTTTCTTCAGTTGACAGTGTTAGTTCTGGGAATTTGCATGAAGTCAAGACTTCAGCTTCTCACATAGCTACAAGCCACAAATGGAAATATTGCTCCAAGCATTTCAAACACAGAATATGCTGTCGTAGAGATGAGCAGTCATCTTCTTATATATGTTGGAAATAGAGTCGTGGAATCACTTGCAGCACAGAAGGAGGCCATTTGGCCCATCAAGTCCATGCTGGCTCTCCAAGGAGCTATGCAGTCAGTCCCACTCCCCAGCTCGATCCTGCAGCCCTGCAGTCTCTTTCTCTCAGGTGGCCATCCAACCTCCTCTTGAAGTCATTGATCGTCTCCCCTTCCACCACCCTTGTGTGCAGCGAGTTCCGGGGCTTTACCACCCGCTGCATAAAAAAATACTTCCTCATATTCCCCTGCAGTTTTTGCCCAAAACTTTCAATCCGTGTCCCCTAGTCCTTGTACTATTTGTTAATGGGAACAGTTTTACTTGTCTAACTTATCTAAACCTGCCATAATCTTGTAGAATTCTTATTTATGGTAATAAGTGGTCAGCTTAGCTGGGAGCCCAGGATGGTGGCTGAAAAGATAGTCAAGTTTTTTAAAGAGTAAGAGTAGTTTGATTGGTTCAGCATTTCTTTTATCAGTAATTTTTGCTCTTTGGACTTCATCATTGGTGGTTTTCAACCCGCAATCAGCATGATTACAACAACAACAATTCATATTTAGATAACACCCTTAAAGTAATAAAATGTCCCAAGGAGCTTCACAGGGGCATTTTAAAAAAGTATGATGTTGAGCTGCAAAAGGAGATATTAGGTAAGATGAACAAAAGAACATAAGAAATAGGAGCAGGTGTAAATCATAGCGCCCATCGACCCTGCTCCACCATTCAATATGACGATGGCTGATCTTCGGTTGCAACTCCACTAACCCGCCCTCTCCCCATATCCCTTGATTCCCCGAGAGACCAAAATCTGTCTATCTCAGTCATAAATATATTCAATGATGGAGCATCCACAACCCTCTGCGGTAGAGAATTCCAAAGTTTCACAAAGTTTGAGTGAACAAATTTCTCCTCATCTCTGTCCTAAATGATTGTCCCCTTACCTGAGACTGTGCCTCCTTGTTCTAGGTTCCCCAGCCAGGGGAAACAAACTTTCAGTGTCTACACTGTCAAGCCACTTCAGAATCTTGTATGTTTCAATGAGCTCACCTTTCATTCTGCTAAACTCCAGAGAAAATAGTCCCAATTTACTCAACCTCTCATCATACAAACCCTGTCATCCCAGGGACCAATCTAGTGAACCTTCGTTGTACAGTTTCCCAGGCAAGAATATCCTTCCATAAATATGGAGACCAAAATTGCACACAGTATTCCAGGTGTGGTCTCACCAAAGCTCCATACAATTGTACCAAGACTTCTTTATTCTTGTACTCCAATCTCCTTGCAATAAAGGCCTACATGCCATATGCCTTCGTAATTGCTTGCAGTACCTGCATGCTAACTTTCTGTGTTCCTTGTAAGAGTACAACCAAGGCGCTCTGAACATCAACATTTATAAGTTCCACACCTTTTAAAAAATATTCTGCTTTTCTATTCTTGCAACCAAAGTGTTACGACCTCAGTTGAGACCATTAACTTTGAACGAAAAGATATGGGCTGGAATTTTCCGCCACTCCAACGAGCCGGATGGTAGCGGGGGGATGGCATAAAATGGAGCGGGAGGCTCTGGGAGGCCTTCCCGACCCGCTGCCGCCTCCAGCCCACTTTACATTGGGCGGGGGGGCGGGAGGTGAAAAATGGGCCTCCCGCCCCAAGCTAATCAAGGCCCTTCAGTTGCGCTGAAGGGCCATCGCCCACCTCCACACGGATTTTACGCATGGCAAGCGGGCAACCTGAAGCTAGGAAAGGCTGCCCAGTAAAAGCTGGCGGCCTCTCAGAGCCCCAGGTGTGGGCCTGGACAATCAGGTACAGAGTGCCCAATTGAAGGCTGCCCCCGCTTCCCCAACCACCCGCAGGTTCCAAATCCCTCCCAAACGACCACCCTTGCCTCTCCAGGGCCCGAGCGATTACCCCCAGAAAGGCAACCCAAACTTACCTGGACTCCTGGCTCCATGTCCTTGGCTGGGCTGCAGTCCCAGCAGTGGCCACCGCTCTCAGTGGCACTGCTGGAACAAAGAGCTCCTGGCCCGCTGGTTGGCCGGCAGCTCAATGAGGTGGGACTTCCTCCTTCAAGCGATGCAAGTCCCGCCTCGGAACAGTTGGAGCCTGGGGACCCGTAAAATGTGGGACGGAATGCCAGGTTAGGCGGAAGCGGGTTTGCCACCGACTTTCACAAGGCGGAGAGTATCGTGGATAGCATGTATAGAGAGGTGGTCACACCGCAGGCTCAGACTCCACAGGCAGGAAGGGAATGGGTAACCACCAGGCAGAGCAAGAGGACTAAGTAGGCAGTGCAGGAATCTGCTGTGGCTAATCCCCTGCAAAACAGATATACTGCTTTGGATACTGTTGGGGGGAATGGCCTCTCAGGGGAAAGCAGCAACAACCCAATTCGTTGCTGCCAGCCAACCAGCGGGCCAGGAGCTCTTTGTTCCAGCAGTGCCACTGAGAGCGGTGGCCACTGCTGGGACTGCAGCCCAGCCAAGGACATGGAGCCAGGAGTCCAGGTTGGCTCTGCTGCACAGGGGAAGAGTAAAAAGTGTGGGAATGCAATAGTTATAGGGGATTCAATTGTAAGAGGAAAAGATAGGTGTTTCTATGGCTGCAAAAGAGACTCCAGGATGGTATGTTGCCTCCCTGGTGCGAGGGTCAGGGATGTCTCAAAGCAGTTACAGGATATTCTGAAGGGGGAGGGTGAACAGCCAGTGATCGTGGTACACATTGATACAAACGACGTAGGTTTAAAAAAAGGGATGAGGTCATAAATGCAGAATATAGGAAGCTAGGAAGTGTTGAAAAGTAGGAACTCAAAGATAATGATCTCAGGATTACTACCAGTGCCATGTGCTAGTCAGAGTAGAAATAGCAGGATATATTGGATGAATACGTGGTTGAAGAGATGGTGTGATGGGGAGGGTTTTAGTTACCTAGGACACTGGGACCTGTTCTGGGGGAGGTGGGACAAGTACAAACTGGACGGGTTACACCTGGGCAGGACCGGGACTGATGTCCTAGGGGGAGTATTTGCTGGAGTGGTTGGGGAGGGTTTAAACTAAAATGGCAGGGTGATGGGAACCTTTGCAAGGAGTCGGAGGAGGGGGGATCAAAGACAAGAACAAAAGACAGTAAGGGGAATAAGTGATAGGCAGAGAAATCAAGGGCCAGAATCAAACGGGGCCACAGTGAAAAATAGTGGGAAGGGGACAAGTAATGTTAAAAAGACAAGCCTTAAGGTTTTGTGCCTTAACGCGCGGAGCATTCGCAATAAAGTAGATGAATTAATCGCGCAAATAGATGTAAATGGGTATGATATAGTCAGGATTACGACGACATGGTTACAAGGTGACCAGGGATGGGAAATGAACATCCAGGGATATTCAGTATTTAGGAAGGACAGACAAAAAGCAAAGAGTGGTGGAGTTGCATTGCTGGTTAAAGAGGAAATTAATGCAATAGTGAGGAAAGATATTAGCTCTGATGAGGTGGAATCTGTATGGGTAGAGCTGAGAAACACTGAGGGGCAAAAAACATTATTGGGGGTTTTATATAGACCCCCAAACTGTAGTGGTGATGTTGGGAATGGCATTAAACAGGAAATTAGAGATACATGAGATAAAGGAACATCTGTAATTATGGGTGATTTTAATCTGCATATAGATTGGGCAAATCAAATTAGTCACAGTACCCTAGAGGAGGAATTCTTGGAGTGTATACGGGATGGTTTTTAGGACCAATACGTTGAGGAACCAACTAGAGAACAGGCCATCTAGACTGGGTATTGTGTAATGAGAGAGGAATAATTGACAATCTAATTGTGCGAGATCCCTTGGGGGCGAGCGACCATAATATGATAGAATTCTTCATCAAGATGGAGAGTGACGTAGTTGATTCTGAGACGAGGGTCCTGAATCTTAGTAAAGGAAACCACGAAGGTATGAGGCGCGAGTTGGCTATGACGGATTGGGAAACATTACTTAAAGGGATGATGGTGGATAGGCAATGGGGAACATTTAAAGTGCGTATGGATGAACTGCAACAATTGTTTCTCCCTGTCTGGCGCAAAAGTAAAACGGGAAAGGTAGCCAAACCATGGCTTACAAAGGAAATTAGAGATAACATTAGATCCAAGGAAGAGGCATATAAATTCGCCAGAAAAAACAACAGACCTGAGGATTGGGAGCAGTTTAGAATTCAGCAAAGGAGGACCAAGGGATTGGTTAAGAACAGGAAAATAGAGTACGAGAGCAAGCTTGCGTGGAACATAAAAACTGACTATCAAAGTATGTGAAGAGAAAAAGATTGGCGAAGACAAATGTGGGTCCCTTACAGTCAGAAACAAGGGAATTAATTATGGGGAACAAAGAAACGGCTGACCAACTAAGTGTATACTTTGGTTCTGTCTTCACAAAGGAGGACACAAATATCATACCAGAAATGTTGGGGAACACAGGGCTTTGTGAGAGAGAGGAACTGAAAGAACTCAGTATTTGTAGAGAATTGGTGTTGGGGAAATTGATGGATTGAAGGCCGATAAATCCCCAGGGCCTGATGGTATGCATCCCAGAGTACTTAAGGAAGTGGCCCTAGAAATAATGGATGCATTGGTGATCATCTTCCAAGATTCTATAGACTCTGGAACAGTTCCTACAGATTGGAGGGTAGCTAATGCAACCCCACTATTGAAAAAGGGAGGTAGAGAGAAAGCAGGGAATTATAGACCAGTCAGCCTGACATTGGTAGTGGGGAAAATTCGAGAGTCCATTATCAAAGATTTTATATAAGAGCACGTGGAGAACAGTGGTAGAAGCGGGCAGAGTCAGCATGGATTTACAGAAGGGAAATCATGCTTGACAAATCTACTAGAATTCTTCGAGGATGTAACTAGTAGAGTTGATGAGGGGGAACCAGTGGATGTGGCTTATTTGGACTTTCAGAAGGCTTTTGACAAAATCCCACATAAGAGATTAGCGTGTAACATTAAAGAACATGGGATTGGGGGTAGTGTATTGCGATGGATAGAAAATTAGTTGGCAGACAGGAAACAAAGAGTAGGGATAAATGGGTCTTTTTCGGAATGGCAGGCAGTGACTAGTGGGGTACCGCAGGGATTGGTGCTAGGACCTCAGCTATTCACAACTTATATCAATGATTTAGATGAAGGAACTAAATGTAATATCTCCAGATTTGCAGTTGAGGCAAAACTGGGTGGGAGGGTGAGTTGTGAGGAGGATGCAGAGAGGCTTCAGGGTGATTTGGACAAGCTGAGTGAGTGGGCAAATGCATGGCAGATGTAGTATAATTTGGATAAATGTGAGGTTATCCACTTTGGTAGCAAAAACAGGAAGACAGATTATTATCTGGGGGCGCGGTATGGGCTTCAACTGTGGGGTCTGGCAGCCCTTTAAAAATGGCGCCAGCGCCTAAGCAGAGGCAGCTGATGCCATTGCCAGCATTGCAGAGCCTGCTTGGGGCAGGGCAGACCACCCTATGTATGTAGATGAGGCGCCGCGCGCTAGATTGCGGCAGCATGGCGGCTTGCGGCCTGCACATGCGGGCTGCCATTTTTCTTTGCCCACTGCACGGGAGAATAAAATTCAACCCAACATTAATACATTACAGTGTTCTCATTGAATTGTTATATTTGCAGTTATAAGTCCCAAACCTCTCCCAGTTACAATGGGTTGGATGTCCCAGTCCTTCTCAAAATATACAATGTCCTCTACGCTCACTTCTTCCGAGCACATTCGATTGATCTTCCATTAATAAGGCAATCTCTGGTCACCCTGTTGGTCTTTTCTCCTCTGCAAGCCTCAACTTTCGGATCGGGTTCACGTCTTAGCAGCCTTTTGCTGTAATATTGTTCTGAGAACAGTTGTTTTCTCTCTCTCTCTTCTGAGGCTGAACAGCTCCTGCTGGTTTCTTCATGTCTTCCTTTCTTCCTAAAGGGCTGTCAGACTTAGGAAAGCCTGTTGAATTTATCCGGAATCAAAAGTCAATAGTCACTTGGCTTTTGCAATATTCAGAATCCATGGGGGGAATTTTATTCTGCTCTTGGAGGTAGGCATGGAGATGCGGGAAGGCAAGTAAAATGGCAGGGGACATCAATTCTGATGTTGCCCAGGCTACCCTGCCATTTTGTCCAGGGCAGGGAAGGCTGAGGATGGCCTTTCCACTCCAGGCCAATTGAGACTGTAAAGTAGCCAATTAATAGCCACTTAAGGGCCTCTTCCCACCTCCACCTCAGTTTTGAGGGAGGCAGAGGGCCTGCCACTCCGAGATACACTGCCAGGTAAAGTCTGGTGGCCTCCTCGAGGGGTCGGAGTGATCAATCCTTTGGGGGCAATCCAGGGCCCCCCGAGGGTCCCCAAAGTGGCAAATGCCACTCCCCACCCCGGATGACACCCCCCTTCACTCTCACTATCTCCACCACCCCGTCAATGGGACCTGCCTGAATGGCCCTGGTGATCGTGACCTCACTTAACTGTCCAGCGGTCTCCTTCTTCTTCTTCAGTGCTGCATAGCTTTCCGATTGGCCGTCAGCTCTGGAGGCGAGAGCTTATCCCTTAAAGGAATGGCGTCCCTGTTGGCGGGCAGTTAACTTGGGGTCTGATGGGCCAAGGCAGGATCTCTCCCCACCTTCCGGCCCACCATTGGGACCCCATCGCAAGAGTAAAATGCAGCCCCATAAGTCTTGCCATAGCAAAAGACCTGGGCCTTCTCTTGTTTCCAGGTGTCAGCAATTGCCACTCAATTTGCATTTTCAGAGCCCTTGGCTCTCTGTTTATGATCTGAGAGCCTGGAACAGCAAAACCCATTATTCATCAGGGATTACAACCTGATGCCTCCTTTCAAAAGGGGCTTTGATCTAGGTTCCTTGTTTGCATGGTAACCAAGACCCCTGGCCGGTTTATGGGCAGACTTGGTGTAAGATCACATGTCTCCTCCAAATCCTTTTTATACTGCATTAAAGATCACAGTTTTTAAAACGTAATCATACTACAAAGTCCAGCCTTCATAACACCTCCCTACTTAAAGTAGAAATACCCTTAGCCTTGGCAAACTTGCTCTTTGCTAAGTTTATTACCAAATTGCCTTTCTCTAGCTTGTTGAACAGAGCTATTCGGTGTCCGACATGATCCTCCTAAGTGTCACTGTCTACCAATTGGTCATCAATATACACAACACAATTGCTTAGTCCAGCAATCACCTGGTCAGTCAATCTTTGAAATGGGGCCTGTGCTGTTTTCATACTAACTGGCATGACTTTACACTGAAATAGGCCATCTGGGGTAAGGAAGGCTGAAATTTCTTTAGCTTGGTTGGTAATGGGACTTAGTAATATCTTTTCAGCAAATCAATCTTGTTAATAAAGGCTGAATTCCCCACATTGTCAATGCAATCATTAAATCGTGGGATTGAATACGAGTCTGTTTTAGTTATTGCATTGACTTTATGATAATCAACACAGAATCTTTTGGAACCATCTGACTTTAGCACCAGCAGAACTGGAGAACTCCAGCTACTTTGACTGGATTCAATTATATAATTCTTTAGCATATATTGGACCTCTTCTCTGACCTGAGACAATTTATCAGGATTGAGTTGATAAGGGTTCTGTTTAATGGGTGTAGTTGCCCCTACATCAACCTCATGAATAGCCAAAGAAGTCCAACCTGGCTTAACTGCAGATACTGCTTTAAACTCTTTGAACAGCCCAGCTATGTCCTTTTTTATGTTGCTCAGAAAGATAGTGTAAAACTGTATCTAAACTTTTTAACAATTCTGTGTTTGCCAATTTGAGAGTTCTTTGTCTCTGCCTCTTCATCCAGTTCATTAAAAGTCACACTATCGTTATCCTCATCTACTGTCATTTGGTATACATTTCCTGGCTGACAATGGTCATGGTCACAGTATCTTTTCAACACATTCATATGTCACACCCTTTGATTTTTCCATTTGTCTGAGGTACTAACCAAATATTTCACCTCACTGAGTTTCCTCTTAATGAAATAAGGTCCACTGAACCTAGCTTTCAATGGTTCCCCAAAGGCAACAAAACTAGCACCCTACCTCCATGTTGAAAACTATGTGCTTTAGTTCTTCTATCCGCCTGGGTTTTCATCACCTGCTGAGAAACCAGTGTGATGCTAGGTATATAGGCCATATGTTCCAAAGACTGGTGGATCGTATCAAAAAACATGTCCCTTCTGCTGTTCACAATGGGCAAGGTACAGACAGTACCCAACCAGCCCGTGCTTGCAAAACTCAAAACACAGTGTCCAACATTAGATGTGATTAAGAATTACTCTGACAACAAATTTAAGATTGTCAGTAGGGCTCGCAGTGTGGTGCATTTGTGTGTACTGGAAGCTGCATATATGAATACACAGGGCCCTGTTCTTTGCAGACAGAAAGAACATGTACAAACATTACACCTGTTTCAGCCAAACAAAATAAGTGACAGCCATTCACTGGTTCATTCCTCAGGGCAATGCCTTGACCAATCAAAGTCAAGCTGCCTGGTTTAAATTTCAAACAAAGTTTGGCAGTTAACTGTCCGTCACCGTAAACTGGTGCATTCTCCATGGCAATGCCTCTACCAATCAGAGTTCACTTGCTAAACAATTAGCACTCTCTTCTCATGCAGTATAAAGTTGTTGTTTTCCCTTACATTGGTATTCTGGAGGATTGTCCTGATGAGTGCAAGACGAAAACCTTTGACAACATCTCTCTATTTTCAGCAATACTCAAATCTTGAGATGTTCTCTGACCATCTTACAAGCTCTTGAGAGTCTCTCTGAAAACTCTGACATAATCTAAAAGTGTAGTTGCCTCCTCCTGTGGTAAAAACCTCTTCTTAATGAGTTTAAGGAATTCCTTAACCTCATGCCATAGACCAATTCAAGTGGACTGAAACCAGTGGACTCATTTGGTGTGTCCTTGGTGGCAAGTAATAAAACTGATATCCCTTATCCCAATCATGGAGATACTCAAAACACTAGGCCTTAATCATACTCCTTAGGGTTTGGTGATATCTTTCCAAAGCACCTTGTGACTGTTGGTGATAAGCGGACGATTTGAGCTGCTTCACTCTCAAATTACACATGTCCTCTTGAAATGCCCCTGATATGAAATTTGATCCCTGGTCCAACTGAATTTCTTTTGGCAACCCATATCGAGTGACAAACTGAATCAACCCCTCAATCACAACTTTCGCTGTGATCTTTTGCAAGGGTATTGCCTCTGGAAACCGAGTAGACAAATCTATGATAGTTAGGAAAAACATGTGACCTGACTTAGTCGTGGTTTAGAGTCTGACACAATCCATGAGAACTCGACTAAATGGTTTCTCAAATGCAGGTATCAGTATTAATGTGGCTGGCTTAATCGAAGGCTGTGGCTTCCCGATCATCTAACATGCGTGACATGTCTTTTAGAAGTCGACCACATCCTTGTGCAGCTTTGGCCAGTAAAAATGGCCAAACTACCCTAGTCTGTGTCTTCTGAATACCAAATGACCTGCAACTGGAATCTGTTGGGCAATTCTCAAAATTTCACTGTGGTAGCCCGGGGGAACAACAACCTGATGAATTATAGCCCAATCTTCATTAGTGGGCCTCTGGGGAGGTCTTCACTTTCTCAAAAGAATGTCATTTTTAACATAATAACACTCAGAGATTTTCTCAGCCTCTGTGTCAGAATACGCTGTCTGAGATATTTTCTTTAAATCAGGGTTTGCCTGTTGTGCCTCAATTAAAGAGGATCTGCTAAATAATTCAGCCTCACTACTTAAATTCCTGAAAAAGGTTTCTGCCAGCAAGGCACCTGGCTTGTCCTTTATAACCATTGAGTCCTTCTCATCTTGTTTAATCTTATGAGTCTGGGATCTTGTTACAACATAATCTAGGAATATTCCAGAAACTTCTTCCTGCAAAACTTCAGTTTCAGCAACCTCAACTGACTTTTCCAAAACTATTGGCCAAGCAACAAATCCACCCCTTCAATATGCACATCAGAGACAACGCCCACTGTTACAGGATTGGTGACTAAATCACAGTGTAAATTAATCCAATATAATGGAATGGATAAATAACCTCCCTCAATGCTCCACACAAGGACTTTCGAATTTATTGAACTACTTGGAGGAAAACTCACATCCTTTGCTACCATTAATGACTGCCTTGCCCCTGTTTCTCTAAGCAGAACAATTGATTTGCCTGCCTAACAGACAGATATGGGGACATCTTACCTTTGAACACAAATCTTGTATAACTTTCAGGGACCTGATTTAATTTATCAGCGGAAAAAACTTCTGCTCATTATTCAAAATCGCCAAAGCCACTGACTTGTCAGTATTGCCTCCCATTGGGGCATCTTTTTCAGGACAGGTTTTTGCTAAACCTACCACAGCTACCAGTTTGCCTTTTAACTTCCAACATTCTGATTTTATATGCCCTCTTTTATCTCAAAATAACACGCTGGTCCTTTGACTCAACCCTAGTCTCCTGACTATTTTTCTTATTACTCTGTAGATTGCCTGTATCCTCTCTTTTACCCTTTCTCTCACTAAAACCAAATCCTTTTCATTATCAACCTTCCTATCTCTGCCAACCTCTCTGAAAGCTTCCAAACTGGGGCCTGTAACTACTGCTTTCGTGGGTCAATTCATAATCATCTGTCATTGCTGTGGCATCCCTTATTTTACCAACTTTATGTTCTTCCAGGTAGGACTTTGTTCCTGAAGGGAAACTAATTTAAATTCTTCTGTTAGGACTACTTCCCTAAGGCTCTCAAAGTTTTTGATCAATTTTCATTGACCTATACCACCTATCAAATACCATTTCCTTCTCTTTAGCAAATTTCATAAATGTCTGGCCCTGTGTTATTTAAATTTCTGAATTTTTGTCTGTAAGCTTCTAGTACCAACTGATAGGCATTGAGAACATCCATCTTAACCATTTCATAATCTCTTGACCGTTGCTGCAAAATTATTGATTATATCTTTAGTGCTTTTCCTACTGACACACTTTGCAATAAAATTGTCCAACTTTCTTTTGGCCATTGCAACTTTGTAGCATTTTTTTCAAACAACACAAAGTAAATTTCAAATCCTTCCTCACTGATTTTAGGTTCTAAGTGAATATTCCTTGCCAAATCACAACCAGGAGTTAAATCAGATTCATATTGAAACCTTCTTGTCACCCACAGTTCGTGCAATCTAAGCTTTTCTTTGTCCAGTGAAAATTTCCTGGCTTCTTTTTCTCTTCCCTTTCGAGTTCAAGTTTTCTCATTTCACACTGTAATCGTCTGTCTATTTCCCTTTCTTCTTTTTCCAGTTCCAGTTGCCTCATTTGTAAGTGAATTCGAGCTAACTGAATCTGAGAGCTTCCAAGATCATTCTCTTTTTCCTCAAGGTTAAAATGCTGAGCCAACACTTCAACAATTTCTACCTTTTTAGGTTTTGATTTTAAACTAATCCCCACTTGATCCACGGCAGCCATTCACACATCCACTGTTAACTATGTTAAATCATTGAGAATCAAATCTTCTTCCTCTGCAAGGGCTTGAGTGTTAAAAGTAGACATGCTGACTTTTCTTTATGAGTACAGCAAAAGTAATTGTGAGACCTTGTTTGTTTAAATTCCAGCAAATTCCTGTGTACCTATTTTACAGCCTCTAAATTCATATCCTGGAAGAGCCCCCAGTTCGTTATGAGCCCAGTTGAGACCGTTAACTTTGGAACAAGAGCTTTGGACTCCACAGACTGATTAAAGGATTACACAACAAGATTTCACATTTTAAGACTTTTACTATAACAACTAAACTAAATTTAACATTAACTAAACAGTACTTAGTAGGCAGCTAATATACGAAAGTACAGAGAAAGGTATTTCCCATTAGCTTATTAACACACTGGAAAACCCCACACCATATTTATACGTTACACCGTGTTCTCATCAAATTGGTATCTTTGCAGCTAAAAGTCCCAGACTCCTCCCAGTTGCAATGGGTTAGATCTCCCAGTGTCCTTCTCAAAAAAGAAAGTCCTCTTTGTTCACTTTTTCCGAGCACATTCGACTGGTCTTCCATTAATAAGGCAATCTCTGGTCACCCTGTTGGTCTTTTCTCCTCTGCAAGCCTCAACTTTCGGATCGGGTTCACGTCTTAGCAGCCTTTTGCTGTAATAGTGTTCTGAGAGCAGTTGTTTTCTCTCTCTCTTTCTTCTGAGGCTGAACAGCTACTGCTGGTTTCTTCATGTCTTCCTTTCTTCCTAAAGGGCTGTCAGCCTTAGGAAAACCTGTTGAATTTATCTGGAATCTAAATTCAATAGTCACTTGGCTTTTGCAATATTCAGAATCCATGAGGGGAATTTTACGCCACTCCAGTGAGCGGGATGATGGCGGCGGGGGGTGGCGTAAAATGGAGCGGGAGGCCTTCCCGACCCAATTCTGCCTCCGCTGCCACTTTACGCAGGGCGGCAGGGATGAAAAACGGCCCGACCGCCCCAGGCCATTCAAGGCCGTTAAGTGGCAAGCGGACAGTCGAGGACCGAGAGAAGTCGCCTGGCAAAACCAGTCAGCTGCTGAGCGTCCCGGTCGGGTGGGTCGGGCACAGGGTGCCCGATGGAGGGCTGCCCCACTACCCCAACCTGCCTCCCTTCTCCCCAACTGTTCACCCTTGCCTCACCGGGACCCGACCAATTACCCCCGGCAAAGCAACCAAAACTTACTTTCCTTTTCCCGGCTCCATGTCTTCTTCAGTCTTCAGCTGGGCTGCAGTCCCAGCAGTGGCCATCGCTCCCGGCAGTGCTGCTGGGACTAAGAGTTGCCGGCCCGCTGATTGTCCGGCAGCTCAATGAAGCAGGATTTCCTCCCTTAAGTGGGTGGAGGTCCTGCCTTGGAACAATTAAAGCTTGGGGACCTGTAAAATGTCCCCAGGTGAAGTGGAAGTGGGTTCGCCACCAACCTTTTAGTCGGTGGCCGGCTCCTGTCCACCCAACGTTAAATCCCGGCCCATAACTCTGGCCATAGCAAAGCCACCTGGGCAGTCCTTTGTTTCCGGGTGTTAGCAATTGTGATTCAAATTTGCATTTTCAGAGCCTTTAGTGCTCTGTTAATGTTCTGAGAGTCCGGGAGAGTGAAACCCATTGTCCGTCAGGTGTTAAAACCTTGTACTCTGCTTTCAAAGGGGTTTTTGATTTGAGTTCCTTGTTTCCATGGTAATCAAGACCCCTGGCTTGTTTCTGGGAAGTCTTGGTGTGAGGTCACATGTCTCCTCCGAATCCTTCTTGTACTGCTCTACAAATCACAGTTTTTAAAACATAATCATACTACGAAGTACAGCACACTTCCAAAAATTATACGCCATCTGTCAACTTGTTGCCCACTCACTTAATCAGTCTCTATCTCTTTGTGTCTTCCTCATAGCTTACATTCCGACCTAGCTTTGTATCATCAGCAAACTTAGATACATTACTCTCTATCTCTTTGTCTAAGTCATGAATATAGATTGTAAATAGCTGAGGCTCCAGCACTGATCCTTGTGGCACGCCACAAGTTACAGCCTGCCAACTTGAAAATGCCCCATTCATCCCTACTCTGCTTCCTGTCCTTTAACCATTCCTTTGTTTTTTATTTATTTAGAGATACAGCACTGAAACAGGCCCTTCGGCCCACTGAGTCTGTGCCAACCATCAACCACCCATTTATACTAATCCTACACTAATTCCATATTCCTACCACATCCCCAACTGTCCCTATATTTCCCTACCACCTACCTATACTAGGGGCAATTTATAATGGCCAATTTACCTATCAACCTGCAAGTCTTTGGCATGTGGGAGGAAACCGGAGCACCCGGAGGAAACCCACGCAGACACAGGGAGAACTTGCAAACACCACACAGGCAGTACCCAGAATTGAACCCGGGTCGCTGGAGCTGTGAGGCTGCGGTGCTAACCACTGCGCCACTGTGCCGTCCTTGATCCATGCTAATATATTACCCCCAACTACATGAGTCCTAAGCTTACATATTAACCACTTGTGCGGTGCCTTATTGAATGTCTTTGGGAAATCCAAGTATAATACATCGAATGGTTCCCCTTTATCTACCTGACTAGTTACATCCCACGATTTCCCTTTCATGAAACCATGTTGACTGGTCAAAAGTCTGGTTGAAGAGGAGTTTTTAGGAGTGTCTTAAAGGAGGAAAGTGAGGTTGAGGGGCAGAGATGTATAGGGAGGGTATGCAGGAACTTAGGGTCTAGAGAGCCGATGGCACAACCACCAATGGCTGAGACCAACCAGCAGTGTGTTGGAATATTGAAGTCTGGAAGTAACAAAGGCATGAATGAAAGTTTCAGCTGCAGATGAACTGAGACAGAGTGAAGTCAGGAGATGTTACGGAGGAAATAGGCGATTTTAGTGTAGGCACAAAAATGAGGGCGGAAGCTCATCTCAGGGTCAAATGTGACACCAAGGTTGCGAACAGACTGGTTTAATCTCAGACTGTTGCCAGGGAGTAGGATAGAGTTGGTAGCCAGGGAACGGAGTTTGGAGCAGGAACCAAAAACAATGGCTCTATCTTCCCAATATTTGATTAGAGGAAATTTATGCTCATCCAGTACTGGATGTCGGATAAGGAGTCTGATAATTTAGCAACAATGGAGGAGTCAAGAGAAGTGGTGGTGAGGTAGAGCTGGTTGTCGTCAGCATACATGTGAAAACTAAAACTATGCTTTCGGATGATATTGCTGAGGGGCAGCATGTAGATGAGAAATGGGGGGTTGGGCAAGGATAGATAGATCCTTGTGGGACACCAGAGGTAACAGTGTGAGAGCAGGAAGAGAAGTCATTACAATTGATTCTCTGGCTACAATTAGATAGATAAGAATGGAACCAGGTGAAAACTGTCCCACCCAGCAGCACGAGAGGATAGGTTGAGAAGGACGAGGAGGGTAAGCTTACCTTTGTCACAGTCACATAGGATGTCATTTGTGACTTTGATAAGAGCTGTTTTGGTTCTGTGGCAGGGGCAGAAACCTGATTGGAGAGATTGAAACATGGAGTTCCGTGAAAGATGGGAAGGGATTTGAGAGGCGACAACAATTTCAAGGATTTTGGAGAGGAAAGGGAGGTTTGTGATGGGATGGCAGTTTGCAAAGGTGGTGGGGTCAAGGGTTGTTTTTTCGAGGAGCGGGGTGATGACGACAGATTTATAGAAGAGAGGGACAACACCTGAAGAGAGAGTTATTAACAATATTGGCTAATATGGGGACCAGCAGGGGAAGTTGGTTGATCAGCAGTTTAATGGGAATAGGATCGAGGGTACAGGAGGTAGGTCTCATGGAAAGGATGATCTCAGAGAGGGCATGAGGGGAAATAGGAGAGAAATTAGAGAAATATGTGAGTTCAGTACTAGGGCAGGAGGGAACATTAGAGGAACTTTGGCCTGGTGAGCTAGTGGAAGGGAGCGACACTGCAGAGACAGCTGATCGTTTCTTTTTTATTTGTTAGGGGAATGTGGGCATCGCGGGTTAGACCAGCATTGCCCATCCCTAATTTCCCTTGAGAAGGTGGGCTGCCTTCTTGAACTGCTGCAGTCCTTGGGGTGTAGGTATACCAACAGTGCTGTTAGGAAGAGAGTTCCAGGATTTTGACCCTGCGACAGTGAAGGAACAGCGATATAGTTCCAAGTCAGGATGACATGTGGCTTGGAGGGGAACTTGCAGGTGGTAGTGCTCCCATGCATCTACTGCCCTTGTCCTTCTAGTTGGTAGAGGTTGCGGGTTTGGAAGGTGCTGTCTAAGGAGCCTTCGTGAAGGGTTTAAGAAGAGGGTTTGCAGTAGATAAAATAATCCAGGAGTTATGTATGCATTACAAGATGATCTTGGAATAGTGAGCAATTTTAGCAGATGGGAGCAGGACGCAATATTGTTTTATGTGGTCCAGACAGATCGGGAGGTGGATGGCTAAACCAGTTGTCCACCATATCCTTTCAAGTCTGTGTCCCTTGGACTTAAGGGAGTGGGAATGAGGGCCATACTGGGGTAATGGCCAAGGTGAGAGAGACTGATCTTTTTACTGTGGATTAGGGCATCAAAGGTGGCGGTGAGGGTGCGGCTGAGCAAATCTATAGCTGCAGAAATGTCATTGTGAATGGAAGACCAGAGGCTAGACGGTTGGGATTTTGAAGGTGCAGTTGTAAGTGAATTGGAGGATAGTTTTTTCCAGGAATCAATACAGAATGAGGTAGGGTTGGGACATGGGAGGGGAATGTGGGTGGACAGTGATACAAGAAAGTGATCAAAGAGGGCCTTATCTCTAATTGATACAATGGGACTAGTAAGGCCATGCGACATGACAAGGTCAGGGGGATGGCTGTGAATATGGAATGGGGAGTTTACATGCAGGGAGAGATTTTGGAAGGATAAGAAGGTAGTGAACTCAGAGGAGAGAGAACATGGTGAGTTGAGATGGAGATTGAAATCACTGAGGATGAGAATTTGTTTGGTGCAGAGGATGAGGGAGGAAAGCAGTGATGATACCTTGGTGATAAAATTTTTATCACATTTGGGAGGATGGTAGAGAACAATAATTTTGAAAGAGAGGTGAGAAGGGTTGGAACAAGGTGAAATGATCAAAGGAGGAGAAAGTGCCAGAGGAGTCGGGGGTCTAACCAAGGTGTATCTGGTGATAAGTGCCACACTGCCACCGCAACGGACTTGATGGGGCAAGTGGTTCAAGATGTAGCTCGTTGGGGAGACTTCATTAAATGGCAAGGTGTCATCACCCCTCAGCCATGTTTCTGTTAAGGCCCTGATGTCGATGCAGTCAACCACAATAAGTTCATGGATGGAAAGGGCCTTGTTCACAAGTGAACAAACATTCTGGAGGGAGATGTGCAGAGGGATGGTGAGAGCCGATCCATTAGTAGAGGCACAGGGTCTGCAGTGAGAGGGGTGAGTTGGACAGGATAAAGATTGGCAAGATTAACCCCCAGTGAGCACACTGGGTGAGAAGGTTGATGAGAGAGAGATGGGGCAATTGGGGTTGCTGCTCCTAATGAGCCAGCACCAAGTGCCTCAATGAGCCTGTCAGAGGATGCAGAGAGAGGCACAGAGGGAAGCTGTAGGCTTATCTATCAGGGAGTTGAGCCTGAGATAGCGGCAAGAGGGTAGGAAGGCTGAGGATTACTGAAGGGTTGGGGTAGGGAATTAGGAGGGCAGAGTACCTAGAAGTGGAGAAATGAAAGGAGGTATGACAATGGAGTGGAGTCTAGGGTAAAGAGGAAAAAAGTAAAAGAGTATGAACAGAAGTAGAAATAGATTGATGGGCTCGGGTCTGGAGTGGCAGCCTAAATGTGCACGTGAATGGACTCAGAGTGAGCTCAAGTTACATAGGTCTGTTTATATAAAAATTAGAGTACATAAAAACATGATAGTAAACGAGAAATAGGAAATAGATGTAGATAAGAGGAAGGAATCCAGAGTTAAATTTGGAGGTCCCATGGTGAAATAATGATGACTTTGGTCGAGTGGAATCAGCATGGAGCATCAACGAGCAATTGTCTGAGCTTGGAAACAGGTGTAGCAAGTGAAATCCAGAAGCTCTTTGAGGGTAGAGTATCGGATGATGCACCGATGAAGGTCTTGTCATAGGAATGAAGATCCAGGAAGTATACAGAGTCAGTTGCAGAATAAAAGGATGATGGCAAAATCCCGAAGCAGCAGAGATTTGTTCTTTACCCCCGGTGGGTGATATTCTGGCCAGGAACAGACTGAAGCTGAAAAACCAGTATCACCAGTGGCCAGTCGCAGGCTCAGCAGGAGACTGAGTTCTCTCAATCACAGCAGTGGTGGGGAAAGGGCAGTAAACTGATCAAAGTCACTTTAACTATTGCAAAAGAGCAGCAAATCAGAAACAGAGGTTGGTCTTACAGTATAGCCAGTGGTAGCCCAGAACAGAAGTCAAGTTTGAGAGATCTAGATCTAGATTACTCCAATCTCTTTCACAACTCGCAGATCAAAACATGGCAAATTATAGATGGAAGCAGAATCTTATGTTTTTTCCAATGTAGTCCAGTGCAGAAACGTAGCCTTGATGTCCAGTGAAGCCAGGAATTTGAAGCCAGATTTGAGAGATTTGCTTATTGGAATGTCCCCTTCCTGTTCAGTTGTGATTTGAATAATGAATTTGAGTGTCACATGTAAGTGTAATGCAAATTTTGTATATAGCAACTGAAGTGTGATGTCTCAAATGTGATACATCTAGCATTTTTATATATCTACCTGTAGGTCTCCTATGGTATAGATTGCACTGCTTCAGAGATTATGCTCTTGCAATGAGTGTTCAATGGGAATAGGGTCAGGTGCATGTGACTGTTTCTTATTCAGCACCATGTCCTACTTGCCCATTCTTGCTGGTCTACACTGGCTCCTCCAGCGCACTGAATTTAAACCGCTCACCCCATCTTTGAAAGCTCCTCTCAGTCATCCAGATCTAACCTTCTGTGTGTTTTTCCCTTCCATCACCTCACCATTGGGGGAAGAGCCACTTTGTATGGAACTAATTTCCTAACCCTTTGCCTCTACCTCTCTTCTCACTGGGATGTGGGCATTGCTGGCTAGGCCAGCATTTAATGCCTATCCCTATTTGCCCTTGACAACTTGCTAAGCCAATTCAGAGGGCAGTTAAGAGTCAACCACATTGCTGTGGGTCTGGAGTTACAAGTAGGCCAAACCAAGTAAGGATGGTGGCCTTCCTTCCTGAAAGGGCATTAATGAACCAGATGGGTTTTTAAAACAATTGACAATGATTTCATGGTCACCATTAGACTAGCTTTTAATTCCAGATTTATTAATTGAATTCAAATTTCACCATCTGCCCTGGTGAGATTCAAACCCATGCCCCCAGAGCATTAGCCTGGGCTCTGGATTACTAGTCTAGTGACATTACCACTACGCCACTGTCTCTCTGCCCCACTCTCTTCCTGGCGGCATCTCCTTTTCTGTTCGTGTTCTCTGTGTGGGTAAACCATTGAAAGTAGCTTTCCTGTCATTACATTGCACAAAAGGTATGCATGGGTTCTGACATAATCGTGTTTCCAAATCATTAGAAAAACAAATCCATCATTCATGTTATAATTAGAATGAGTTTTTTAAGATACTGCAGAGGCTTGTTGCAGAAAATCATATAAATGCCTGTTAGGACTTTGCTCCACAGTGCATGTTTTCACACTGTGGAATGCTGGGCATCACAGGTAAAGATCTTCACTAGAAGCTACAACTGTTCAGCAGTAAGAATATGAAATCACATGCAATGCTTCTCAATGAGGCAGAGGCCGTGTAAGGGCATGTCTTATTACAAGCATTTCTAACACAGAAAGTATGACTCTATTTGTAAGTTTAAAAATTTCTTGTAAGTTGTACAATTTTTATATTATATTACAAACCTTGAAGTCGAGAAGTAAGTGTCCAGAATATTTGGAATGATCTGGTTATCTGAGCTTTTCTATTATTGGTTGATTTTTCTGATCACTTGTGCTTAGTTTGTTATTGTATGTATCTTTGTTCCCTATGTTTTCTTGGATTTGTTGGATATAATTAATGCATACCTTAAGCCAATCAGATACAAGTGTATCAAATAAATATACCTATGTTTCACACTGTAATATGATTCTTGAAATGTGACACCTAAAGTTTGATGGAAAGAACATAAACGAGACACAATGGGACAGATTTTCCTCTGTGCACCCATAGCACGTGACTTTGGCAGGGTAGGAATTTTACCCCCGCCCCACCCCCATTCCTGCACCCATGATTCCGGACAATTTTGTGTCATCGGGGGGGTGGTGGGGAATATAGGTACAGAGTAGGGTGTGAAGTGACATTGGGCCTCAATGCCTGAATTTTCCATCAGTTGCCCCTGCAATCCCACCAGGTGGAATCATGAGAAGATAATACAGCCCTAGTGTTCATGAGAAACCCTCTCAATTCATAACTCTTGTGCTCACATGGAAACTACATTGCTGCTACCACAAAAAAGTAGGCAGCCATTTCATCGCAGTAATACGGACCAGAGAGTCATAGAGATATACAGCACAGAAACAGGCCCTTCGGCCCATCGTGTCTGTGCCAGTCATCAAACACCTATTTATTCTAATCCCATTTTCCAGCACTTGGCCCGTAGCCTTGTATGCTATGGCGTTTCAAGTGCTCAGCTAAATACTTCTTAAATGTTGTGAGAGTTCCTGCCTCCATCACTTCTTCAAGCAGTGTGTTCCAGATTCCAACCATCCTCTGGGTGAAAAATATTTTCCTCAAATTCCCTCAAAACCTCCTGTCCCTTACTTTAAATCTATGCCCCCAGGTTATTGATCTCTCTGCTAAGGGAAATTTTTTTTTACTATCTGTCCTATCAATGCCCCTCATAATTCCTCCTCAGTCTTCCCTGTTCGAAGGAAAACAACTCTAGCCTATCCAGTCTCTCTTCATAACTGAAATTCTCCAGCCCAGGCAACATCCTGGTGAATCTCCTCTGCACCCTCTCCAGTGCAATCACATCCTTCCTATAGTGTGGAGACCAGAATGGTACACAGTTCTCCAGCTGTGGCCTAACTAGCTTTATATACAGCTCCATCATAACCTCCCTGCTCTTATATTCTATGCCTCGGCTAATAAAGACAAGTATCCCATATGCCTTCCTAACCACCTTACCTACCTGTGCTGCTGCCTTCAGTGATCTATTCACAAGTACACCAAGGTCCCTCTGACCCTCTGTACTTCCTAGGGTCCTACCATCCATTGTTTATTCCCTTGTCTTGTTAGTCCTCCCAAAATGTATCAATTCACACTTGTCAGGATTAAATTCCATTTGCAACTACTCTGCCCGTTTTACCAGCCCATTTATATCATCCTGTAATCTAAGGCTTTCCTACTCACCATTTAAGACACCACCAATTTTCATGTCATCTGCGAACTTACTGATCATACCTCCTATATTCACGTCTAAATCATTAATGTACACTACAAACAGCAAGGGTCCCAGCACCGATCCCTGCGGTGCACCACTGGTCACCACTTTTCACTTGCAAAAACAACCCTCAACCATCACCCTCGGCCTCCTGCCACTAAGCCAATTTTGGATCCAGTTTGCCAAATTGCCCTGGATCCCATTGGCTCTTACCTTTTTAACCAATCTCTCATGCGGGACCTTATCCAAAGCCTTACTGAAGTCCATGTAGACTACATCAACTGCTTTACCCTCACCTGCACATCTAGTCATCTCCTCAAAAAATTCAATCAAATTTGTTAGACACAATCTCCTCCTGACAAAGCCATGCTGACTATCCCTGATTAATTCCTACCTCTCCAAGTGGAGATTAATCCTGTTGCTCAGAATTTCTTTCAACAGTTTCCCTACCACTGATGTTAGACTCACCGGCCTGTAATTACCTGGTTTATCCCTGCTACCCTTCTTGAATAATGGTACCACATTCGCTATCCTCCAGTCCTCTGGTACCTACCTGTGGCCAGAGAGGATTTGAAAATTTGTGTCAGAGCCCCTCCTATCTCCTCCCTTGCCTCACATCTCATCTGGGCCAGGGGATTTATCCACTTTTAAGCCCACCAAAACAGCTAATACTTCCTCTCTTTCAATGCTAATTTGTTCAAGTAATCACAATCCCCCTCCCTGATCTCTACACCTACATCGTTCTTCTCCATAGTGAACACAGATGAAAAGTAATCATTTAAAACCTCACCTATGTCCTCCGTCTCCACACACAGATTGTCACTTTGGTCCCTAATGGGCCCTACTCTTTCCCTGGTTATCCTCTTGCCCTTAATATACTTATAGAATGCCTTGGAATTTTCCTTTATCTTGCCCACCAGTGTTTTTTCATGTCCCCTCTTCGATCTCCTAATTACTTTTTTAAGTATCCCCCTACACTTTCTATACTCCTCCAGGGCTTCTGCTGTTTTCAGCGCTTTGAATCTGCCATAAGCCTCCTCTTTTTTCCTTATCCAATCCTCTATATCCATTGACATCCAGGGTTGCTGGACTTGTTGGTCCCGCCCTTCACCTTTACGGGAACATGTTGGCTCTGAACTCTCACTATTTCCTTTTTGAATGATTCCGACTGGTCTGATTAGACTTTCCTACAAGCAGCTGCCCCCAGTCCATTTTGGCCAGATCCTGTTTTATCATATTGAAATCGGCCTTCACCCAATTCAGTACTTTTATTTCTGGTCCCTCTTTGTCCTTTTCCATAACTACCTTAAATCTTACAGAGTTATGGTCACTATCCCCAAAATGCTCCCCCACTGACACTTCTATCACTTGTCCAGCTTCATTCCCTAGGATTAGGTCCAGTACTGCCCCTTCTATGTGCTGGCTCAAAAAGCTCTCCTGTATGCACTTTAGGAATTCCGCCCCCTTTACGTCTTTTGTACTAAGACTATCCTAGTTGATATTGGGGAAGTTTAAATCCCCTACTATCATTAGCCTATTATTTTTACACCTCTCAGAGATTTGCCGACATATCCGGTCCTCTATCTCTCCCTGACTGTTTGGAGATCTGTAGTACACTCCCAGCCAAGTGATTGCCCCCTTTTTGTTTTTAAGTTCTATCCATATGGCCTCATTTGAGGAACCTTCTAAGACATCATCCCTCCTTACTGTATTAATTGACTCCTTGATCAACAGTGCAATGTCACCTCCTCTTTTACACCCTCCCCTGTCACTCCTGAAGATTCAATACCCGGGTATATTGAGCTGCCAGTCCTAACCTTCCCTCAACCATGTCTCTGTGATAGCAATAATATTCCAAGGTGTTAATCAACACCTTCAATTCATCTGCCTTACTAGTCAGACTCCTTGCGTTAAAATAGGTGCAATCCAGCCTTGCATTATTCATTTGTGCCTTAACAGGTCTATATTTACTCTGCCTTCCAGACTGACTCAGTTTCTCTTCTATATTTGACTGTGCATCACCCCCTACTGTACCTCCACTCTGTATCCCAACCCCTGCCAAATTAGTTTAAACACCCCCAACAGCACTAGCAAACCTCCCACCAAGGATGTTGGTCCCGTTCTGGTTCAGGTGCAACCCGTCCAACTTGTACAGGTCCCACCTTTGCCAGAAACAGACCCAGTGATCCAGGAAACTAAAGCCGTCCCTCCTGCACCATCTCTTCAGCCACGCATTCATCTGCTCTATCCTCCTATTCCTATACTCACTAGCACGTGGCACCGGGAGTAATCCAGAGATTACAACCTTTGAGGTCCTACTTTTTAATCTGAAACCTAGCTCCCTAAATTTTTGCTGCAAGACCTCATCCCCCTTTCTACCTATGTCGTTGGTACATCTGTGTACCACGACCTCTGACCGTTCACCCTCCCCCTTCAGAATGTCCTGCAGCTGCTTTGTGACATCCTTGACCCTAGCACCAGGGAGGCAATATACCATCCTGCAGTCATGTTTGCAGCCACAGAAACGTCAATCTGTACCCCTTACGATAGAATCCCCTATCACTATAGCTCTCCCACTCTTTTTCATTCCCTCCTGTGCAGCTGAGCCACCCGTGGTGCCACAGACTTGGCTGTTGCTGCATTCCCCTAAGAAGCTATCTCCCCCAACAGTATCTAAAGTGGAAAATCTGTTGGAGAGGGAGATGGACTCAGGGAACTCCTGCACTACCTGCCTAGTTCTTCTACTCTGCCTGGCAGTCACCAATTCCCTTTCTGCCTGAGCAGTCTTTACCTGCGGTGTGACCACCTCCCTGTTCTTGCTATCCACGATGATCTCAGTCTCACGGATGCTCCACAGTGTCTCCAGCCGCTACTCCAGATCCAAAATGTGGATTTCGAGTAGCTGCAGCTGGAGACACTTCCTGCACATGTGTTCACCCTGGACACTGGAAGTGTCTCTGGCTTCCCACCATCTTCCACCTTCCATCGACAGAAGTATAACCACAGCTACAATGTGAAGGGTGAAATGAAAAGAAACAAATTGAGGTAATTTTTCGTATGACTATTTAACCAACATGCTTTGAGAAAAATGCAGAGCTGGGAGCAGTGCTGGATATTTTGCTTTTAAAGAGTTGCTGAACTGTGAGACATTTTCAGTCAGTGCTATCAGAAGGTAGTGAGGCCATGTAGTCGGCCTTGGAACTCCTCTGCTACTAAAAACAAGAATGACTTCTGATAGGACTGAATAATAATTTGTGTTTTGTATCTAGAAAATTGCCAACTCAGCCGACTTGAGTGGAAGATCAAATGAACATCTATTTGTGGCTTTGGGCAGAATGCAAAATTACTGGAAGGGACTTGAACTGTATAAAAGAGAGTGACTTTTAAATGTTGTTACTGCAGTTGAGGAAAGAAGAGCCCAACAGTTTGTTGGAAGGAGATCTCAGAGGGATCCTGACTGACCATTGGGAGAAGAATCCATGATCGACAGAAGCTCACCACTTTGAGATGATTGTGTGACCACTAACTTCGAACACAATGGGGCATTGTGATGCTAGACTAGTGTCGTACTACTCGGAATAGAATAGTGAAGGCATTGTTTTGCCAGAACATTGTATCAAAGGGAATTGCATTGCGGTTTGAATTTGTAATCATGTGTTCAAATAAATGAATCTTATTAAATGTACAAACTTTTGGGTGAGTCATTAATTTATTCTCTTATAATTCACAGACCAAAACAATCTACCAGCCTGGCTCGTCAAAGGCTTACAAGGGGAAGTGTATTTGCCTGGATTGCCTCATAAAATAATTATGGTCTCTGCCTGATATATCTTGATTTCTCTTCCTAATTGTGTATTATGCCTTTAACCTGTTGATTAGAGTACTCTTAGAGAAAATTATTCCAGAATCGGGTGTCATGATGTTCCCCTTTAGTAACACCCTGCATTCACAACAAAAAACTATTACAGTCTGAGTTTCTCCACTAGGTGACAGTATTTCCTCAGTCATTCAGCAATTCTAGTTGAATATATCATGTATAGTACCAACAGGGATTAAGTGAAGTGTTAAATGCATCAACGTACAAATAATAAACTTGATGCAAAAACTGTCACAGTGATAAAGATTGTTCTGTTCTATTGTATTTGTACTTTGGAATTACTCTATCAAATAAATCTCTCCATTGTTTCTACCAAATCCAAGCTATATGCACTTAAAAAACAGATAAAAAGAGCAAGGCAGTACGCTAAAATGAATAGTTAACTCAGTGAAGATTATAAACAAATATGTTTTACACGTTTGCACTGCTTTTTGTGAAATATTACCAGAAATTTTTGTAACTGTACTTTTTTGTCCATGCAGTAATCTGTGGATCAAAAATCCTTGGAGCAGAAGTGCGTGCCCCTGTAAGAATGGGGCAGATGGCCATTGACCACCCTACTGGAGTATGCTTGGTCAGGATGGGGTCATCTGTTTAATATAACCCCAAATTCCCTCAAGGACTTGGTGGGGAAAGAAACATTGGGCGGGACTCAGACATGCTAGGGCTTTGCCGAGAAGAGGATCTGCCAAGATCTTATGATGGAGCCTGAGGTGAACAGAAGTTTGAACAGTCCAATACATGGCCTATGACATCACAAGAAGACAGGGTTGTGGGGGGCCACAATAGACCTATAGTTGTAGCACCTAGCTAGAATCCCAATGGCTGCTGCCTCCTTTATGCCCAGCAATACTAATATTGGTAATGAATTGGATCCAGATCACTGATGGGGCAGAAGTGGCACCCAAGGCCTGATTCATGGCCTGAAAGACCTGGAGTTGATGCCACTAGTTCTGTCTCCTTGTAACTTTATGGGTCACGTGTTGGGCAGACAGAAGTTCCACAGTCTACTGTAAAGTCTTGCCTATTTCTCTGCTGGGCAAATAACTGGAATTATGAGCCAGCCACATTTTCATTTCCCACCTGGGCTCTTGCAGTTGCTTTATCCTCCCGTTACATCCTAGGTCTTGAAGAAATTTGGGGCTTTTAGATCCTAAAACATCTTTTGTGCACAATATTCTGCACTAAATAAATGCATTAAAAGTAAGGCACAGAGCACAGTTGAGATTTAAGCAACTATAAAATGATTTCTGCTGAAAATTTCACTGGTGACATTGTTAAAATGTTGCTGTAGATCAAAATGGACTGACCAGGCAATCTGATTGCCTCACATTGTCTCCCAAGTTACATTATACAGGAAGTAAAATAAAGCACAGCAACCGTGCCTTCATCTGTAAAGGGACCATTGTCAGCTTTATCACTGCTGAATTCTGAAAAGCCAGTGAGCTTTAAAACTAATTAAATAACTTGTTCTTTGACTGTTGTCTCCATACAATCAAAATTTTAGGGGCACATTGTCAGTTTCCATGTAAGTCAGAGGAAGTTCATGAAAATAAATCTTAATAAATGAGGGAATTTTGAAGTGTTATTCTTCTCTTTCATACCATCATTAAACGTAAAGCATTAAATCAATCAGAGAAATTCTAGTCACTCCTTAAGATTGAACACAAGGAACCATCACTAAAACATAAAAAATTACATTATTGAAATATTTGCAAATGCTGGGACACAATAGACCTACAGTTGTAGTACTATTCCCTACCATGTCAACTGCAAGATATATGCCTGATGAGGTAAGGGACCTTCTACATAACTACTCAGTTAAGAATCTGCTTTCTTTGTGCTATACAATATAAATTCAGATAAATTATGTGATTGATAAAATCTGATCTGTCTGCAACAAATGTGTCACATGTTACACATCTGCGCTTGAATTTTTTGGAATTAATGTTGACCTCTAACTTCACTCTTATTGGTTCTGAAATTCAGACTTGCCCACTTTTGGGCATGCGGGGAGGTAAATGGTGAAGCCTGAAGTGCCCCATAAGATGGGGGCTCAGGTCTCATTTCAATGGAGACAGCATTGTGAGACAGCCAGCCTGAGAAGAGGAAACCACAAATCAGCTGCTGCTGGTGTTGCAGCAGTTCTCGGGTAAGTGAAGCTGGGGTTGGGGTTGTGAGGAAAGGAGGCCAGGGGAGTTGGAATCCCAGTGATTGGAGGGAAGCGAGAGCAGTGGTGAGCTCTCTTGAAATGCCTGCTTACCTTGTAGGTCGCAGGCAGTCCCAAGGTCTGGTTTTACTGTGCTGGCACTGGCTGTCTCAGGGCAAACCAATCTTGAAGTGGGGGCATCAAACAGGCGGTAGGGCCTTTATTTGCATAAGCGAGGGGCCTAATGCCTGTTTCTGATGTGAGTTCTAGATGTGTAAATTTTTCTCTTGCCAAAATTGCAGGCGGTACTCTTCAGGACAGAAATGTGCACGTACTTCCTGCCTGACGTATTGGGCCTTGGTAGGCCAGTTAGTACACGTAAAATGGGCACTGTGCCACCTCATTTATAGGCCATTAGCTTTAGGCAGTGCTTTCCTTATGGCCAAACATTTACCTATTCTGCATCATTTGCCAGTATGTTGTGGGATTGGATGCACTGGAAGATGTAATTAGAATCAGGGGAAAGTTTTGAACCAGCACAAGACAGTTGTGCAAGATCTTTTTTTAACATAATTTAGACATTATATATTATTTTTATGTGAGCATTTGTCAAAAATGAGGCATATTAACTTTGTCATATGAACATTGATTTTAAACTGTTGCTGGAGTGAAGAAATGACTTGTTTGAAGATCACCAGACACTGGGCTGGAAGGACATTTGCATACTAAGAGATGCTGCATGTAGAGACAAAGCACTATTCCTTTCTCCAATTAACCGCAAATGGATTTTGATCACCAGACATTGAAAGTGTAAGGAAGCACATTCCAGGCCCTGCTAAGATGATACAATCCACAGAGCCAGGACTGGTTAAGTCAGCTGGTCAAATGACTAACTAGCTGGCCCAGGTTTTTGAATTAGCCACAGGACGGTTTGAATTCAGAAGGCAGTGTGCAACTGAAGCTGAAACAAGCAAGTCTCTCGCCTGGCTGTCTCTCTCTCTCTCAAGCCACCAGACCCATGGAAACCACATAAACCTCAAGAGAGAAAAGACTTCGACATTAGAACAAGTTGAAGCGTGAACTGGGCCCCAACAAATTGCAAGACTTACCAGCAACCAAAGACTCCACATTGAACTTAAAGGACTGTAACTACCAGATATTGCCTCAAACTTTTCCCCTTTAATCCTTCTACTCTTTTCTGTCTCTATGCGCATGTCTGTTTATCATGTATGCATGCTAGCGTGGTCACATTGCATATTCGCAGTCGTTAACCGGATTAGAGTTTAAGATTAATAAACTTCTACCTTTCTTGTTTAAGTCTACGGAAACCTGTTTGAATTCTTTGTCTTACAATTGGAGCAGTGAACAAGGATTCACTGAGGGGGAGCTAAAAACACTGTGTTTTAAAAATTAAACCCTGTTGTGGTTACACCAGGCAATGGCTGAGAGGGAACCCCTAGACCCCTCCTATCTGGTCATAACAGCACTCAAGCTGAGAAAAGATTTCTCTTAAAGGCTGGATACTGGAATCAGATCTCCTTTTATGGTAAGCATAAATAATTGAATCAATCTGAGGATGCTTATTAATAATGTTGTTGCACTGGTTGCTTACGCAAGTAAACTGCTGTTCACCTTTCTAAATTCCAGTGAACCCATCTCACTGGCAGTAGAACAATATGAAAGATTGCACTGGCATGCTCAATGCACAAAAAAAGGAATACATTGAACTTGGCCAATTACCACTCGAATAGCTTCCTCCCAGTTATCGATAAACTGATGAAAGGATTAGTTAATAGTGTCATCAAGTGACACTTACCAATAAGTGGCACAGTGGCGCAGTGGTTAGCACTGCAGCCTCACAGCTCCAGCAACCCGGGTTCAATTCTGGGTACTGCCTGTGTGGAGTTTGCAAGTTCTCCCTGTGTCTGCGTGGGTTTCCTCTGGGTGCTCCGGTTTCTTCCCACATGCCAAAGACTTGCAGGTTGATAGGTAAATTGTCCATTAGCAATTGCCCCTAGTATAGGTAGGTGGTAGGGAAATATAGGGGCAGGTGGAGATGTGGTAGGAATATGGAATTAGTGTAGGATTAGTATAAATGGGTGGTTGATGGTCGGCACAGACTCGGTGGGCCGAAGGGCCTGTTTCAGTGCTGTAGCTCTAAACTAAACTAAACTAAACAAAACTTGCTCACCAACACTCAGTTTGGGTTCTGCCAGAGTCACTTGGCTCCAGTCCCCATAACGTCCATGATTGAGACATGGACGCAAAAGCTATATACCAGAGGAGACATGAGTGCAGCTATGCTAAACATCAAGAATATGGCACCTAGGAGCCCCAGCAAAATTGAGGTCAATTAGGATCAAAGTGAAAATCCTCCACTTGCTAGAGTCATACCTGACACAAAGGAAGAAGCTTTGAATGTTGGTTCAGTCATCATGGCCACAGAACAGGAGTTCCTCAGGGAAATGTTATTGGCCCAACAATTTTCAGTTGCTTTATCAATGACTTTGTTTCCATCATGAGGTAAGAAATTAGTCCATTTGCTGATTGTTCTACAATCTTCGGCTCCGTTCACAACTGCTCTGACAGTGAAGTTGTCTGTGCCAGTCTGCACCAGGTCCTGGATAACATCCAGACTTGGGCTGAGAAGTGGCAGGAACATTCAAACAACTTAAGTAATTAGCATCTTCAAAAAGAGAAATCCCAGCTACCTCCCCAACCATAAACAGCACCACCTTCGTTGGTGCATGTCAGTTCCTCGCATCCAAAGTTGCTAAGGTCAAAGGATGAAAAGGTGAGGTGGGGAGAAGGTGTAAATTTGAACATTTAAAGCCTGATTTGGCAATGCACTTGACTGCAGGGTGATCAACTGTGTTTCCAAATTCAAGGTGCAAAGAAGGAAGCACAGCTGAATGTTAAAATGTTCAGTATCACCAGACTCCATGGGCCCGCTAATGTTTTTCCATGGAGACACAGCAAAATTCCCCCCTCTCCTTGGGGTTACCTACTCAAATAGGTTTGACCCCAGGATTTTGGACAGGGTCAGGGACAACAGCAGTGAATGAGCCTCTCTAGGAATTACAAAGGATCCTTATCGGTGTACTTTGTCAAACTATTGAGTTTTCCAGACATAAAAGGCCAGAAATTATTGTTAGTGGTAACAACAGACAAATGTTTAATGCATCCATATGACAATCTTCTCTCTGCATCATTCATTCCTAATTAGCTTTAGCACAGTGGCATTTATGCTCAATGTAAACTTCTGCTCAGTTTTCAGTTTACACTGTGGTTTATATTGTGCTAAGTTTCTCTAGCCTTTTGTGGTGTCAGTAAACAATACCAGTGATGGTATTAAAACCAATAATTACATTAATGGAACAACATATTGTTAACATAACCACATGTCGTATTTTCAACATCAACTGCTTCTATTGTCAGTTCAACTAACTTTCAGTTGCTTTTGTTAAGTAATGCCTGGACCAGATAAAATAGCCCAATTGCTGTGCAACAAAACATCCTGACAAGGGAAGGTTTAACTGCCATTTACAAGAAAATAAGATGGAGGAGGATTGGAGTGGAACACTTTAGAATGTAAGTTGCTTGAATTTCCTTAACCTTAAACAAATAAGATACAGGTTTTGAAATGAGCACACCAATTTTGTTTGATACATGTTCTGTTTTTCAGGAGGCTTTGTAACTGGAGTCTAGAGTTAGACCTGCTTTGCCTATCTGCCAAGTTACATTTGATTGCCAATATCCACCATACTTTATTTTATTTAGAGATACAGCACTGAAACAGGTCCTTCAGCCCACCGAGTCCATGCCAACCATCAACCACCCATTTATACTAATCCTACATTCCTACCACATCCCCACCTTCCCTCAATTCCCCTACCACCTACCTATACTAGGAGCAATTTATAATGGCCAATTTACCTATCAACCTGCAAGTCTTTGGCTGTGGGAGGTAACCAGAGCACCCGGCGAAAACCCACACGGTCACAGGGAGAACTTGCAAACTCCGCACAGGCAGTACCCAGAATCAAACCTGGG
The DNA here is from genome assembly GCF_036365525.1 of Heterodontus francisci. Classification (NCBI taxonomy): domain Eukaryota; kingdom Metazoa; phylum Chordata; class Chondrichthyes; order Heterodontiformes; family Heterodontidae; genus Heterodontus; species Heterodontus francisci. The sequence continues at coordinate 130,553,266 of NC_090373.1, forward strand.
TTGCTGGAGCTGTTAGCTGTGCTAACCACTGCTCCACTGTGCCGCCCTTTACTGATTCTCTTTTTCTTGCTGCACTTGTATAGAGCCTTGGTGAGACCACACTTGAAGTATTGTGTACAGTTTTGGTCTCCTTACCTAAGGAAGGATATACTTGTTGTAGAGGGAGTGCAATCTAGGTTCACCAGTCTGATTTCTGGGATGGTAGGATTGTCCGATGAGGAGAGATTGAGGAGACTGGGCCTGTATTCCCTAGACTTTAGAAGAATGAGAAGTGATCTCATTGAAGCATACAAAATTCTTACAGGGTTTGACAAGGTTGATGCAGGAAGGATGTTTCCCCTGGTTGGAGGTCTGGAACCAGGGGACACAGTCTCAGAATCAGAGGTAGGCCATTTAGGACTAAGATGAGGAGGAATTTCTTCACTCAGAAGATGGTGAATCTGTGGAATTCACTACCCCAGAGGGTGGTGGAGGCTCAGTCATTGAGTATGTTCAAGACAGAGATCGATAGATTTCTAGATATTAAAGATATCAAGTGATACGTGGATAGTGCAGAAAAATGGTGTTGAGGTAGATCAGCCATGATCTAGTTGAAGGGTGGAGCAGGCTCAAGGGGCTGAATGGCCTTCTCCTGCTCCTATTTGCAATGTTCCTATGTATTCCGTAACTGGGAGCTCTCGAATTTAATTCAATGGAGAATGTAATCTTTTAAAAATTATATACCACTAGATGCATTTGCATTGTTGCATGAATAATTTTCAGAATGTACTTACCTCTAATCAGAATTCTATGTATTACATCTTGTTCTTTAATGTGATGCATAGAAAAAAAAAGAGAAACTGAAATAGTTAGCAATCCTAACTGTTTCTTGGAATGAATGAATGGATATTACAAGTATGGAAACCTGGGTCCTGAATTCGCAAGTCTTTTTGTTGAGTTTGTGGCTTAAAAGTAGCCTACTGTATTGGCAATTTCATGACTGGACTCAGAGGCAGGACTTGCTTTTACTAGGCTTCGAGCCTGCAATGTCTGTGTTGTAGTTTGTGAAGCAATCTGAGCCTTTCTATATGTCTGTACTTGCCGTTGCTGCTGGGAACTCATTAGCAAATTTATAATGAGGATGAATGGCATTGGAGTCCCCAAATCCCATGTCTTGTGTTCCCATTCCACCAAGGGTAACTTAGAATGAAATAAAAGAGGCAAACCTGCTGCCAGTATCAGCTGACAGCAGTGAAAGTGCTTTACTTTAGAGCCTGCAATCTGAAGATTGTTGGCGCTGCAGAAGATCTTTTCAAGTATTTTCTTCTTCAAGCCTTGTACTTGGATTGAGATTGACTTATCTCAGCCATCCCGAGAGCCCCTCAGTCCTTTTTTTAACTGCCTCCTATGTCAAGAGTTTCTGAGTACCAGGTACTTGATTCACAATAGCTATTCTCTTGCTTTAATTGTAATTTTAATGGAGGATGATGAACAGTGTCAGCTGTGGCTCAGTTGGTAGCACTCTGAGTTAGAAGACTCTGGCTTCAAGTGCCACTCCAGGGCTTGAGCACAGAAATCAAGGCTGACACTCCAGTGCAGTGCTGTACTGATGGAGGTGCTGCCTTTCAGATGAGACATTGAACTGAGGCCCCATCTGCTTTCTCAGGTGGATGTAAAAGATCCCGTGGCACTATTTTGATGAAGAACAGGGGAGTTATCCCAGGTGTCCTGGTTAATTCCTCGATCAGCATCACAAAAAAATTATTTGGTCATTATCACATTGCTGTTTGTGGGATCTTGCTGTGAGCAAATTCATTGCCATGTATCCTAGATTACAACAGTGACTGCACTTCAAAAATACTTCATTGGCTGTAAAGTGCTTTGAGACGTCAGGTGGTCTTGAAAGGAGCTATATAAATGCAAGTCTGTCTCTTCTTGCTTTCAATGCGGGGTGAAGGAAAGGAGAGTGAGTTAGCATTTCAGGATGCAAAGCCCTCCAAGATATTAATACTGTTATGACTGAGGTGGGAGGAGTGCACTGTCTTTTCTAGTTACACTTCTCCACAGGTCACAACATATATTTAAATGTTTACCCAGTTACCAAGACGGTCAATCATATACTCTACTCTTTATCCCTGAATAAAATACACCAACCAGGTTTCTTCAATAAACAAAAAAAACTATCAGTTTATTATAAAACAAGACTTATCCAGTAACAAAGGAAATCATCAACACACAGATTGAAATATGAAAATTCCTTTTTTAAATACCACGCCCCCCCCCCACCCCATACACAAACATCGGTTAACTGAAAAATAAAGTGATTTTCTCTGAAGAGCTCATTTACAAAAAAGACAAAATGAGGAATACTTTGGGCCAAATACTTATTCATCCTTGAAGAAAAAAGGGAAGATATGGAATTATATCTGTTGTCCCTTTTGGTCCGGTGTCTGGGTATACGGAGACGGATCTCTGGGATCTTTTCTGGAGCAGTTCGCTCTAGAGAAGTCGAGAAGTAGTCTGGTAGGCTTTCCAGGCGAATTTTGGCCTCAGGGGATTCAGTTATCCCACTCTGGATTTGCAGGCTTTTCAAAGAGATAGAGAAAGAGGAGCTGACACACTGGATTTCTCTGGGTCTCTTAGAGAGGTGCAGGAAAGATGAGCTGGGTGTTTCTCCCTTGGCAGGTGGATCTCCAACTCAAAACAGTCCACAACCCAACCAGAAAGTCAAAACAATATCCCAAAGTGACCTCCTGACCATCGTAAATCTTGACATGTCACTTCTTTTGTAAACATCTTCCCCAAGTCACCAAGCTTAAGGTATGTGACTTCGAGTAAAGGTTGTTTTCAAACAAGACCTCTCAGTGACCCTTGTAAAAAACATCCGTGGAGTCTTTTCAGTTTTCCCAAATAAACTAATGTCAATGATTCTAAAGTACGAGCCTCAAAAACATTTAAAAAAATATAGGAGCACATTCTTAACAATACGCCCAAATGAATATACAGGACATGGAGATCCTATGAAATCCTTTATAAGAAATTAGACTGTCATTTCCATCTCTGTAATATTGTCTGTTGCCACTCCTGCCTCTGCCCAACTACTGCTGTAACACTCTCCTGGCCGGCCTCCCATATTCCACGCTCCCTAAACTTATGCTTATCCAAACTCTGCTGTCCATGCCCTAGCACCATTCACCCATTACCCTTGTGCTCGCTAACAATGCCTCAATTTTAAAATTGTCATCCTCATATTCAAATCCCTCCACAGTCTCGCCCTTCGCTATCTTTGTAACCTCCTTCAGCCTTACAATCCTCCAAGATCTCTGCGTTCCTTTAATTAAGGCCTCTTGTCTATCCCACAATTCCTTCACCCCACTATTGGTGGCCATGACAACAGCAATCGAGGCCCTAAGTCTGGAACTCCCTCAGCCTCCACAAACCTCCGGTCCTTCCAAATATCTCTGCCTCTCCACTTCTTTCTCCTCATTTAGGATACTCTTTAAAACCCGTTTCTTTGACCTAGCTTTTGGTCACCAGTCCTAATGTCTCTATGTCAATTTTTGTCTGATAATGTTCCTGCGAAACATCTTGTGTTATTTCACTATGTTTAGAAACATAGAAAATAGGAGCAGGAGTAGGCCATTCAGCCCATCGAGCCTGCTCCACCATTCATTATGATCATGGCTGATCATCCAACTCAGTAACCTGTTCCCACTTTCACCCCATACTCTTTGATCCCTTTAAACCCAAGAGCTATATCTAACTCCTTCTTGAAAACATACAATGTTTTGGCCTCAACTGCTTTCTGTGGTAGCGAATTCCACAGGCTCACCACTCTCTGGGTGAAGAAATTTCTCCTCATCTCAGTCCTGAAAGGTTTACCCCATATCCTGAGACTATGACCCCTGGTTCTGGACTTCCCCCACCATCGGGAACAGCGGCACAGTGGCGCAGTGGTTAGCACCACAGCCTCACAGCTCCAGTGACCTGATTTCAATTCTGGGTACTGCCTGTGTGGAGTTTGCAAGTTCTCCCTCTGTCCGCGTGGGTTTCCTCCGGGTGCTCCGGTTTCCTCCCACAGCCAAAGACTTGCAGGTTGATAGGTAAATTGGCCATTATAAATTGCCCCTAGTATAGGTAGGTGGTAGGGGAATGTGGGGATGTGGTAGGAATATGGGCTTAGTGTAGGATTAGTATAAATGGGTGGTTGATGGTCGGCACAGACTCGGTGGGCCGAAGGGCCTGTTTCAGTGCTGTATCTCTAAATAAATAAATAGAAAATAAAAAACATCCTTCCTGCATCTTCCCTGCCAAGTCCTGTTAGAATTTTAAAGGTTTCTATGAGATCCCCCCCTCACTCATCTGAACTTCAGTGAATATTATCCTAACCGACTCAATCTATCCTCATACGTCAGTCCCACCATCCCAGGAATCAGTCTGGTAAACCTTGCTGCACTCCCTCTATAGCAAGAACATCCTTCCTCAGATAAGGAGACCAAAACTGCACACAATATTCCAGGTGTGGCCTCACCAAGGCCTGTATAATTGCAGCAAGACATCCCTGCTCCTGTACTCGAATCCTCTCGCTATGAAGGCCAACATACCATTTGCCTTTTTTACCGCCTGTTGCACCTGCATGCTTACCTTCAGCGACTGGTGTACGAGAACACCCAGGTCTCGTTGCATATTCGCCTCTCTCAGTTTATAGCCATTCAGATAATAATCTGTCTTCCTGTTTGTGCTACCAAAGTGGATAACCTCGCATTTATCCACATTTTACTGCATCTGCCATGCATTAGCCCACTCACTCAACTTGTCCAAATCACCCTGAAGCCTCTCTGCATCCTCCTCACAACTCACACTCCCACCCAGTTTTGTGTCATCTGCAAATTTGGAGATATTAAATTTAGTTCCCTCATCTAAATCAATAATATATATTGGGAATAGCTGGGGTCCTAGCACCAATCCCTGTGGTACCCCACTAGTCACTGCCTGCCATTCGCACAAAGACCCATTTATCCCTACTCTTTGTTTCCTGTCTGCCAACCAATTTTCTATCCATCGCAATACACTACCCCCAATCCCATGCGCTTTAATTTTACACGCAAATCTCTTATGTGGAACTTTGTCGAAAGCCTTCTGAAAGTCCAAATAAACCACATCCACTGGCTCCCCCTCATCAACTCTACTAGTTACATCCTTGAAGAATTGGAGTAGATTTGTCAAGCATGATTTCCCTTTTGTAAATCCATGCTGACTCTGCCCGATTCTACCACTGTTGTCTAAGTTAATTGCTGTATAAATGCTATTATTGTTGTCAAGCGCTGTGTTAGAAAAGTACGTTTCACCAAAGATGCAATATGGAAGCTGTTCTAGCTATCACATGAAGACCTGCGGCCAAGGTCATCTACTTTCACAGCTCTGTCTGTGGCTGTGAAAATGAGGACCCGGTTAATTTTTAAGCCACAGCCTCGCAACCAGGGAGGATCTGTGTGATATCACCCAGGGGTTGTACAGACATGCATTCATCACGCAACAGCGATGCTTTTTCGGAGAGCTGGGGAATTCATCCAGTTCAACATCTCAGCAAGACAGCAGAGTGACATGGCTACTCAGTATTATCATGCTTTTTTTATTCGTTCGTGGGAAGGGGTATCGCTGACTAGGCCAGCATTTATTACCCATCCCTAATTGCCCTTGAACTGAGTGACTTGCTAGGCCATTTCAGAGCGCATTTAAGAGTCAACTACATTGCTGTGGGTCTGGAGTCACATGTAGGCCAGACCAGGTAAAGATGGCAGATTTCCTTCCTTAAAAGACATTAGTGAACCAGATGGGATTTTACAACAATCGAAAATGGTTTCATGGTCACCATTAGATTAGCTTTTAGTTCCAGATTTTTTATTAATTGCATTCAAATTTCACCATCTACCATGGTGGGATTCAAACCCATGGCCCTTGCATTAGCCTGCGCTCTGGATTACTAGTCCAGTTACATTACCACTATGCCACTGCCTTCCCCGAGTTGGTAGGTAAGTTGTTGGTAGGTCCCCCAATATGAAAGCTGCAATAGATATTTGGGAATCACGCTCAGACAAAACCAGTGCATATTTTAATGAGTTCACTCCATCATATAGAGCTTAATGCTGGAGATGATCATTGGGCAGAAGTCAGGCCTCTCGGACATGACACCACCGTAAATTAACCTGCATAATTTTCATTGAAGTAAATCATAATCTGATTGGTTTCCTGTATAATTGTGACGAGCATTAGAATATATAAAATGTTCTTTAAGTTTCTCAGCTAGTTAAAGGATTCACTGCTGTACAATTCTTGGAAGTCTATCACAACTTTGTAATCCTCCACAAAACTACCACTTCTGACAGGTGAGGCTTTTGGAAGCAAATGAATAGATCCTTAGAAACAGAAAGTTGAATGCATGTGCATGTTGTTGTTACAAAAGTTGCTGATGGAGTCAGGGGAATTAGAGTTGATTGATTTTTCTCAAAACTCCCTGTAGCAGTTTTCTGAAGAATAGCCCCCTCTCTATGGTCTTAATTCCCTCCAAAGAGGGAACAAACACAAATATTTAAAAAAAATTGTTAGAAAAAAGTGCTGAAAATATATATAAAATGCAGATACGTTGCCATAATTTTATTTCCTATCTATCTTGAGGTGTTAATAGCTGGCAAGGATAGAGTCATTATTATTATGGCATACAAAAAGGCCATTCGACCCATTGAGTCCATACCGGCTCTCTGTGCAGCAATCCAATCAGTTCCATGCCCCGCTCTATCCCTATAGCCCTGTAAGTTTAGTTCCCTCAAGTGCCATCCAATTTCCTTTTGAAATCATTCACTATCTCCACTTTCACTACCCTCGTAGGCAGCGAGCTCCAGGTCATTGCCACTTGCTACGTAAAAAAGCTCTTCTTACATCCTCCCTGCATCTCTTGCCCAAAACCTTAAATCTGTGTCCCCTGGTCCTTGGACCATCAGCTTATGGGAATAGCTTTACCTTGCCTACTTTATCTAATCCTGTCATAATCTTGTACAAATCTATCAAATCTCCCCTCAATCTCCATTGCTCCAAGGAGAACTACCCCAGCTTCTCCCACCTCATGTTATAGCTAAAATGCCTCATCCCTGGAACATTCTGGTAAATCTCCTCTGTACCCTCTCAAGGGCCCTCACCTTCTTCCTAAATTGTTCTGTCCAGAACTGGATGCAATACTTTAGTTGTGGCCTAACTAGAGTTTTATAAAGGTTCAGCATAACTTCCCTGCTTTTGGGCTCAATACCACTATTTATGAAGCCCAAGATCCCATATGCTTTGCTAACTACCTTATATGTCCTGCCACTTTCAAAGATCTATGCACATGAACGCCCAGGTCCCTCTGGCCCTATCCACTCTTTAGAACTGTACCATTAAGTCTATACAGCCTCTCCCTATCCCTTCTGCCAAAATCCATCACCTCAGGACAGGGAAAAGGCCACAGAAGGATTTGAATAGGCCAATGGTAATTTTAAATTGGACGTATTGGAGATTAGAGTGGCTAGGTGAGTGGAGGAAATGGGGTTGAAGGGGTGGGTGCCCCGGAGAAAGGTGAGATACTGTTCTTGAAGATTACCTATTTGGGCTGAATTTTGTGTCGACAGCGGGGCTCCCAGCACTGGGCTGAAAGAGTGGGGGCATCCCACCTCAGCCATTCAGAGCTCCCCCCCTCTCCCCGGCATTATTGTATGGTGCCAGGCCAATTGACAGCCTGGTACTGCAATCCCCGTCCCTTTAAAGATGGGGATCACGTCTCCAAGAGCTGCTGGCCAATCACAGGGCCGGAAGCTCAGTAGTATCTGTGGTGCCACGGGGAACAGTGGCCACTGCTGGTACTGCAAGAGGCCTTGGACCAAGGCCCAGTGCTTCAGCCCAGACCCAAGGTAAGTGAAGTGGGGTCGCTGGGGCCATTCTGGAAGGCTGGGGAAGGTGGGATGGGGGTTCAGGAAGGTGGATGTTTTCCCAGTGGGGGACCTCCGTGAGCCACAGATTGCCCATTGAGACGGGCCCTCCCCCCAGGCCTGCAGGTAGGTTGCCTCATTTTACTGGGCAACATCACCATGTGGCAGAGGTCTCCCCCTGCCGCTGCTGGTTAAGTCCCAGTGGTGGCACAAAGAGGCCTTTAAGTGGTTGTTAATAGGGTAATAAGAGCCTCAAGTGGCCTCTGGGCAGGAAGGCCATCTTCAGCCTATCCTGCCCCCGACAAAATTGCGTTGCGACAGGAAGGCAACGGGTCCCCGCCTCCTGACGCAATTCTATGGGCTCACCTCCACCTCTGAACCCATCTCAGGGGGTGGGGGGGCCATAAAATTTGGCCCATTGTATTTAACTTGATCTGTAATTTCTGAACTGCCTCCTTCATTTCCACTGCCCCTCTGAGTCTGATACGTGTTGAGATTCTGGGCTGGATTTTACAGCCCGCCCCTCCCCCATCCCACATCCAGGAGAGGCCCGTCACGGGCCTCGATGCCGGGAAGGCCCGGTTCGATATTGCCTCGTGGTAACCCACCCGCCACTTGGTGACGGGACCAAAATTTACATAGGCAAATTTATTAAAATAAATGAATTAATGACTTACCCACTCCCGCTGTCCATTCTGGGGCAATACTGGTGTTGGTGGCCGGCAGTTCCACGCCTTCGGATACCTGTTCAGTGATCTTATGCGAGATTGGATGGTGAGTGGGGAGCAGGTAAGTATTTTAGTGCATTTGGAGGGGGGGTGGGGGGTGCAGGGTCAAACTAATCTCATTGGTGTAGGGGATGGTAGGAAGGGGTGAAGTTAAAAGATTGTGAACTTTTTGGTGGGGTGGGGGAAGGTCAGGTACACAAAGTAAGTATTTTGAGGGGGGAGAGGGCAAGGAATGAGTGTATGGTTATTGGGGGGGTGGGTGGGAGAGGGGCTAGAAACATTTATTTAATTTTTAAAAATAACTTTTAATGTACAATCGCTTTAAAACATTAAATTGTAATGTAGGGCTCGAAGCACCTTAAAAATGGCACGGCACCTGCGCAGTGGCACCTGCTGGTTGCCAGGGATGGCCCACCTGCCCCCATCGTTTCATTGGGGTTGACGGTCTGCCCCAGCCATTTAAATGAGCCACCGTGCTGAATATCGTGGCGGACTGCCATTTTTGAAGCTCAACGCTGATCTCGGCGGCGAGCTTGTAAAATCCAGCCCTCTGAATGTAAGTCATTGATGTAAATTAGAAGTAGTGTTGATGCCAATGTTATTTTTTGTACCCAAAGGCTAAAGAAACTAGACTCACGATTTCTGTGTGTGGAGGCTTTCCTCAGATGGCTGCCAGATCTGTCTTAATTTCACTTTAGGAACCACACCCCATCAGAGTTGACTGACAGCATAATGAACAGTCTTACAAACACAACACAGAGTAATCAATCACAGAGCAATCAAACACAGCATATTTTCCTCCTTGTAGATTAAGGAGCTTATTTTGAATTAATCCTTCATAAGCATCTTTTTTTTCTTCTTTGGCCTCCTTGTCTCGAGAGACAATGGGTAAGCGCCTGGAGGTGGTCAGTGGTTTGTGAAGCAGCGCCTGGAGTGGTTATAAAGGCCAATTCTAGAGTGACAGACTCTTCCACAGGTGCTGCGGATAAAATTGGTTGTCGGGGCTGTTACACAGTTGGCTCTCCCCTTGCGCTTCTGTCTTTTTTCCTGCCAACTGCTAAGTCTCTTCGACTCGCCACACTTTAGCCCCGCCTTTATGGCTGCCCGCCAGCTCTGGCGGACACTGACAATTGACTCCCACGACTTGTGATCAATGTCACAGGACTTCATGTCGCATTTGCAGATGTCTTTAAAGCGGAGACCAGAACGGCCGGTGGGTCTGATACCAGTGGCGAGCTTGCTGTACAATGTGTCCTTGGGGATCCTGCCATCTTCCATGTGGCTCACATGGTCAAGCCATTTCAAGCGCCGCTGGCTCAGTAGGGTGTATATGCTGGGGATGTTGCCCGCCTCGAGGACGTCTGTGTTGGAGATACGGTCCTGCCACCTGATTCTCCGGAGGCAGCGAAGATGGAATGAATTGAGACATCGCTCTTGGCTGACATACATTGTCCAGGCCTCGCTGCCATACAGTAAGGTACTGAGGACACAGGCTTGATACACTCAGACTTTTGTGTTCCGTGGCAGTGCGCCATTTTCCCACTCTCTCTTGGCCAGTCTGGACATAGCAGCGGACGCCTTTCCCATGCGCTTGTTGATTTCTGCATCGAGAGACAGGTTACTGGTGATAATTGAACCGAGGTAGGTGAACTCTTGAACCACTTCCAGAGCGTGGTCGCTGATATTGATGGATGGAGCATTTCTGACGTCCTGTCCCATGATGTTCGTTTTCTTGAGGCTGATGGTTAGGCCAAATTCGTTGCAGGCAGCTGCAAACCTGTCGATGAGTCTCTGCAGACACTCTTCAGTGTGAGATGTTAATGCAGCATCGTCAGCAAAGAGGAGTTCCCTGATGAGGACTTTCCGTACTTTGGTCTTCGCTCTAAGACGGGCAAGGTTGAACAACCTGCCATCTGATCTTGTGTGGAGGAAAATTCCTTCTTCTGAAGACTTGAACGCATGTGAGAGCAGCAGGGAGAAGAAGATCCCAAACAGTGTAGGTGCAAGAACACAGCCCTGTTTCACGCCACTCAGGATAGGAAAGGGGTCTGATGAGGCACCGCTATGCTGAATTGTGCCTTTCATATTGTCATGGAATGAGGTGATGATACTTAGTATCCTTCTTAGTTCCGAAGAAGGGTCACTGACCCGAAACGTTAACTCTGCTTCTCTTTCCACAGATGCTGCCAGACCTGCTGAGTGAATCCAGCATTTCTTGTTTTTGTTTCAGATTTCCAGCATCCGCAGTATTTTGCTTTTATTATTATGATGATACTTAGTAGCTTTGGTGGGCATCCAATCCTTTCTAGTAGTCTGAAGAGACCACGTCTGCTGACGAGGTCAAAGGCTTTGGTGAGATCAATGAAAGCAACGTAGAGGGGCATCTGTTGTTCATGGCATTTCTCCTGTAGCTGGCGAAGGGAGAACAGCATGTCAATGGTTGATCTCTCTGCTCGAAGCCACACTGTGCCTCAGGGTAGACACGCTCAGCCAGCTTCTGGAGCCTGTTTAAAGCGACTCGAGCGAAGACTTTCCCCACTATGCTGAGCAGGGAGATTTCACGGTAGTTGTTGCAGTCACCGCGGTCACCCTTGTTCTTTTAGAGGGTGATGATATTGGCATCGCGCATGCCCTGTGGCACTGCTCCCTCGTCCCAGCACAGGCAAAGCAGTTCGTAGTGTGCTGAAAGTATAGCAGGCTTGGCAGTCTTGATTATTTCAGGGGTAATGCCTTCCTTCCCAGGGGCCTTTCCGCTGGCTAGAGAATCATTGGCATCACTGAGTTCCGATTTTGTTGGCTATATGTCCAGCTCATCCATAACTGGCAGAGACTGGGCTGCATTGAGGGCGGTCTCAGTGACAACATTTTCCCTGGAGTACAGTTCTAGGTAGTGCTCCACCCAGCGGTCCATTTGCTTGCGTTAGTCAGTGATTATGTCCCCTGATTTAGATTTGAGGGGGGTGATCTTTTTGATGGTTGGCCCAAAAGCTCTCTTAATGCCATCATACATAAGCATCAAACAGGTATATATTGAGTCATTTCTTAAAGTCTGTTTGTTCCTCTAAGTACACAAGTAATCTTTCAGATATGGAGGTCTCCTATGATAGCACTTTGACTGACAAACACATGGTTGTTGCTATATACTGTTATATTATCTGTAAACAGCTAGGATCTAATAAACTAGGAACTAATAGTTTTGAGTGTGTTCTGGGGGCCACATTCACAGATGCACTGGAGAGCCATGTGACAAATAACACTAGACCAGTCTATAGGCAGTCTTTATCAGGCAGCACTGGGGGCTAAATGAAATAGACAAAGAGCTCCAGCCTTTCCAAGTTTAATGTGTGATTATGGAAACCAGAAGACATAATATGGTGGCAGTGAGTAAACCTGAAACATTTTAAATTAATTTAATGCTGACTTAGATTGAAAAGATTGACCCTAATTAGTGCCAGAGAGAGAGAGAAACTGATTGAATTGTACAAAAACGAAATGACCACCAGCACAGCAATGAATGCACAACTGCAGCCCAGAATGAATTGGGAAGCTGATGATGTCATAGAGGCATTTGAGAAGTTTAAACAAAAGTGCGGATTGACATTCAGTAGTTTTCTAAAAGGCAATAGCGAAGAGGAGATGGACAGGAGATAAAGGATTGTTTGTTTAATAGATGGAAGTTGAGTGATGAGGACAGTAGAAACCTAGACAAAACCTTTGAAAGATTCAGCACCTATCTCTAGCCAAAATCAAATCATCCGATCTACCTATATGAATTTCAAGGCCTCAAACAGGAACTAGGTGTTCCCGTTGACAATTTTGTAACAAGATTTAAAAATGCAACCAGAAAATGTAAGTTTAAAGGACACAGATGAAAAGCTGGGAGATCAGCTAATTTGGGGATCTGCACACCCGGAAGTACAAAAAGCCCACTTGATTGGCACCCCATCCACCACCTTCAACATTTACTCCCTTCACCACTGAGGCACAATGGCAGCAGTGTATCATCTTTAGTTTAGAAAATAAGTTAATGATTAGAACAGTCATATTGATATGGAGGCATTGTGTTTTTTAAAGAAAGAGGGATGTTATATGTTATTATATTATCTGTAAACAGCTAGGATCTCGTCAGCAGACGTGGTCTCTTCAGACTACTAGAAAAGATCGGATGTCCACCAAAGCTACTAAGTATCATCACCTCATTCCATGACAATATGAAAGGCACAATTCAACATGGTGGCTCCTCATCAGAGCCCTTTCCTATCCTGAGTGGTGTGAAACAGGGCTGTGTTCTCGCACCCACACTTTTTGGGATTTTCTTCTCCCTGCTGCTTTCACATGCGTTCAAATCCTCTGAAGAAGGAATTTTCCTCCACACAAGATCAGGGGGCAGGTTGTTCAACCTTGCCCGTCTAAGAGCGAAGTCCAAAGTACGGAAAGTCCTCATCAGAGAACTCCTCTTTGCTGACGATGCTGCTTTAACATCTCACACTGAAGAATGCCTGCAGAGTCTCATCGACAGGTTTGCGTCTGCCTGCAATGAATTTGGCCTAACCATCAGCCTCAAGAAAACGAACATCATGGGGCAGGATGTCAGAAATGCTCCATCCATCAATATTGGCGACCACGCTCTGGAAGTGGTTCAAGAGTTCACCTACCTAGGCTCAACTATCACCAGTAACCTGTCTCTAGATGCAGAAATCAACAAGCGCATGGGTAAGGCTTCCACTGCTATGTCCAGACTGGCCAAGAGAGTGTGGGAAAATGGCGCACTGACACGGAACACAAAAGTCCGAGTGTATCAGGCCTGTGTCCTCAGTACCTTGCTCTACGGCAGCGAGGCCTGGACAACGTATGCCAGCCAAGAGCGACGTCTCAATTCATTCCATCTTCGCTGCCTTCGGAGAATACTTGGCATCAGGTGGCAGGACTATATCTCCAACACAGAAGTCCTTGAAGCGGCCAACACCCCCAGCTTATACACACTACTGAGTCAGCGGCGCTTGAGATGGCTTGGCCATGTGAGCCGCATGGAAGATGGCAGGATCCCCAAAGACACATTGTACAGCGAGCTCGCCACTGGTATCAGACCCACCGGCCGTCCATGTCTCCGTTATAAAGACGTCTGCAAACGCGACATGAAATCGTGTGACATTGATCACAAGTCGTGGGAGTCAGTTGCCAGCATTCGCCAGAGCTGGCGGGCAGCCATAAAGACAGGGCTAAATTGTGGCGAGTCGAAGAGACTTAGTAGTTGGCAGGAAAAAAGACAGGGGCACAAGGGGAGAGCCAACTGTGCAACAGCCCCAACAAACAAATTTCTCTGCAGCACCTGTGGAAGAGCCTGTCACTCCAGAATTGGCCTTTATAGCCACTCCAGGCGCTGCTTCACAAACCACTGACCACCTCCAGGCGCGTATCCATTGTCTCTCGAGATAAGGAGGCCCAAAAGAAAAAGAAAACAGCTAGGAACTAATTGTTATGTGCAAGTGCTCCAGGGGGCCACATTCACAGCTGCAATGGAGAGTCATGTGCCACTTAACACTGCACCATATATCGGCAGTCCTTACCAGGCAGCATGGTGGGCTGAATGAAATAAACAAAGAGCTCCAGCCTTTCCATGTCTAAAGTATGATTATTTTTAACTTATGGGAACCAGAAGATATAACAGTTGTGATTCAGCATGATCATCTTGATAAGGTAGGTGATCAACATCATGATCACTAATCAGAAAAGGAAATGTATCTTTGTAGTTATGATCACCAAAATCTCCAGGTCTGCTCGCAATCAAGTGTCTCGTGTTCTACTTGGTTTTGTCATCCAAGAGATAAGCTTTGGTACCGAGCATCCGCTTGATCTGCTTAGGTTGCTTCTGGTTGCGGTTTGGACATTTGATGCAAACCCATTCTCCGACTGTGAATCGTCATTTCCTTGCACGCGTTCGCTTGTGAGAGTACGCTTTTACTTTTCCTTGTTGCTTCGTGATTTCTTCTGCTTTTGCTCTGACATTCACCTTGGATGCTGGTGATGGCTGAAGAATTGTTGGTGCATGCGAATGTTGCAACCAATCTGAAGTTCGGCCAGTGCCTTTCTGGTAGAGATTGGGGTGGATCGATATGTGTGAAGTAGGATATTGTTACGACCTAGGGGAGGGAGCAACACATTGTCAATTCAGTCCCATCACTCCACAGGTCGCAGCATATTATTAAAGTTTTCCCATCCAACCAGAAAACAGCCAAATTAAAGACTCTAGTAACCCCCAGAATAAAATAGACCAAACCAGGTATCTTTAGGTATTTATTAAAACGAAACCTTAAGCACTATTAACCTATGTCTAAAGACCATATATGTTCCTATTTTAACCTAACCGCCACCCCCCCATTCACACACATACACTCAAAAATCACGGTTAACTGTTTTTTTTTAAATTATGTTTTAAAAATTATCTGTTTCTTAAGAATAAATAAATAACTTGGTTATAAGTCTTTGTGGGTTACGTTCCTGATGGGTCAGATATTCTAATGTGAAAATAATCAAATGCCACTCGACGTCTCCATGCGGATTTGATGAAATAGTCTCTTAGTAGATAGACATTCAAAACACTTCGGCTGCAGCAGGCATCAACCAGTTCTTTCAACCTTGAGCACAGCAATAGGTCAACTTGAATTTTAAAACCGACATTCTCTCAGTCAAAACTTTACTTCAGCAATATAAGTGGTCTCTTCAAAGGGTTTTTTCCTCCTTGGGCAATTAACTCGGCCTGTAACTCCTTGTGGAATTTTTGCTAAGGGAAATAGACAGTTCTTTTCTTCAGTACCACGCATCGCTTGTGAGTCTCTCAAAACTGGTTTCAGCCGGTTTTTACACACAGTTAAATTGTTACAGTACACCATGTGACCTCTCTCTCCTGCTGTGGCCTAGGGAACAAGTGCAGCTGGCACACTATGCCTCAGAAATCCAAAAGCTTGTCTCTCTGCCTTAAAGGTACACTGTTTTAAATAGAGTCTTAAAGGGCTACTTTTTTAATCTGAGGAGAAATAAAAATACGTTTTCGTGACAATATGAATGGATTGTTCAAACATTTTCCCCTCTGACATGTTAGCTCTCTACCTGTCCTTGATCACTCTGTTGAAATGTTCAATGCCACCGTTCAATTGCAGGTTGGATCATGAGTGGAAACAAACTGCAGTCTGTTGTTCCTCGTGATAGTCTCTGGCACCCCACTTTATAAACAACTTGTCTAGAATATCAATAACTATGTGGTAGTTCCGAAATTGGTTGTAGCGATTTCTGGACACTTGTTATGTAGATCATGAACAACAAGCAAAAAACACAAAATTTGTAGTCCCTTGCGAAATCAACGCGACTATGTCATCTTCAATGTCGCAAGTCGTTTCACTATCACTAACGCTGTCAGCGATAGTGTGGCTAAGTGTCATTCAGGCTCCCACCTGCCAAGAATGAGGCACATTAATTTCACCACATGGACATTAAACTTCAAATTGTTGCTGGGAAGAAAAGAGGGCCTATTACAAGGAATTGCCAGGCCCCTAACCGGAAAAACATTTTTGCATACTAGCAGACAGTATTGGAACAAAGGAACCAGTGCCTGCTCCCAATACACAGAACAGACGTGGTCAGACCAGTTTAGTCAAATGACTCTAACTGGCTGTTGCAGAGTTTTGAACTGAGAGTTTTAAATTGGAGAAAACAGTGTTTGAAGACAGAAAGTTCCTGGCTCCTGGATTGCGAACATCTCTCTCCTGTCTGCTCCCATCTCTTTCTCACCAGCTTTGGAATCCATTGAAGACACATGAACCCCAAGAGAGAAAAGTCTCCTACAGTGAACAAGGTATAAGAAGAATACTGGGCCCCAACGCAAAGCAAGAATTACCTTCAAGCAAGAACTACCTACAAAAGGACTCTACAGTGAGCTTGAAGCACAGTATCAAAAACTCTTCATATATTGCCTCAAACCTCTCCACTTTATTTTTCTTCTGCTTTTTTCTGTGCCTATATGCATGTGTGTATCACATGTGCATGCTAGCATGGGTGCATTATGTATCCGTAAGCGTTAAGTGAAATAGAGTTTAAGTTTTAATAAATTTAACTTTTCTCCTTTAAACCTAAGAAAGCCTGTTTGTGCTCATTTCTTTGCCTTATAATTGGAAACCAGTGAACAAGGATTATCCAAGGGGGAGCTCAAAACACAGTGTGTTTAAAAATAAAACCCTGTTACAGTAAGACCAGGTGAAGGCTGAAAGGGGACCCCGAGACACCTTTCTCACCTGGTCGTAACACTAAGCACGTCAGCTACTGCAGATTGCTCTACCTTGAAGTTGTATCGATGGAGACGATCAGACCATTGGTAGATGTGTAGGGGTCTATGACGTGGCTAACAATGTAGTCAGAACTTTGTGATCGGAGCGCAGGGGGATCTTCCTACTACAGAGATACATGTGCCAATGTTCATAAGCGGAGATGCAGGCTTCCTGCTCTCCAGTGGAGTATTTGCATTCAGTTTCCGACAATGGACATTACACATACGTGATCAGTCATTTGTTTCCTGCAAAGTACTGTGAGAGTATAGCTCCTATCGCATTTCCTGATGCATCTGTTGTGATGTATGCTTTCGCATGTGGGTTGAAATGCACGAGGACTGGCGGAGATGCTATCTTCGCCTTTAATATGTCAAACGCTGTTTGTTGTATGATTGCCCATTTCCATTGTGTATCCTTGCAAAGTAGCTTTCGAAGAGGCTCTGTCATCTTTGCGTATTGGGGCACAAATTTGTGATAAAAGTGATAAATTTGTGCCAAGGAATGATGCCAACTCTTTTGCATTAGATGGGGTTGGAAGCACATGAATGGCTTTGACGTTGTTGTACGTAGGCTTTACTCCAACCGCTGTCATTTTGTACCCAAGAAAGTCAATGTTGGATGCCATGAATGTGCATTTGTCCTTGCTGAATGTCAAATTGTGTTGTGAGGGTTAAGGATGCACCGCGGATAACCGCTGAACATGTTCTGCTTTGTACCTTCCATGGACGACAACTGTCATCGAGCAGGTTGAGCATCCCCTCAACGTCTGACAAGACTGAAGAGACAATCTTCTGGAACACGCTACGTGCTGAACTTAGTCCATAAGGCATTCTGTGGTACTGCAAAACGCCGTCGTGTGTAACAAAGGATGTAAGATGTCAGCTTCACTCTGCCAGTGGTATCTGAAGATAGCTCTGTCACACGTCGAGCTTCGTGAATACTGTGGAGTCATGAAATGATGCCGATAGTTTCTGGATCGTAAGAAGCGGGTACTTGTCTGTAATAATTGCTTTGTTGATTGACTTCAGGTCAACCCATAGTCTAAATTCTCCATTTTTGTGTTGTGCAATAACTAGGTTCGATTTCCATGGGGATGAGTTGATTTGCTCAATGATACCGTCTGCTTGCAGTTGTTTCAGCTCCTGTGACACTTCGGTGTGGATTGCAAACGGAAACTGCCTGAAATTTTGCGGATCAGGCGGAATTGACCTGTTGACTTGAGAAGCATGACAGTACCCCATAATCTTCCCAAATCCAGGGTGCATAGTCTGGAACATCGATCACATCAAAGTGTGGTCCAGTGGGGTCTGCAAGTTTGAAGCCAAGCTTATCGAACAGGTCTACCCCCATAAGGCTCCTACCTTTAGCCACATAGAACATGAACTGTGACATTTTTGTAGCACACTGGAACTGTGAGCGTTCCGAAGACCGGGATAATCCAATTATCGTAAGCTTGAAGAGTGTCTGTCACTGGAGTGAAAGAAAATTGTGAAAGATAACGATGGTAGAGGTCTTCACTCAATATGGATATGTTTGCACCCACAGCAATGATGAGTGACACTGAAATGCCTGCAATCACGACTGTGCTATCCTTGAAGTGACCCCCATACATGCAAGCAGGCACTTCACGTGATAGTAGACCAATACCATATTTTGCTCTCTGGAAAAGATTTCTTGTAGAAACATAGAACATAGGAGCAGGAGTAGGCCATTCAGCCCTTTGAGCCTGCTCCGCCATTCATTATGATCATGGCTGATCATCCAACTCAGTAGCCTGTTCCCACTTTCGCCCCATACCCTTTGATCCCTTTCGACCCAAGAGCTATATCTAACTCCTTCTTGGAAACATACAATGTTTTGGCCTCAACTGCTTTCTGTGGTAGTGAATTCCACAGGCTCACCACTCTCTGGGTGAAGAATTTCTCCTCATCTCAGTCCTGAAAGGTTTACCCCGTATCCTGAACCCCTGGTTCTGGACTCCCCCACCATTGGGAACATGCTTCCTGCATCTACCCTGTCAAGTCCTGTTAGAATTTTATAGGTTTCTATGAGATCCCCCCTCACTCTTCTGAACTCCAGCGAATATAATCCTAACCAACTCAATCGCTCCTCAGACACCAGTCCCACCATCCCAGGAATCAGTCCAGTAAACCTTCACTGCACTCCTTCTATAGCAAGAACATCCTTCCTCAGAAAAGGAGACAAAAACTGCACACAATATTCCAGTTGTGGCCTCACCAAGGCCCTGTATAATTGCAGCAAGACATCCCTGCTCCTGTACTCGAATCTTCTCGCTATGAAGGCCAACATACCATTTGCCTTTTTTACCGCCTGTTGCACCTGCATGCTTACCTTCAGCGACTGGTGTACGAGAACACCCAGGTCTCGTTGCATATTCGCCTCTCTCAGTTTATAGCCGTTCAGATAATAATCTGTCTTCCTGTTTTTGCTAACAAAGTGGATAACCTCACATTTATCCACATTATACTGCATCTGCCATGCATTAGCCCACTCACTCAACTTGTCCAAATCACCCTGAAGCCTCTCTGCATCCTCCTCATGACTCACACTCCCACCCAGTTTTGTGTCATCTGCAAATTTGGAGATATTACACTTAGTTCCCTCATCTAAATCATTAATGTATATTGTGAATAGCTGGGGTCCTAGCACTGATCCCTGCGGTACCCCACTAGTCACTGCCTGCTATTCGGAAAAAGACCCATTTATCCCTACTCTTTGTTTCCTGTTTGCCAATTTATTTTCTATCCATCGCAATACACTACCCCCAATCCCATGCGCTTTAATTTTACATGCTAATCTCTTATGTGGGACTTTGTCGAAAGCCTTCTGAAAGTCCAAATAAACCACATCCATTGGCTCCCCCTCATCAACTCTACTAGTTACACCTTTGAAGAATTCTAGTAGATTTGTCAAGCATGATTTCCCTTTCATAAATCCATGCTGACTCTGCCCACTTCTACCACTGTTCTCTAAGTGCTCTGCTATAAAATCTTTGATAATGGACTCTAGAATTTTCCCCAATACTCCGTCAGGCTGACTGGTCTACAATTCCCTGCTTTCTCTCCACCTCCCTATTTAAATAGTGGGGTTACATCAGCTACCCTCCAATCTGTAGGAACTGTTCCAGAGTCTAAAGAATCTTGGAAGATGACCACCAATTCATCTACTATTTCTAGGGCCACTTCCTTAAGTACTCTGGGATGCATACCATCAGGCCCTGGGGATTTATCGGCCTTCAATCCATCAATTTCCCCAACACCCTTTCTCTGCTAATACTGATTTCCGTCAGTTCCTCTCTCTCACAAAGCCCTGTGTTACCCAACATTTCTGGTATGATATTTATGTCCTTCTTTGTGAAGACAGAACCAAAGTATACACTTAGTTGGTCAGTATTTTCTTTATTCCCCATAATAAATTCCCCTGTTTCTGACTGTAAGGGACCTACATTTATCTTCACCAATCTTTTTATCTTCACATACCGATAGAAAATTTTATAGTCAGTGTTTATGTTCAGCGCAAGCTTGCTCTCGTAGTCTATTTTCCCCTTCTTAATCAATCCCTTGGTCCTCCTTTGCTGAATTCTAAACTGCTCCCAATCCTCAGGTCTGTTGTTTTTCCTGGCAAATTTATATGCCTCTTCCTTGGATCTAATGCTATATCTAATTTCCTTTGTAAGCCATGGTTTGGCTACCTTTCCCATTATACTTTTGTGCCAGACAGGGATAAACAATTGTTGCAGTTCATCCATGCGCTCTTTAAATGCTTTGCATTGCCTATCCACCGTCATCCCTCTAAGTAATGTTTCCCAATTCGTCATGGCCAACTCGCGCCTCATACCTTCGTAGTTTCCTTTACTAAGATTCAGGACCGCTGTCTCAAAATCAACTATGTCATTCTCTATCTTGATGAAGAATTCTATCATATTATGGTCGCTCATCCTCAAGGGGTCTCGCACAACTAGATTGTCAATTATTCCTCTCTCATTACACAATGCCCGGTCTAGGATGGCCTGTTCTCTAGTTGGTTCCTCAATGTATTGATCCAGAAAACCATCCCATATACACTCCAAGAATTCCTCCTCTATGGTATTGTGACTAATTTGATTTGCCCAATCTATGTGCAGATTAAGGTCACCCATAATTACAGATGTTTCTTTATCGCATGCATCTCTAATTTCCTCTTTAATGCCATTCCTAACATCATCACTACAGTTTGGGGGTCCATATACAACCCCCAATAATGTTTTTTGCCCCTTAGTGTTTCTCAGCTCTACCCATACAGATTCCACATCATCTGAGCTAATATCTTTCCTCACTATTGCGTTAATTTCCTCTTTAACCAGCAATGCAACTCCACCGCTCTTTGCTTTTTGTCTGTTCTTCCTAAATACTGAATATCCCTGGATGTTCATTTCCCATCCCTGGTCACCTTGTAGCCATGTCTCCGTAATCCCGACTATATCATACCCATTTACATCTATTTGCGCGATTAATTCATCCACTTTATTGCGAATGCTCCGCGCGTTAAGGCACTAAGCCTTAAGGCTTGTCTTTTTAACATTACTTGTCCCCTTCCCACTATTTTTCACTGTGTCCCTGTTTGATTCTGGCCCTTGATTTCTCTGCCTATCACTTTGCTTATTCCCCTTACTGACTTTTGTTCTTGTCTTTGATCCCCCCTCCTCTGACTCCTTGCAAAGGTTCCTATCCCCCTGCCATTTTAGTTTAAACCTTCCCCAACCACTCTAGCAAATACACCCCCTAGGACATCAGTCCCGGTCCTGCCCAGGTGTAACCCATCCAGTTTGTACTTGTCCCAGCTCCCCCAGAACAGGTTCCAATGCCCCAGGAATCCAAAACCCTCCCCCTCATGCCATCTCTTCAGTCACGTATTCATCCAATATATCCTGCTATTTATACTCTGACGAGCATGTGGCACTGGTAGTAATCCTGAGATCACTACCTTTGAGGTCCTACTTTTCAACTTACTTCCTAGCTCCCTATATTCTGCTTTTAGGGCCACATCCTTTTTTTTTTTACCTATGTCATTTGTACCAATGTGTACCACGACCACTAGCTGTTCACCCTCCCCCTTCAGAATGTCCTTGACCCGAGCACCAGGGAGGCAACATACCATCCTGGAGTCTCTTTTGCGGCCACAGAAACACCTATCTATTCCTCTTACAATTGAATCCCCTATAACTATTGCATTCCCACACTTTTTACTCCTCCCCTGTGCAGCAGACCCAACCGTGGTGCAACGAATTGGGCTGTTGCTGCTTTCCCCTGAGAGGCCATTTCCCCCAACAGTCTCCAAAGCAGTATATCTGTTTTGCAGGGGAATAGCCACAGAAGATTCCTACACTGCCTGCCTAGTCCTCTTGCTCTGCCTGGTGGTCGCCCATTCCCCTTCTGCCTGTGGGGTCTGAGACTGCGGTGTGATCACCTCTCTATACGTGCTATCCACGATACTCTCCACCTTGTGGATGCCCCACAGTGTCTCCAGCTGCCACTCCAGCTCCGAAACCTGGGCTTCCAGGAGCTGCAGCTGGAGACACTTCCTGCACACATGCTGGTCTCGGGCACTGGAATTGTTCCCGGCTTCCGACATGGAGCATGAGGAGCACACCACGGCTTTGAGCTCACCTGGCATGACTTAACCCTTTAAATTAAACCTTCTGGAAGATCTTAATGTCCAATAATATCAGTTACTCTAGGGCCCTTCTTCCCTGGTCCTCGTTACTACAGAACTCCCTAAAAAAAAACACTACTTACTATATTTGAAATAAACTTTAAACTTTTAAACTTTTCTTACCTGAGATACTTACCCAGCTATTTCGAGCTATTCCCTAACAGCAGTGACTCACCAACCAATCACCTGCAGCTCTCCTGTTACGTCACTGGATTTTCTTTTCAAAACTCAGGCTCGCTGCCGGTGTACTTTTAAACTCTGCCGGTCTCACTCAGTCTCACTCCTTCCCGCTGCCGCTGCACTTTTAAACTGTGATGGTCTCGCTCAGTCTCGATGTGTTTAACTGACGAAGCCTTCTTTGATGACTTGCATACCTTTGTGAAGTGATTCATCTTTGAGGATGAGTTGCACTTTTTCCCTCATGCCAGGCATGGTGTTTTGAATTTATGGGTACCCCCCACAATTTGGGCATGTTTTGAGGGTGCCTGACCGTGCTAGGGTAAGTGTTGATGAACCTGCTGAGGTCTGTTTGTCTGTAACCCTTGCACTTGAGCTGATTGGGCAAGCTGTGTCTGTGACCCTGAACCTGAGGGTCTATTTTTATGTTGGAGTCTAATACAGTGGATTCAATTTAGACCGCCAAGGTTGTGGCCTTTTCCAAAGTCAAACCATCAGCATCCAAGAGTAGGCATTACCTAAATTGGGGGATTGAAGTTTTTTCAATTAGTTGGTCACAAGTTAGTTCATTAGTGATTGTTTTATGGGCTCACCATTTCCCTGGCATCTCTGGCGGAACATGTATCATTCAATCATCACACTTTTCTTCGTGCCAAAGTATTTCTGAGAGCACTTACCGCCTTATTGAATGTAGATGTATCATCCATTAGCTGCTCAAATATACACTGGCCCTCTGCTCCGAGGCAATACAGGAGTATCACCTCCTTGCAGGTCACTGCTACATCCGTACTCTCCATACCCTTGGCGAGCAAGTAGGTTTCAAATCCAGAATTCCAGCTGTTCCATGGAATGGGAGGAGTTCCCGCCGATGACAGGAAAGGCCATCTTCATCACCAGATGTTATGTTTCCTACCCCAAGCATGAAGAAACTAGATTCACGATTTTTGTGTGTGTAGGCTTTATTCAGATGGCTGCCTGGATCTGTCTTAGTTTCATTTTTGGGACCATGCCCCCTCAGGGTTTACTGACAGCATAGTGAGCCATCTTACAAATGTAGCACAGAGCAATCAATGACAGTGATAAAATACAACTTTCAACACAACCACTCTTCACCCCACTCAGGACTTCGCCTCACTCTGACAAGATCCCTCTGACCAGTACCTGTTGTTTGAAGAGTACAGAACCAAAATGTTAGCTTATCTTTTACCTTTACAGATGCTGACTGTCCTGCTGTGTATTTCAAGCTTTGTCTGTTTTCATTTCTGGCTGCATCACTGCTCATCTTTCCACGGCCGGACTGGACCAAGTACAGCAGCTGCTCAATACCAGACTGGATAGCATCCATTCCAGTGGAGAATTCTATCATTAATATAGGCCTGTCAGGTGGGCACCAACTCACAGTGCCTCCAAGTGCTTTCCTGTGCTTCAAGCTATTGTCTTTGTTCTCTGTGCTGCCAAATAAGTATTAACTTGGCAATTTGCATTGATTTCTGTCAGGTTCCTATGTTAGCATGCTGGAGCAGTATTGAAAAAATAAACAGATGTACACCATGCAGAATAATTACTGAGGCCATTTTGTTTCTGATGCATAAAAGGGAAAATAAAACTATAATTGTTTCAGGTCATTTGTCTTAGGATTAAAGTGATCTCACTGCAGTGCAAAATACAGTGAAAGAGGTTTCAGGTTTTTTTCAGGTAGTACACCTGTAGAGAGTACGTTATATCACAATAGTCTCTTTTTATAGGTATACCTGATATCATGGGGAAAACAATTTTCCAATTTGTATTTTTCATGCTGTGCATGCCTTTGTTTATGAGCAACTTTTCTCCCCCACCCCCAGGCATAAAACAACAACTTGAATTTATATAGCACCCTGAATATGGTGAAACATCCCAAGGCACTTTTCAAAGGAAGGGCATGCCAAGCCAAAGAAGGTGCTATTCGTAGGTGTGACCAAAAGCTTGGTCAAAGAGGTGGGTTTTAAGGAAGGTCACAGCAGAAGAACAAGTTGGAGAGGCAGAGGAATTGAGGGAAGGAATTCTTACAGTGTGGACCTAGGTGGTAGAAGGCATGGCTGTCGATGGTGGGGCCAAGGGAGGAGGGAGATAGACAAGAAACCAGACTGATAACATAAGCCAGACATGCAACTTGTGATCTGACACAGATATTCTTTAAGTCAATAGAAATAAAATTACCCTCCTTGAGTGCACGAACGGTGTAAACACACCTCAGACTCTTAGCTTCAACACGGCTGTGGGAAATAAATGCGGCTTTGCAAATAAGCGATGAGGGCCTTTGACGGGCATAAGATTTGTACTGTTAAATTCGTTAAACTTGTGTTTAATGCAATAACTGTGTAAACTGCAAAAAAACATACACTTTCTCAATCTTTTCAACCAGTAACTGCATAAGCATGATTTAAAACAATGTGTAAATTCAGGGCTCTTTCTTCATATAATAATGCAAAATAATGAACACAATGTCCTTCCCTACATCAGTGGACCATATTGCTTAACCTAACTACCCTCCTGCAGTCCCCTTCTGAGCCTGGCTTTGATGTAAAAGCTCATTCTCTGGGTCGAATTTTATCTCCCTTCCCCCTGTAATGATGTAATTGGGACCCGATCTCCAATCTTAGTTGGAAATCTGAGTGGGAGAGCAATGACTGATTCCCCCTCAGGTCATACCCGAATTGGATCATGGACCAGAAGAGCCCCAGGCAGATAAGTAATTACATTGAATTAATTTTAGTTTTCTTTGTGGGCCTGGAGCAGCAGAAGAGGAAACTGCACTAGCTCTGCAAGACAGCCTATTGTTGATTTCTGGCAAGCATCAGCTTATGCCGGCTATCAATAGTACATTGCTTATGGCATTGGATTGTCTCACCTCTCATGATAAAGTGTTCAGCAATAGGTCTGAATCAACTGATAACTATCTCGCGAGAAACACCCAAATGATTTGTGGATGACTCATAACGAGAGATACACAACTGCCCATATTGCCTTCACAGTGTAGCTCCTGATGGATAAGTGTAGCCTTTCTAAAAATGCAACTTGAACTATACCAATGTGTTTTATTTGGTTGCAAAGCATCCTGGTGGAGCCTCGTCGGTTTCTCCCATTGTCTTTCTATTGGTGATAATGTTGGGCATTTCACACTGACGTATTGCAGTGGCTTTTCCCAGCAATTTTGCCAAAAGGCTGGATTGTACATATATTTCTTGTTGGTGAGAGGTAACGCAATTATACATAGCATATGCCATCGCCATATAATTATAGCTTTTCAAGCTGAAAACAGAAATCAGGATCCTTATTTGTCCAGTCCATGTGCAGATTAAAATCACCCATGACAACTGTAGTGCCTTTCTTACACGCCTCCATTATTTCCCGATTTACACTTTGTCCTACAGTGAGGCAACTCTTCGTTGGCCTACAGACGATTCCCACTTGTGACTTCTTCCCCTTGCTATTCCTTATTTCCACCCAAACTGATTCCATATTAAGATCTATTGCACCTATATCACAAATCACCACCGCACTGATACCTTCCTTTATTAACAAAGCTACCCCACCTCCTTTTCCTTTTTGCCTATTTTTTCTGGAACGTCAAATACCCTTGAATATTGAGTTCCCAGTCTTGGTCACCCTGCAACCACGTCTCTGTAATAGCTATCAAGTCATATTCATTTATATGGATAGGTAATATAGATACAGATAGGTTGAGTGAGTGGGCAAAAACTTGGCAGATGGAGTTTAATGTAGGAAAGTATGAGGTCATGCACATTGGTAGGAAGAATCAAAAGGCAGACTACTATTTAAATGGAAAGAGACTCCAAAAAAGTGCAGCACAGAGAGATCTGGGTGTTCTTGTACATGAAACACAAAAAGTTCGCATGCAGGTGCAGCAAGTAATTAAGAAGGCAAATGGAATTTTGGCCTTTATTGCTAGGGGGTTGGAGTTTAAAAATAGGGAAGTCTTGTTACAACTGTACAGGGTGATGGTGAGGCCGCACCTGGAGTACTGTGTACAGTTTTGGTCCCCATATTTAAGGAAGGATATACTGGCATTGGAGGCAATTCAAAAGGTATTCATTAGGCTGATTCCTGCGATGAAGGGGTTGTCTTATCAAGAAGGGCCTTTATTCATTAGAGTTTAGAAGAATGAGGGGTGATCTTATTGAAATGTACAAGATTCTGAGGGGGCTTGACAGGGTAGATGTTGAGAAGATATTTCCACTAGTGGGAGAATCTCGAACTAGGGGACATATTTACAGAATAAGGGGACATTCATTTAAAACTGAGATGCGAAGGAATTTCTTCTCTCAGAGTGAATGTCTGGAATTCTTTATCACAGAGAGTTGTGCAGGCTTGATTACTGAAAGTATTTAAAGAGGAGGTAGATAAATTTTTGAAATATTGGGGAGTTGAGGGCTATGAGGAGCTGGCAAGAAAGAGTAGTTGAGGTCTAGGACAGATCTGGCATGATCGTGTTGAATGGTGGAGCAGGCTTGAGGGGCCAAATGGCCAACTCCTGCTCCTATTTCTTATGCTCTTATGATCCAGTGATATAATGATCTTCATGTTTATTAAAAAGTTAACAAAGATGGGTGTGAATTAGCACCTGTAAAGTAACTTGAAATACTCATACTTTTTGTGAAGAATATTTGGTGCATTTTGTACCCTTAACTGATTGATACCAGAAAATATATCCAGAAAGCAAAAAGCTAGATATGGTCAATTTGCACAGTTTGATTTCCCATACATATTTTTTCTGGATAATTGCACTTGTTGAATAAATACACACACACTTAATTAACGGAGTGGATAAAGATATCTGATCAAAATAATCAAACTTTCATTCAGGATGCATAATAGCTGGAATAATGCATTAAACAGAAAGACTTGCATTTATATAACACTTTTCACCGACGTATCAAACCGCTTTAGGGCCAATGACGTACTTTTGAAGTGTAGTCACTGTTGGAATGCAGGAAACACAGGAGCCAATATGTGCACAGCAAGCTCTAACAAACAGCAATGTGATAATGACCAGATAATTTGTTTTGTAATGTTGATTTAATGATAAATATTGAGAAAATAACACCAGGGATAACTCCCCTGCTCTTCTTTGAAATAGTGCCATGGGATCTTTTACATCCATGTAAGCAGGGTGAGGGGGCCTCAGTTTAATGTCTCATCTGAAAGACCGCACCTCCAAGAGTGCAGCGCTCCCTCAGTGCTGCACTGGAGTGTCAGCCCTAATTTTTGTGCTCAAGCCCTGGAGTGGGACTTGAACCTGGAACCTGAGGATTTGCTATGTTTTTCCCCTCCCATCAAATGCTGTTTCCGAGATTGGCGGGACTGAGAAGGAGGGGGAAGAGGAGCCTGGGGAGCTGGTGGAGGCTAGATTGTGGAAGAGGAGCTGTGGGGCAGGGTGGGGAGGATGAAGAGGAGTCAGATGGCGTTGATACCCAAGGGACAGAGCCCAGCAGGTGGGAGGTTTATTATTCAGTCCCGTGTTTTTTTATTTTCCCTGTCGGTAGTTAGTTGGAGTTTGCACAGGTTAACAGATCTCCAAATAAGAGGTTCAACGGTCCCTCCTCAACCCCTCTCCCATTCAAAACCACACTCTGAGGCTTTGCTCCACCTATGATTATCATCCTTAAATGCTTGCATGCAAAAATCTGTGCAAGTTGTGGGCAAATAGCCAAAACTCTCCCACTACTGCTCCCTGCTGCTTTAAGGATTGGAACAGCGGGACCATCAGCGTGCGCTCCTTGGGAGCCCGTTGAGGCATGCCGCAACTTGTGGGTTTTGGCACAAGTGTGATCGTTGGATATTGCAGTGCCGTTGCAGCCCTCAATGGCAGCGACCATATCAGAGTTCATTGCCTTGGGAAAGGAAAATCTGGACCAATATTTGTTGTCAGGATGTGGGCAATGCAGATAAGGATGCATTTACTTTTGTTTTATTTGTTTGTGGGACGTGGGCGTCACTGGCTAGGCCACCACTTATTGCCCATCCCTAATTGCCCTTGAACTGAGTGATTTGCTAAGCTATTTGAGAGGGCATTTAACAGTCAACCACATTGCTGTGGGTCTGGAGTCACATGTAGGCCAGACCAGGTAAGGATGGCAGATTTCCTTCCCTAAAGGACATTAGTGAACCAGATGGGTCACCATTAGACTAGCTTTTAATTCCAGATTTATTAATTGAATTCAAATTTCACCATCTGCTGCAGTGGGATTTTAATCCATGTCCCCAGAGCATTAGCATGGGCTCTGGATTACTAGTCGAGTGACATTACCACTACACCATCGCCTCTCCACATTACTACCAATTCCTAAAATAAAAACAAGAAATGCTGGACCCACTCAGCAGGTCTGGCAGCATCTGTGGAAAGAGAAGCAGAATTAACGTTTCGGGTCAGTGACCCTTCTTTGGAACTGACAAATATTAGAAATGTTATAAGCAAGTGAGGTGGGGGTGGGGCAAGAGATAACAAAGGAGAAGGTGTAGATTGGACAAGGCCACATAGCTGGCCAAAAGGTCATGGAGCAAAGGCAAACAATATGTTAATGGTGTGTTGAAAGACAAAGCATTAGTACAGATAAGGTGTTAACGGACTGAATATTGAACAACAGCAAGTGCAAAGATGAAAAAAAACAGTGGGTAAGCAAACTGAACAAACTAAGATGAAATGAAATAAATGCAAAAAAAAAGATTGTAAAAAAATGTAAAAAAGAAAAGAAGAAAAAAATAACTAAAAATGAAAGTAAAATGGGGGGCTGTCATGCTCTGAAATTATTGAACTCAATGTTCAGTCCGGCAGGCTGTAGTGTGCCTAATCGGTAGATGAGATGCTGTTCCTCGAGCTTGCGTTGATGTTCACTGGAACACTGCAGCAATCCCAGGACAGAGATGTGAGCAGGAGGGAGTGTTGAAATGGCATGCAACCGGAAGCTCAGGGTCCTGCTTGCGGACTGAGCGGAGGTGTTCCGCAAAGCGGTCACCCAGTCTGTGTTTGGTCTCCCCAATGTAGAGGAGACCACATTGTGAGCAGCGAATACAGTATGCTACATTGAAAGAAGTACAAGTAAATCGCTACTTCACCTGAAAGGAGTGTTTGGGGCCTGGGATAGTGAGGAGAGAGGAGGTAAATGGGCAGGTATTACACCTCCTGTGATTGCAGGGGAAGGTGCCATGGGACGGGGATGAGGTGGTGGGGGTAATGGAGGAGTGGACCAGGGTGTTGCAGAGGGAACGATCCCTTCAGAATGCTGACAGGGGAAGGGAGGGGAAGATGCGTTTGGCAGTGGCATCACGCTGGAGGTGGCGGAAATGGGGGAGGATGATCCTTTGGATATGGAGGCTGATGGGATGGAACGTGAGGACAAGGGGAACCCTGTCACGGTTCTGGGAGGGTGGGGAAGGGTTGAGGGCAGAGGTGTGGGAAATGTGTCGGACACGGTTGAGGGCCCTGTCAACAACAGTGGGAGGGAATCCTCGGTTGAGGATAAAGGAGGTCATAGAAGGTAGCATCATCAGAGTCGGAGACGGAGAAACTGGGAGAATGCAACGGAGTCCTTACAGGAGGCAGGGTGTGAAGAAGTGTAGTCGAGGTAGCTGTGGGAAACGGTGGGCTTATAATGGATATTAGTGGACAACCTATCCCTGAGATGGAGACAGAGAAGGTGTCTTGATGTCTTTGGACGGTGGCTTGATGTTCGGTGGTGGGGTCATGGTCCAGAGGGAGGTAGGAAGAAGTGTCCGTGAGTTGGCGTTGAGCTTCTGCAAGGTAGAGGTCGGTACGCCATACGACGACAGCACCACCCTTGTCTGCAGGTTTGATGACCATGTCGGGGTTAGACCTGAGAGAACGGAGTGCCTCAAGTTCAGAGGGGGACAGGTTAGAGTGAGTGAGGGGGGCAGAGAAATTGAGATGACCAATGTCTCGCTGACAGTTTTCAATGAAGAGATCAAGAGCGGGTAAGAGGCCTGGGGGAGGGGTCCAGGTAGAGGGAGAATGCTGGAGGCGGGTGAATGGGTCTACTGGTCGGGTGTAGGACTCCTGGTCAAAGAAGTGAGCCCGGAGGCGGAGGCGACGGAAGAAGAGCTCAACGTCATGCCGAGCGCGAAATTCATTGAGGTGGGGGTGTAAGGGGATAAAACTGAGACCTTTGCTGAGTACAGAACGTTCAGCATCAGAGAGGGGGAGGTCAGAGGGTATAGTGAATACACGCCAAGGGGTCAGATCAGATAGGGTGGGATCAGAGGGAAGTGAAGCGGAAGGAGGATCTGGAGGAGCATTCGTCCCCATCAGCTGCTGGAGCTTGCGTTCCTTAACATCTGAAAGGAAGAAAAAAAGTTTTTTGTTAATGCGTCAGATGAGATGAAAGATGAAATGAAACTGCGGAGCAGAACGGCTTTGAGATAAGGTGAGGTGGTGCTGCTGGAGAGAGAGGTCCAGTGTGTGCATGTGGCGGCGCATAGCATTGAGTGTGGATCTCAGGATGCGGCGAGAGTAGCAGTCCGAGGAACGTTGTATTTCTCGGAGATACCTGTGATCCTGGGTGGATTCAAAGCATGATGGGTGAAACTGCAGTTGGAATCCACGTGGAATAAGTCGGAGCCGGAGACAGTCACTGAGGAAGGAGATGTGGCTGTGAAAACGAGTTTTGGTAGACACTTTATCAAACACCAGGAGGGAAATAGAAAGCAATGAAGGTGAACAAGGTAAAAGAGACAAACAAAAATCCCGTCAGAGAGAAGAGCAGAACTTTTTCAAGGTAGGCATTCCTGGAAAAGAAGTGGCAGTGAATTAAACACTAAAATAAAAGCAAAATACTGCGGATGCTGGAAATCTGAAATAAAAACAAGAAATGCTGAAACCACTCAGCAGGTCTGGCAGCATCTGTGGAAAGAGAAGCAGAGTTAACGTTTCGGGTCAGTGACCCTTTTTCGGAACTGACAAATATTAGAAATGTTATAAGCAAGTGAGGTGGGGGTGGGGCAAGAGATAACAAAGGAGAAGGTGTAGATTGGACAAGGCCACATAGCTGACCAAAAGGTCATGGAGCAAAGGCAAACAATATGTTAATGGTGTGTTGAAAGACAAAGCATTAGTACAGATAAAGGTATACAGACAGATAAAGTACAGATAACTCCACGCACTTCCTTCAAGTAAAAGGTGTCGCTATGGGTACCCGCATGGGTCCTAGTTATGCCTGTCTTTTTGTGGGATATGTTGAGCATCTCAGGCCCCCTCCCCCAACTCTTTTTCTGGTACATTGATGACTGTATCGATGCCGTTTCCTGCTCCTGCCCAGAACTGGAAAACTTTATCAACTTTGCTTCCAATTTCCACCCTTCTCTCACCTTTACATGGTCCATCTCTGACACTTCCCTTCCCTTCCTCGACCTCTCTGTCTCCATCTCTGGGGATAGGTTGTCCATAATAATATCCATTATAAGCCCACCCACTCCAACAGCTACCTCGACTACACTTCTTCACACCCTACCTCTTGTAAGGACTCCATTCAATTCTCCCAGTTTCTCCGTCTCTGACGCATCTGCTCTGATGATGCTACCTTCCATGACGGTGCTTCTGATATGACCTCATTTTCCCTCATCCGAGGATTCCCCCCCACTGTTGTTGACAGGGCCCTCAACCGTATCCGGCCCATTTCCCGCACCTCTGCCCTCAACCCTTCCCCTCCCTCCCAGAACCGTGACAGGGTTCCCCTTGTCCTCACTTTCCACCCCATCAGCCTCCATATCCAAAGGATCATCCTCCCCCATTTCCACCACCTCCAGCGTGATGCCACTACCAAACGCATCTTCCCCTCCCTTCCCCTGTCAGCATTCCGAAGGGATCATTCTCTCCGCGACACCCTGGTCCACTCCTCCATTACCCCCACCACCTCGTCCCCGTCCCATGGCACCTTCCCCTGCAATCGCAGGAGGTGTAATACCTGCCCATTTACCTCCTCTCTCCTCACTATCCCAGGCCCCAAACACCATTTTCAGGTGAAGCAGCGATTTACTTGTACTTCTTTCAATGTAGCATACTGTATTCGCTGCTCACAATATGGTCTCCTCGACATTGGGGAGACCAAACACAGACTGGGTGACCGCTTTGCGGAACACCTCTGCTCAGTCCGCAAGCAGGACCCTGAGCTTCCGGTTGCATGCCATTTCAACACTCCCCCCTGCTCTCATGCTCACATCTCTGTCCTGGGATTGCTGCAGTGTTCCAGTGAACATCAACGCATGCTCGAGGAACAGCATCTCATCTACCGATTAGGCACACTACAGCCTGCCGGACTGAACATTGAGTTCAATAATTTCAGAGCATGACAGCCCCCCATTTTACTTTCATTTTTAGTTATTTTTTCTTCTTTTCTTTTTTGCATTTTTTACAATTTTTTTTTTGCATTTATTTCATTTCATCTTAGTTTGTTCAGTTTGCTTACCCACTGTTTTTTTTCATGTTTGCACTTGCTGCTGTTCAATATTCAGTCCGTTAACACCTTATCTGTACTAATGCTTTGTCTTTCAACACACCATTAACATATTGTTTGCCTTTGCTCCGTGACCTTTTGGTCAGCTATGTGGCCTTGTCCAATCTACACCTTCTCCTTTGTTATCTCTTGTCCCACCCCCACCTCACTTGCTTATAACCTGTGACATTTCTAATATTTGTCAGTTCCGAAGAAGGGTCACTGACCCGAAACGTTAATTCTGCTTCTCTTTCCACAGATGTTGCCAGACCTGCTGAGTGGTTACAGCATTTCTTGTTTTTGTTTCAGATTTCCAGCATCCGCAGTATTTTGCTTTTACTACCAATTCCTAGTTGCCCTGAGAGAGCGGCAGTGGACTTGCTCCTTGAACTGCTTGTACTGATCATGTTAGGTAGGGAATTCCAGATAAGTTGAAAGTATGGCCAAGTCAGGATTTTGTGTGATGAGAGGCAAAATTGGAGGTGACAATGTTCCCGTGAACTTGCTGCCTGGTTCCTTCTTTATTCTGGAGGTGGCAGCATTGTGAGATGTTGTCAGAATAAACTCAATGAGTTGTTACAGTGCTGCCTGTAGAAAATACAAACTGTAGCCATATTGCACCAGTGGTGGAAGGAGTTATTATTGAGTCCAGTGGGAAGGGTGCCAATGAAGCAGACTCCCCTGTTGTGAATGGTGTCAGGCTTCAGTATTGTTGTAGCTGCACCCATCCTGGCAAGTGCTAAGTGTTCCATTAGTCTCTTGTGTATACTAAAATAGTTTTGGCAGTGGCCGGTGACCAGGCCACACCATGGCAGGTCCCAGAGTCATTAGAGCCACTGAGTCATTACAGCATTGAAAGAGGCCATTCGGCACATCAAGTCCATGATGAAACTGAATGGAGCAGGCTGAGTTCCAGCTTTTCTCTTCAGGACACCAATTTCCTGAGAGTTACTAAAACAGGCGTGAAGCCCTTTTAGTTTGGGTCAGATGTCTTTCAGAGATCATTGGGCCACAGAACTTTGGTCCCCAGAATTGGGCTGCCTTGTGCCTGTTTCACATCAGTACAATGAGTGCAATGAGGTATAATTTCTACCCCACTATCCCTTAAAAGTCTATAATGACAACAAATCAAAGGGGTTTTCTCAGTATCTAAAGTTTCTGTCCCCAGAATTCTTGAGGCTCAGACCTCAGAGTGCTCAAATGTTTTTTTTTAATTATTGCTTACTGCTTCTTTTTCCATTGGGCAGCTGGCACACAACAGGAAATATGGTCAGAGATTGTTCTGACTTGACAAATGCACCAAAACTGATTCCTCTAAATACCTGAACCTCCTGTAGCTGCAGTGCAGTGCGGATCTCCTCAGCTAAGGAAAGGGAGTTTATGGCAGCCTACTGAGAGTGGAAACTGGAATTATTGCCCTTTGCCCATTTTCCTGATTAAGAACATAAGAAATAGGAGCAGGAGTCGACCATATGCCCCCTCAAGCCTCCTCCGCCATTCAATCCGATCTTTTTTTTTATTAGTTCTTGGGATGTGAGTATCACTGGCAAGGCCAGCATTTATTACCCATCGCTAATTGCCCTTAAGAAGGTGATCGTGAGCTGCCTTCTTGAACTGCTGCAGTCCATGTCATATAAGTACACCCACCATTCTGTTAGGGAGTGTGTGCAAGGATTTTGACCCAGCAGCAGTGAAGGAGCGGCGATATAGTTCCAAGTCAGGGTGGTGTGTGATGGCTGATCTTCTACCTCAACTCCACTTTCCTGCCCACTCCCCATATGGTTTGATTTCCTAAGAGACCAAAAATCTGTTTATCTCATCCTTAAATATATTCAACGATGGAGCATCCACAACCTTCCAGGGTAGAGAATTCCAAAGATTCACAACCCTTTGAGTGAAGAAATTTCTCCTCATCTCAGTCCTAAATAATTGCCCCCATATCCTGAGATTGTGCCCCATGCTCTAGATTCCCCAGCCAGGGGAAATAATCTCTCAGTGTCTACCCTATCAAGCCCCCTCAGAATCTTGTATGTTTCAATGAGACCAACTCTTATTCTTCTAGATGCCAGAGAATATAGGCCCAATTTACTCAACCTCCCATCATAGGACAACCGTCTCATCCCAGGAACCAATCTGGTGAATCTTTGCTGTACTGCCTCCATTGCAAGTATATCTTTCTTTAAATATGGAGACTGAAACTATATTCCAGGTGTGGTCTCACCAAAACCCTGTACAATTGTAGCAAGACTTCCATATTACTGTACTTCAATCCTCTTGCAATATAGGTCAACATGCCATTTGCCTTCCTAATTGCTTGCTGTATTGTATGATTACCTCCTGTGTTCCTAGTATGAATATATCCAAGTCCCTCTGAACATCGAAATTTAGAAATTTCACACCTTTAAAAAAAATCTGCTGTTCGATTCTTACTACCGAAGTGAAAAACATCACACATGTGAGGAAACATTATACTCCATCTGCCACCTTGTTGCCCACTCACATTTCTATATTTCTTTGCAGTCTTTTTGTTTCACCTCACAGCTTACATTCCAACCTAGCTTTGCATCATCGATAAACTTAGGTACATTACTCTCTAACTCTTCGTCTAAGTCATTAATATAGATGATAAATAACTGAGGCCCCAGCACTGATCCTTGCCGCACTCCACTGGTTACAGCCTGCCAGCCTCCCGATTTATCCCTTCTCTCTCCTTCCTGTCCATTAACTAACCCTCCATTCATGCTAATATATTATCCCCATTCCATGAGCCCTAATCTTGCATATATGTGGCACCTTATCAAATGCCTCTTGGAATTTCAAGTATACTACATCTACTAGCTCCCCTGTATCTACCCTACTAGTTACATCCTCAAAAAACTCTAATTAATTTTGTCAGACATGATTTTCTTTTCATAAAACCATGTTAAATTTGCCTGATAAGGCTATGATTTTCTAAGTGCATTGTTAAGATTTCCTTAATACTAGATTCAAGCATTTTCCTAATGACCAATGTCAGGCTAACTGACCTGTTTTCATTCTCCCCGCTTTCTTGAATAATGCTGTTACATTTGCTATCTTCCAATCTGCTGAGACCATACTAGAATCAAGGGAATTTTGGAAAATCATAATTAGTTGTTACAATCACTTGAGGAGGGGTTGAAGGGCTCCCCTCTTGTGCCTCTCCTTGTTTGACCACAACAGGTTTCTTTCTTTTTTAGAGTGAATATACTTGCCAATTCAGTGAGTGTTTGGCTATTGATGTGCTCTGATCATAAAAAGAACCAATTGGATAGGTTTCCTTGAGTTTAACAAAGAAAGAGTTTAGCTTTATTGTACTTAAACCAATCAAAGTAAAATAATAAAATATGCTCCAACTTTCACACACACACACACTTGAGATTCACACACACACACACACACACACACACACAGGTTACAGTGTGGGGAAGGGTATATTGATCGAATTAGAGTCTGGAGCAATAAAAAGGGGTATACAGTTTGTGTAGGTTGGTGACTCGGCTGGCTGTAGGCTGAACTCACTGGTCCTGAGGTTTCCAGTTTGCAAATATGGCCAGTGAATTTGGTAGTTCTCCTGAAGACAGCGATGCAGATGATTTCCTTCACAGGGTCTCTGTGTGCAGTAGTGAAAGGCCTAGGTGGTTACAGCCAGCAGGCAGGGTTCAAAGCTTGCAAGGTGGACTGGAGAGAGAGAGGGAGAAAGGACCTCCACTTGGGTCTTCTCTTATTGGTGTCTAGCTGCTTGTTGGTTGCTGCAGAGAAAACACCAGCTTAAACACACAGATGGTGGGTCTGTCACATGACTGTCACCCAGTGATTCAACATGAAGACTACCAGTGTGTATTCCCTCTTGCAACTTAATCAGACCATGTCTAGGAATTCCTTTCTCTCAACTAGGGCCCCATTGCTCGAGTGATTATGTTTGAGTGATTCATCTCCATAAGTTTAATGTCCCAAGTGATTGCTTTAATGTCTTGTTAATGGAGCAGGATAAGTAGTTCACTCAAATTCCCCAAGTCATTGTTCTTGAGGGGACTGGGCAGACAACTCGTTTCTATCTCGATGCATTGGAATGCAGTATATAGTGATGCAAATTAGGGTGGCCATCTTAACTGCTAGTAAAGTCACCTTTTACCTGCTCCTTTTTTCCTTTTCAAAATTTAATTCAAGTCTCCAACTGGTGGATTAAAAAAATCATCATTCGGCATACCTTTCTATGACACAGTGCATCCACTATCTCTGCAGCTACCTCTTTTAGAACCCAAGGATAGAG
Source organism: Heterodontus francisci (assembly GCF_036365525.1). Taxonomy (NCBI): domain Eukaryota; kingdom Metazoa; phylum Chordata; class Chondrichthyes; order Heterodontiformes; family Heterodontidae; genus Heterodontus; species Heterodontus francisci. Next base: position 130,590,928 of record NC_090373.1, read on the forward strand.
ACCATCAGTTCCTTGAGATTTGTCGGCTTTAAATCCCTTAAGTTTCTCCAATACTTTTTCTCTGCGTATGTTGGTGAGACCACACCTAGAGTACTGCGTACAGTTTTGGTCTCCTTATTTAAGAAGGGATATACTTGCATTGGCGGAAGTTCAGAGAAGATTCACTAGGTTGATACCTGGGATGAAGGGGTTGTCTTATAAGGAAAGGTTGAACAGGTTGGGCCTATACTCATTGGTGTTCAGAAGAACGAGAGGTGATCTTATTGAAATGTATTGGTTAGATGCTGAGAGGATGCTTCACCTCATGGGGAAATCTAGAACTAGGGGGCACATTTTCAAAATAAGGAGCCTCCCATTTAAGATGGAGATGAAAAGGAATTTCTTTTCTCAGAGGGTCATTAGTCTTTGGAATTCTCTTCCCCAGGGAGCAGGGTCATTGAGTATATTCAAGGCTGAGTTAGACAGATTTTTGATCTACAAGGGGGTAAAGGGTTATGGGGAGCAGGCAGGAATGTGAAGTTAAGGCCACACTCATCTTATTAAATGGCGAAGCAGACTCGAGGGGCTGAATGGCCTACCCCTGCCCTTATTTCATATGTTCTTATGTTCTCTGCTGATATTAATTACCTTACATTCCTCACTCTTCTTAGTCCCTTGGATACCATTTATTTCTGGCATGATTCTGGCATGGCTCTGGTTGGCTGCATCTCCCGTCCAGGCACTCCTGGAGATTTATACCTAGGAAATATCAACCTTATTGGCCATTGGAAGATGAAAGAATATTACTTTGAAACATTGTGTGCTGCAAACATAGGATCTATTTTTTGGAGCATCCATTTATTCCTGTCTCATGTATTAAATGTACTTGTCACTAAACTGAAAATGGTTTGAGCAGTACCTAACACAAGACTGTCAGTATTGAAGTCAGTAAAAACTTCACTATGTCTCACTCTGTGATAACACCACTTCAAGAGATTCAAAGAGTACATTTCTATAGAGGGAGGCTTATGTACTAAAATAACATATCCTTGGTTTTTTTGACCCTGTCATTAATAAGAATGTCAGTGTGTTTGTCAGGACTGTGTCAAATACTGATGTCTTACATGTGCTTCACAGATGCAAACTACCACCTACGTATTTCTATGCATCTCTTAAATATCTATTTTCTGTGGTATTTGATCAACTTGAATAAAGGGATTGTCAATATTCTGGATTCACGTTCCTATCATGAACATAATCTGTATTAAGTGGAGGTGGAGTGTCAGCAGTAGACATGTGCCAGTGAAAGCATGTACATATATTTGATGCCCACAGCTCCAGTGACTTGAGGCAGACTGTACCAGTACCTTGCATCTTCAGTCTTTTCATTGCAGACCATATGGGCAGGACTTTTTTTAGCCCCTGTTTGCCAGCGCCATCCTCCCCCAGGCCATTTTCCAGAGGCGGGATCAGGGGCGGTAGGGATACCTGCCTGCAGGTGGCAGGTAGCCAATTCAGGTGAGTAAATGGCCACTTAAGGCCTATTGTCAGAGGCCGACTGCAATTTTCCAGTTGGCCTCTGGGCCCTTTGAGGCGTCAGGGACTAGGCCAGCCACCAGGAAGCGCCCTTCCACCAGTAGACCGGGGGACCAGTGCTCCAGGCAGGCTTTGATGCTCTCCCTACCTCTCTGACTTCAGCTGCAGCCACAGGCTGCCCTGTGGAGAGAGTCCCCTCCAAAGTGGTGGCCTGGCCTCGAAGGGTATTTTTTATTTAAAATTTTAAAAAGTTTGAGAGAGGACTCTCCATCTTGAGGTGCCCTCTCCCTCACTTACCTGAAATGGCAGGCTGCCGCTGCTGCTTCCAGGTTGGAGGGCCTCCTATTGGCCCTCCAGCTTTGAGAGCCTGCCTGCCATCCTTAATTGGATGGCGAGTCCGGCTTCTGGCTGCTAATTGGTCAATTCAGGGAAAATCACTGCTGGGCGACTGTTCCCTACACAGCGCGGTGTTGTGACCCTCATTTGACTCCAACTTTGGGGTCCCAATGCAAAACTCAAAATCCTGCCCCATATATCACTACACATATGGTAATCGTTGTGGGGAGACATTGGCAATAATGAACAATTCAGTAGCACCTCTGACTCAGCCATACGTAATGCAAAAATCAGATCTTTTACCACCTTGAAAATGCCAACCATACCACTGGAATATACGCTGCCCTGCCTTTGGTTGAGTGCAGCAGCTCCAACGATGACCACTGGGAAATTATTACCTCTGTACTCAGCAAGATGTGTTGTACCAATGACCAGAAATTTGGGACTGACCGCACTGCCGATTCTCCTATCTAAACTCCAGTTGTGTTTGACTACATGCCATGGTAATGCTCTGGGGACATGGCTTCGAATCCCACCACAGCAGATGGTGAAATATGAATGCAATTAATAAATCTGGTATTATAAGCTAGTCTAACGGTGACCATGAAACCATTGTCAATTGTTGTAAAAACCCATCTGGTTCACTCATGTCCTTTAGGGAAGGAAATCTGCCGTCCTTACCTGGTCTGGCCTACATGTGACTCCAGGCACACAGTAATGTGGTTGACTCTTAAAATGCCCTCTGAAATGGCTTAGCAAGCCATTCAGTTCAAGGGCAATTAGGGATGGGCAATAAATGGTGGCCTAGCTAGCAACGTCCACATCCCACAAACAAATAAAAAAAGAGCAGTCTTGTAATTTTATGGCTGATAACTATAGCATCAAAGCATTAGAAAGAAGGCATATTGTCAAAGGTGATGTCCTTCTAAATTGGCTCTGTGAAAATATTGGTTGCTCATTATGGATGATCAAACAGTGAGAAAGAAACAGAAAGAGGTTTGTTGACAAAAGTAATAAGGCCTGCAGCCGTGGAATACAATGCACAATCAGTAGACCAGAACATACTGTTAACTTGCGCATTGCTGCAGGTCAAACAGGTCAGTGACAAAAGAGTTCTGTACATGCTTATTTCATTCTGGGTTAGAGTTATAATTCACCCAATGCACTCTTAAAGCTCTTTGAGATAGCTTCCTGGCTTGGGAATCAGATCAGCACCTGAATCTAGAGTTAAGGGGCTGGATTCTCCTCTGTGGAGAATTCAGGCACTGAAATATACTAGCGCATCACTACTCACTGCCTTCACTGGGACCACTACTGGCCTCTCATTCCCCGTCTGCTACATATAAAGGCCAGCAGCAGTCTGGGTTCTGGTTTCCCAGGGGATATTCCTCCTGTCGACCTGCGTTACCACGAGGGCTGCCTTGGGGAGCAGTAGTAATAATCCTGAGGTTTGATAATTGAGGGATAGGGTCTTGCAGCGTTACTCACTCTCTGTCCAGTCTGAATGTAATGATTTATTTGTGTCGGGTGCAGGATGATTTTGTCCCTTTAAAGTCATTCCCACCTCTTGCAGTAGCCTTTCACTTGAAGACTCTTGGCAGCAGGTGCAAATGTACTCGACCTGTTGTTTGATTCAATTAAATTGTCATCAACTAACTAGGCCCTAAGCTCTGGAATTCTCCACCTCGCTACCTCTTTCCTTCTTTAAGCTGCTTCTTAAAACCTAACTCTTTGACTAAGCCTTTGGTTGCCTGTTCCAATGTCATTTTATGTGACTTTGTGTCACATTCTGACTGATAACCTTGCTGTGAAGCACCTTGGGTTATTTTACTATGTTAAAGGTGCTATATAAATACAAGTTGTTGTTGTTTCCTCCTTTTTGTCTTGCCAAGTACAGAAAGAATCAATCAAATGGAATTTACTTAATCTGCACATGCACTCTGTTCTATTATTGATCCTTTTAGACATATGCAGCATGGGAAAAAGTTCATAGTTTACAAAATGATTGCCCCACACATGCACCCAAATACAATTATATCATGTTGAATATAATATTTATCTATCTACATTCACATTCTTTCAGCCATTCATTTTCACACAGTTGCAGTAAAATACAGTCGATGTGTATACACACACACACGCAGACACACCTACGTAAATAAGCTTTCTTTGAGGAGTTACATTGAAATATAAGAACTGATGTTTGAATACACTGCAATAATGATGATCAAGGCAGCTGGCAAATACATTTTAGCATGCTGTAGTAATACAGATGTAAGATCCAATTGCCTGAGATCAAGAAATGTGTCCCTTTACATGGCAATTGATATCTGTTTGAAAGTACTCCAATGCTCCAAGACTTAAGAACATAAGATATAGGAAGAGGAGTAGACCATTTGGCCCCTTGTGCCTGCTGTACCATTCAATATGATCATGGCTGATCTTCTACCTCAATTCCACTTTCCTGCCCACTCTCCACATTGCTTGATTTCCCGAGAGACCAAAATCTATCATTCTCAGTCTTGAATAGACTCAATGGAGCATCCACAACCCTCTGAGAAAGATAATTCCAAGCATTCACAACTCTGTGAGTAAAGAAATGTCTCCTCATCTCAGTCCTAAATGACTGACCCCTTATCCTGAGACTGTGCCCCCATGTTCTAGATTCCCCAGCCAGGGGAAACAACCTCTCAGTGTCTACCCTGTCAAACCCCTTCAGAATCTTGTATGTTTCAATGAGATCAGCTCTCATTCTTCTAAACTCCAGAGATCAAAAATTAAAAGCTGAAACTCCAGGGCAATACTGAGGGTGTCAGAAGTGCCATCTTTTCGATAAAACGTTAAACCGAGGTCCCGTTTGTCCTCTCAGATGGATGCAAAGATCCCATGGCATGATTCTGAAGAAAAGCGAGGGAACTATCCCAATATTTATCCCTCAATCAACATCACAAAAAACAGATTACCTGATCATTATCACATTGCTGTTTGTGGGAGCTTGCTGTGTGCAAATTGGCTGCCACATTTCCTATGTCACAACAGTGACCACACTTCAAAAAACACTTTATTGGCTGTAAAGCACTTTGCGATGTCCTGTGGTTGTGAAAGGTGCTACATAAATGCAAGTTTTTATTTTAATGGTTACACCTACACTTCATCAAACCATCATTGAGAATGAGAGCACTAAAATAAAAGCAAAATACTGCAGATGATGGAAATCTGAAATAAAAACAAGAAATGCTGGAAATACTCAGCAGGTCTGGCAGCATCTGTGGAGAGAGAAGCAGAGTTAACGTTTCAGGTCACTGACCCTTCTTCAGAACTTCAGAACTTCCAGCATTTCTTGTTTTTATTTGAGAATGAGAGCACCAGTTCTACCACAAGAGGGAGCTGTAGTCTATTTATAACAACAATTGTCGCGGTAGTATGACGCTATCTTTCAAAAAAAATCTTTCCCTTCTAATTTCCCTCTCTCAGAACACTACTTTTTGACCTTGTAACTTCACTTTGCCCTGCTTCAAGTATAATGTTGAACCAGGCAGACAGCAGACTTCCATGGTTGTGTGATTACCTACAAGAGACGGTCATCTTGGGCAGCATCGCAACATGGGCTGGTGCATCGACATGCAAATTGGGTGGAGTGTAAAACGGGCTGCCCATGTGCTATTGTCCACTTTGTATCACCGCATCATCCCCAAGTTCTCCACAGTTCCAGCCAGCTTCTCCTGTCCCCAGAAATCAAGCTGCCTGTTGAACACACTCCATAATATACAGAACGCTGTGCTGATGTCCTGATTGGATTAACCTAGTTTTATTAGCTCTGTCCCAGGGCCCCAGTGATTTGCTTCAAGATATCTGAATATCCTGCTTTTAATTCACATAAATTATTTCTTAAAATAAAAATCACTCACGGCAGGTACCAAGCCCTGAAGGTTTGCATCCAAGAATGTCGAGAGAAATCAGTGGAGGAATGTCATAGTGTTACGACCAGGTGAGAAAGGTGTCTAGGGGTCTCTCTCAGCCTTCACCTGGTCTTACCATAACAGTATTTAATTTTAAACACACTGTGTTCTTAGCTCCCCTTTGGTGAATCCTTGTTCACCGCTTTCCAATTGTAAGGCAAAGAAGCCAGCACAAACATGTTTTCTTAGGTTTAATGAATAAAAGTTGAAATTTATTAAACTTAAACTCTCATTCGGTTAATGCCTATTGATACATGACACACCCACGCTGGCATGCATACGTGATAAACACATGCAGATAGAGACAGAAAAGAGCAGAAAAATTAAAGTGGAAAAGTTTGAGGCAATGTCTGAAGATGGTTTTGGTTACTGTTCTTTGAGCTCGCTGTCGAGTCCTTGATTGGAGGTAGGTCTTGCTTTTCGTTGGGGCCCTGTATTTTTCTTAAACCTTGTTCGATGTAGGAGACTTTTCCCTCTTGAGGCTCACGTCTTCAGTGGATTTGGAGTCCTGTGAGAAAGCGGCACAGTGGCGCAGTGGTTAGCACCGCAGCCTCACAGCTCCAGCGACCCGGGTTCAATTCTTGGTACTGTCTGTGTGGAGTTTGCAACTTCTCCCTGTGTCTGCGTGGGTTTCCTCCGGGTGCTCCGGTTTCCTCCCATATGCCAAAGACTTGCAGGTTGAGAGGTAAACTGGCCATTATAAATTGCCCCTAGTATAGGTAGGTGGTAGGGAAATATACAGGGACAGGTGGGGATGTGGTAGGAATATGGAATTAGTGTAGGATTAGTATAAATGTGTGGTTGATGGTCGGCACAGACTTGGTGGGCCCAAGGGCCTGTTTCAGTGCTGTATCTCTAAACTAAACTAAAAGAGATGGGAGCAGACAGGAGAGGCTGTGGCCAGCCAGGAGAGGTCTTTATAGTCCAGGAGCAAACAGTCTCTTCCTCTCAAAACTGTCTGTACAATTCAAAAAACTCAGGTTGCCCTGCAGGTTAGTCATGTGACTAGCTGGTTTGACCACGTCTGTTTGTGGATTCGGCCATCTTAGCAGTCATCCTGGAATATGAGCTTCTTCACTGTCAATGTCTGGTGATCAAAGTCTATTGTGGGTTGACTGTGTCAGGGAATGGTCCTTTGGCTCCACAAGCACTGTCTGTTAGTATGTAAATTTTTTTTCCAGCCACAGATGATCTATTTAACAGGTCATTTCTTCGCTCCAGCAACAGTTTAAAATCAATGTTCATATGACAAAATTAATATGCCTCATTCTTGACAGGTGGGGGTCTGCATGACACATAGGCTTTGACCATAATCTTTCAAACATCCTTGGTTGTGGATGTAGTGCCAGAGGATAGAAAGATGCCAATGTCCAAGAAGGGACAAACTGGCAACTATAGTCCACTTAGCCTAATACGTGTAGTATAGTTTCTAAAGGTTATAATATGGCATAACATTAATATTGACTTATGAGGCTGTCAGGGTATCAAAAAACTGCTGGTGGTGCTCCCTGATTTGACTGCTGGAATGTGCTATCCTGGGCGCTGCACCGATGACCCCATCAAAGTTTGCAGAGTCAGCAGAGATCACTTAATTATCATACCAATAGGCTCACATGAGGGCTGCATCTGGGGCACCTGTCTAATGGGGGAAGGAAAACAGGGCCCACGTCTGTCTTTTTTATTAGGGGACCACATTAACATCAATTTTTTTAAATCTTTCTCTTCGGCATTCAAGGCCATGTTTCCATTCTACTCTACTGCCCCCCAATCCTACCCCCACCGCAGCCACCCTCCAAGTTGGCTCAATGCACACATTTGGCAGCGTGTTATGCCTGGTAAATGGCTCTACACCTCGCAAGGTCCCAAAGAACCTTTGACAGAAATTTTGGGTCCTGGCCCAGTTTAGCAGTTGATCCCAGTTTACAGAGTCATGGTGGAAGCGCACCAGAATAGCTGTAGATCTTTGAATTCAGATTAAGTAAGAGCGTGCCAGCATAGATTTCTAAATGCTATGATTTTCCTGACAAATTTAATGGAGTTTTCTTTGTGAAAATAATGCATTGATAAAGGAAATGTAATGGATGTTATGCGTATGGATTTTTAGCAGCTGTTTGATAAAGGTCCCGTATGGGAGATTGGTCAAGAAGGTAAGAGCCCATGGGATCCAGGGCAATTTGGTAAATTGGATCCAAAATTGGCTTAGTGGCAGAAGGCAGAGGGTGATGGTTGAGGGTTGTTTCTGCGATTGGACGCCTGTGACCAGTGCACCGCAGGGATTGGTGCCGGGACCCTTGCTGTTTGTAGTGTACATTAATGATTTAGACATGAATATCGGAGGTATGATCAGTAAGTTTGCAGATGACACGAAAATTGGTGGTGTCGTAAATAGTGAGGAGGAAAGCCTTAGATTACAGGACAATATAGATGGGCTGGTAAGATGAGTGGAGCTGTGGCAAATGGAATTTAATCCTGAGAAGTGTGAAGTGATGCATTTTGGGAGGACTAACAAGTCAAAGGAATAAACAATGGATGGTAGGACCCTAGGAAGTACAGAGGGTCAGAGGGACCTTGGTGTATTTGTCAATAGATTACTGAAGGCAGCAGCACAGGCAGATGAGGTGGTTAGGAAGGCATATGGGTTACTTGCCTTTATTAGCTGAAGCATTGAATATAAGAGCAGGGAGGTTATGATGGAGCTGTATAAAATGCTAGTTAGGCCACAGCTGGAGTACTATGTACAGTTCTGGGCACCGCGTTATAGGAAGGATGTGATTGCACTGGAGAAGGTGCAGAGGAGATTCACTAGGATGTTGCCTGGGCTGGAGAATTTCAGCTATGAAGAGAGACTGAATAGGCTAGGGTTGGTTTCCTTAGAGCAGAGAAGGCTGAGGGGGGACCGGATTGAGGTGTACAAAATTATGGGGGGCATTGATAGGATAGATAGGAAGAAACTTTTTCCCTTTAGCGGAGGGATCAATAACCTGGGGGAATAGATTTAAGGTAAGGTGCAGGAGGTTTAGAGGGGATTTGAAAAAACATTTTTTCACCCAGAGGGTGGTTGGAATCTGGAACACACTACCTGAAGGGATGGTCGAGGCAGGAACCCTCACAACCTTTAAGACGTATTTAGATGAGCACTTGAAACACCATAGCATACAAGGCTACAGGCCAAGTGCTAGAAAATGGGATTAGAATAGATAGGTGCTTGATGGCCGGCATGGACACGATGGGCCGAAGGGCCTGTTTCTGTGCTGTGTAACTCTATGACTCTAAATCACCAGATAAAGAGGCTTGCTAATAAAATTGCAGTATTATGTGTTAGCATGGATAGGAAGTTGGCAAAAGGAATGAAACAGAATAGCAGATAATAAATGCTTTCTAACTGGAGTGATATGAACAGTGGACTCCCTCAGGTGATCAGTGTCAGGACATTGCTCTTCTCAAAATAGCTGACTCGGTACAGGGTTCACAATATCAAAATTTGCAGACACTAAAATAGGCAGTGTAGCAAACTGTGAGGGGCTTGTATATGACTTCAATTCAAGTCCCCCTCGAGGACGTGAGCACATAATTGAACTGACACTTCAGCACAGTACCCTCAAAGTGCTACACTGTCAGAGGTGAGATGAAACTTTAAATTGAGACCCCCCTCCCCCCCCCCCTCCCCCCGTGTCTTTTCAGGAAGATCTAAAAGATCTCCCAGCACTCTGTGAATAACAACAGAAAGTTCCCCTGGTGTTCTGCCAACAACCCTCATCTGTTGTTTGAAAAACTTGGATGTGCACAAATTGGCTGCTACATTTCTCTAAATAACAACAGTGACAAAACTTTAAAAATAATTCATTCTGAAGCACTTTGAGATGTTTCAGTGATGTGAAAGGTGTTATATAAATTCAAATGTCTTTCTTTCTGGAGGACATAGACAGATTAGTAGATTGGCCAGATGGACGTCAGATAAAATTTAATGCCAGAGGGGATGAAGTTATATATTTTGGGGAGAGGGATAAGTGAGGAGACATGCACACTAAATGATAAAACTATAAAAGGAATAAAAGAGGAGAGACACTTAAAGGTGCAGATACATACACCTTTATAAATAGGAAAGCCAGTGGGTGGGCTGAGTTTTACCAGGCCCCCAATGTCAGGGTTGTGGGAAGGCCCTGTCCCATATTACTGGCGCTGGCGAGGCCTTGTGGTGCCCCCCGCCCCACCACCGCTCAGCAACAGGACCAGGATTTAAATATGTCAATTAATGAATTAATGACCTACCTGCTCCCATCGGCCGTTCCACAGGTTGGGAGGGGGGAGAAGATAGGTTTTTCAGGTCAGGCGGGTGGGGTGGAGTGGAGAAAACTATTGCAATTGGTGGAGGAGATGGTGGGAAGGGGTTGAAGGTGAAAAGGTAATAAATGTTGTGTGGGGGTGGGCGAAAGTCAGGATTGCCAGGTAAGTTTTTTGGGGGGAGTGAGGGCAATTAATAAATTGTTTAGTCATGGAGGGGGGGGGGGGTGTTACGACCTGGTGAGAAAGATGTCTAGGGGTCCCTCTCAGCCTTCACCTGGTAACAGGGTTTAATTTTAAACACACCGCGTTTTTAGCTCCCCCTTGATGAATCCTTGTTTACCGCTTTCCAACTATAAGGCAAAGAAACCAGCACAAACAGGCTTTCTAGGTTTAAAGAAGAAAAGTTGACATTTATTAAACTTGAACTTAAATTCTAATTTGGTTGAGCCCTGTGGTACACAACACGCCCATGCTAGCATGCATACGCGATACACACACTCAAATAGAGACAGAAATGAAAATAAAGTGGAAAGGTTTGAGGCAATATCTAAAGCATTTTTGTTATGGTTCTTCAAGCTCATGATAGAGTCCTTGATTGTAGGTAGAGCTTGCTTTTCGTTGGGGCTCAGTATTCTTCTTAAACCTTGTTCGCTGTAGGAGACTTTTCTCTCTTGGGGTTCATGTGTCTTCAGTAGATTCAGAGGCTTGTGAGAAAGAGATGGGAGCAGACAGGAGAGATAGAACATAGAACATAGAACAGTACAGCACAGTACAGGCCCTTCGGCCCCCGAGTCCAGGAGCAAATAGACTTTCTCTGAGTTCAAACTCTCTGTTGCCAGTTCAAAAGAAAACCCTGGAACAGCCAGTTAGTCATGTGACCAGCTGGTCTAACCAGTTCTGGCCCTTGTGGATTGTATCCTCCTTAGCAGGCCCTGGAATGCGCTTCCTCACCTTCGATGTCTTAGTATGTAAATGTTTTTTTTCCAGCCACAGCTGATCTGTTTAACAAGTCATTTCCTAACTCCAGCAACAGCTAAAAATCAATGTTCATATGACAAAACCAATGTGCCTCATTCTTGGCAGGTGAGGGCCTGCATGATGGGCGTGGGGGATGGAAGAGGGCTTGAATCTTTTATTAATTTTTTAAATTTAACTTTAACATGTATATAACTTTAAAGATTCAAATTACATGTGAGGGCTTGAAGCCCTTTAAAAATGGCGCCGGCGCCTTCGCTGAGGCGTTGGAAGCCGTTGCCGGGGATGGAGCGCCCTCCCCCTCCATGTTTTCGAGGGGGGGGGGTGGCGGCAGTCTACCCCGGTCATGTAAATGAGCTGCCGCGTCTAATACCACGGTGGCTCCGTGGAGTGAAAGCTGTGCGTGTGGGTCGCCATCTTGGAAGCTCGCTACCGAGATTGGCGGCGAGCTGGAAAATTGCAGTCTGGTAAAGCTGTGAAAAAGGCAGTGAAAGATATCCTGACTTTAATGAAAAGTGATATAGGACACAAATAGCAGAGGGATAATGCTAATTCTAAACACATCACTGGTTAGGCTACAGTTGGAATATTGATTCCAGCTTTGGGTACTCTAAGAAGGATATTAAAGCCACTGAAAGGGTACAAACATGATACAAGATATGAGAGATATTAATTATTCAGAGATACTAGAAAAACGGATACCTTTTCACTAAAATAGACAAGTGGTGATCTGATAGAGTTGTTCAAAATTAGGAAGATTTTTGAAAAGGTAAATAGGGAAATTTGTTTCCACTGGTTGGTAACTTGCTAACTAATGGGAGAGATTAGGAGATATTTTTTTACATGCAGAGGCTTGTTAGGTCAATGGTGGAAGCAAAGTCCATAACAGCATTTTAGAGGAGCTGGATACATTTTTGAAAATGAAACATTTACAAAGATATGAATAAAACACATTCAGAGACCAAAGTCACGATGGACCAACTAGCTAAGCTCTGTATGGTAAAATCCAATGATTGTGTCATTCTACATGTGTACAATTATTAATCTTGGAATATGAACACTGCAGTCCTGCTCACCCTTCTGTATATTTTTAAATTCTTATTTCATAAAAATAAAAGACCATTCCCTCTCTACCTGACCTCGAACTACTTTTGAAACATTCAGTGTTTGACTTTGGAAAATATTAAATCTGATGGCTAAGTTTACGGTAGATATTGTTTCGTGACTGATGTTGGCATGTATAGGCAGGTCTAATATGGGCGCTGCATTCACTGCTTGAACAAGAGATGTAGATAATTTATGCAGATTCTGTGCCTATCTGAAATAAAATTGAATGATCTTGCATTTGACAGCAGAACAATCTATTTTGGCAACAGAGGAGCTGCGCGAAGACGTCGGGCTGGGTCCCCGGTGTCATTACGCGCTGACGCAATTTAACCAGCGTGGGAAGTCGGGCGCGATCGAGTTTGCGCTCACCGCCCGACTAACATCGATTGAGAACTAATTAAGGTAATTCAGAATCCAATTGACAGAGATTTTACGCTACGTATCTGATTTTATGGCCGTTAATCGGGTCGTGGGGTGTGTCGGGAACCCGACAGGTTCAAAAGGGCAGCAGGCATTGATTCATGAGGGAGTTGGAGGTAAAAATGAATTTATTGAACTTTATTAATGCTGATGTTATTTGTGTGCCCTAACAAGGGGTGTAACTTGCAGGTTGTGCAGAAGGTTTAATCTGAATGTTATGCACTGCTGATAGGGACCCATGTAATATTAGTTATTGCCTGAAGGAAGTACCTGAAGTGAGCCAGTCACAAAAGCTGGAAGCTATTACCTGTGGTCAAAGCATTTGTTCTGCTGTTCAACAATGGGAATTGTTCACTCTGGAGGTGGATCATCAGATGAGGAGGATAATGATTCAATGAGTGACAGAAGTACAAATGGTCAGGGGAACGTACAGCAAGCTGCACCAGTGCATCCTCATGCTGCTGGAGGGAGAGTAGTTCGCAGAGTCGCCCGGGAGCGACCACATGTCAGGAGACGTACCTACCCAGTAGTAAGGGGATACCGAATGCGTCTGAACTACCTGCAGCTGTCAGAACGCCAGTGCAGAAGACTGCGGCTGTCACGGGAGACTGTCACATCTCTTTGTGAGATGCTGGCAGTGGATGTTGCATCAAACTGTCTCGGTGGCCATCCAATGCCAGTCACTCTAAAGGTCACAGTAACTCTTAACTTCGATGCGTCTGGCTCCTTCCAAGCCTCAGCTGCAGACTTATGTGTGGTGTCTCACAATCAGCAGCGCACCATTGCATAAAGGTTGTGACTGATGCATTGTTTCAACGTGCTGAACATTTCATCATGTTCAAGACGGACAACACCAGCCAGGCTGAGAGAGCCAGAGGCTTCAGCATTATATCCGGCTTCCCAATAGTACAGGGCATGATAGACTGTACTCATGTGGCCCTTAGAGCACCAGCTGGACTGTCGGGGGCATTCATGAACCACAAGGGATTCCATTCAATGAATGTTCAGCTCATCTGTGATGATTGGAAGCGAATCATGCAGGTGTGTGCACGTTACCCTGGTAGTTGTCATGATTCTTTCATTCTACATAACTCACAGGTGCCTGCAATTTTCAGTCCTCCACACAGTCCTTGGCAACAGGGGTTATCCTCTGAACACATGGCTCATGACACCAGTGAGGAACCCAAGGGGTGAGGCAGAGGAACGATACAATGGGAGCCATGCGGCCACCAGAGTGACAATCGAGCAAACTATAGGCCACGTAAAGATGAGATTTAGGTGTCTTGACCGCTCTGGTGGATCACTGCAGTACGCACCATCGAGGGTTTCCAGAATCATTGCCGTCTGCTGTGCCTTGCATAACCTGGCGATTGAACATGGAGATGCCCTAGAGGATGATCAATGTCAGCGCGATGTGTCATCAGATGATGACAACGTTTCTGATGAGGAAGATGGGCATCAGTCTAATGATGATCATGGAGAGGAAGCTGAATGTAACTTGGCTCTAACTGCTAGAGAAACAAGGGAATCTCTAATAGGAACGTGTTTCAGTTGAAATTATATAAATCTTCACACATTTCAATCTGCTTTATGACATTAATCATTGTGAGGATCTGACAGTGCAAAATCTCTAACCTTTAGGGGGTGAGACAAAGCGAATAACCAATCCATCACATCATGAGGGACGCGAACCAAGTGTGTGGCCTCACATTTCAGACAACTTGAGTTGACTAACTATGTAGTATCTGACTTCAGGAATGACATGTCCAATGATAAAATCTCCAATTTAATCAAACACTATTATTTTACAAATCAAATAAATGTATTTCAAGTCACCCAGTGCACCAATAGTGAAATTAAAGTGTTTTCTTAATCCGTTTACGTGTGCTCATTCATGTGCATGATCCCTCACCACCAGACTTACCAGAGGCAGGTGGCTGATCCTGTTGCCGCCCGGCTTTTAATGACTTGGGCGGACGTCCTCTGCATGCTCGCGGCCGTGCTGGCCCTGGCATCTCAGGGTTCTCATGACAACTATCATGAGCACCCTCTATCACCCTGGGATTTAGAGGTTCATATGTCCCTGGCGGAGGGAGCAAGGAGCTGCAGGATGCCAGAAGTGCCGTGAGAGGAGCTCCCATATGCGATCTGCTGCCCCTGTGCTCTCGTGAGGCTCTGGTGGTCCTCAATGGTGGCATCAGAGGGCTGAGTGTCCTCATCCTGGCGCAGTCGCATCAGATTATGCTCTCTGATGCTCTGGTCCAGGGAGGCCACAGTCGCTCTGAGGTCCCGAATTGCATGAAGAACTGGTCCCTCACTGCAGCCATCAGTCTATCAATGGAGGAAGCCAGATGTTCAAATGCCTGTGAGTTTGCTGAACTCATACTCTGGATGGATGTCTCCAGAGAATGAGTCATAGTGCGCAACGTCTCAGGCAACTCCGCCAGATTTCCATGGACCGCATTCTGCACCTGCAACATCGCCCGATGAAAGGATGATCTCAGAGGCACGTCATCAGCTTGCGGCTCTGCACTGGCCTGGTATCCCACTCTCCTCCGAGTGTGTGATGCATCGGCTGATTCTGCCTCTGGTGTCTGGCCCGGCAACTGTGCTGTGCTCACACCAGTATGTGACATTGATTCCCCAGACACAGTCATCCCAACCGAAGTGTCAGTATCTGCTGTGGTACTTGGTGCGTCGCAATGATGTGACGGTGCAACCTCTGAGGTACCCTCTTCCACTTCAGAGGTGGATGGTCGGGCAACGATAATGCTTCCTTGCACATGCTTGGTTTCACCTATTGGGAAAAGCATTGTGATCAGTTTCATCATCAATCCAGAATTAAGCACAGGTTTGTGCCTCCAGCATGGTTACATCTGGGTGATGTTACAATTGAGGGCAACATTCACTACATTTGACTTTCACCAAATCATTGGCACAGTAGCGCATCCTCACCACCGCCCACCCCTCCCTCCTTCGGAGGGTCTCCTTCTCCCATCTGAGCTGAACAGAATTTCTCTCCTCTCCTCAACGGCCTGCAGGAGGACCTGCAGTGAATCGTCAGAAAATCGAGGTCAACACGATTGCTTCTGCCCTCCATCACCTCTAACAGCAATATTTTTGTCTCCCAGTTTTTCTTGGTATCAATGAATGGAGCCTTTGAAATCTCCAGATCTTAACACAGTTGTATCTTCCTTTACATCAAATGGGGAACTCAATGCTCTGTTTAAAATCAGTAATCCTTTATGTAGGGCTTACAAGCAGCCTTCCGCGTATGTGGCCCCGCCCCCAATGATGCTGAAGTTCCCGCCCGCGCGTGCCATTTCTTTTCGGAGTTACGCCACAGGCCCGCTGATCAGCGCGTGATGCCGGCGGCCAGGCGATGCAGAGCAGGATCAGGAGCCTGATCCGCTTTGGGCGATTCGGCCCCGAGGCCACCGGTAAGCGAAAAATTCAGGCCGTGATGTTCATCTTTGCACAGAACATCTACTATGCACACTGTGGTCTGCTATGAATTAAGATGAAACAATTTTAACCAAATAATATCCATTATTTAATATAAAAACAGAAAGTGCTGGAAATACTCTGACAACATCTGTGGAGACAGAAACAGAGCTAACGGTCGGAATTTTACACCCCCCCCCCAAATGAGTTGGCTGGTGGTGGTGGGTGGGTGTGTACAATTGAGTGGGAGGCGCGCAGGGTGGGGGGCTGTTCCCGTTCCCCCCCAACCCCCCCACCCCTGTTGCAAATTTACACGGGGCGGCGGTGGGGAGAAATGGCTCGCCTGCCCCTGGCTAATCAAGCCGCTTAAGTGCCCAATTAACTGGCACCTAAGGGGCTCCACCTGCCACTGTGGGTATTTTACCCTTGGCTGGCAGGTGGATGAGGCCTCTAAAAGCCTGCTGGGTGAAAACAGGCGGCCTTCTTGTGGGCTGGTGGGGGACCTTCCTGATCAGGCACCCTGTGCCCCACGGAGGGCTGCCCCCAAAGCCCCAACCACTCCCAATGCACAACTGTCTCCCCGCTTCCCTAACCAACTCCCCTTGCCTCACTGGGGCCCAATTAATTGTCCCCAGCGAGGCCCTAAAAACTTACCTTTTTCCAGTACCATCCTTCCTGCTGCTTCCGATGGCTGGGTGTAATCCCAGCAGTGGCCACTGCTCCCGGTGGTACTGCTGGGACTAAGAGCTGCCGGCCCGCTGATTGGCCGGCATCTCCATTAAGTGGGATGTCCTGCCTCAATGAGGTGGAAGTCCCGCCCAAGACCAAATAAAGGCATGTGGAGTGAAAAATCCCAGTCTGGCTCCCCCGGCTCAGTGGAGGTGGGCTTGCCACCGGCTTTTCGGTTTGTGGACGGGGCCTCCTGCCCAACAAAAAAATTCCAGCCAACGTTTCAAAGTTCTGATGAAAGGTCATTGACCTGACACATTAAATCTGTTTCTTTCTCCATAGATGCTGCTGAACCTGCTGAGTATTTCCAGCACTTGCTGTTTTCATTTCAGATTTCCAGCATGCGTAGTATTTTGCTTTTATTTAACTATTATTTGATATTTATTCAGAAGCAAGGTTATTTGGTGCAGTGAGGCACAGTGTGGCTTTCGTGCAGAGAGATCGACCGTTGACATGCTGTTCTCCCTTCGTCAGATACAGGAGAAATGCCGCGAACAACAGATGCCCCTCTACATTGCTTTCATTGATCTCACCAAAGCCTTTGACCTCGTCAGCAGACGTGGTCTCTTCAGACTACTAGAAAAGATTGGATGTCCACCAAAGCTACTAAGTATCATCACCTCATTCCATGACAATATGAAAGGCACAATTCAACATGGCGGTACCTCATCAGACCCCTTTCCTATCCTGAGTGGCGTGAAACAGGGCTGTGTTCTCGCACTCACACTCTTTGGGACTTTCTTCTCCCTGCTGCTTTCACATGCGTTCAAGTCTTCTGAAGAAGGAATTTTCCTCCACACAAGATCAGGGGGCAGGTTGTTCAACCTTGCCCGTCTAAGAGCGAAGTCCAAAGTACGGAAAGTCCTCATCAGGGAACTCCTCTTTGCTGACGATGCTGCTTTAACATCTCACACTGAAGAGTGTCTGCAGAGTCTCATCGACAGGTTTGTGGCTGCCTGCAATGAATTTGGCCTAACCATCAGCCTCAAGAAAACGAACATCATGGGGCAGGACTTCAGAAATGCTCCATCCATCAATATCGGCGACCACGCTCTGGAAGTGGTTCAAGAGTTCACCTACCTAGGCTCAACTATCACCAGTAACCTGTCTCTCGATGCAGAAATCAACAAGCGCATGGGTAAGGCTTCCACTGCTATGTCCAGACTGGCCAAGAGAGTGTGGGAAAATGGCGCACTGACACGGAACACAAAAGTCCGAGTCTATCAAGCCTGTGTCCTCAGTACCTTGCTCTATGGCAGTGAGGCCTGGACAACGTATGTCAGCCAAGAGCAGCGTCTCAATTCATTCCATCTTCGCTGCCTCCGGAGAATCCTTGGCATCAGGTGGCAGGACCATATCGCCAACACAGAAGTCCTCAAGGCGGCCAACATCCCCAGCTTATACACACTACTGAGTCAGCAGTGCTTGAGATGGCTTGGCCATATGAGCCGCATGGAAGATGGCAGGATCCCAAAAGACACATTGTACAGCCACTCGCCAATGGTATCAGACCCACCGGCCGTCCATGTCTCCGCTTCAAAGACGTCTGCAAACACGACATGAAGTCCTGTGACATTGATCACAAGTCGTGGGTGTCAGTTGCCAGCATTCGCCAGAACTGGCGGGCAGTCATAAAGGCGGGGCTAAAGTGTGGCGAGTCGAAGAGACTTCGCAGTTGGCAGGAAAAAAGACAGAAGCGCAAGGGGAGAGCCAACTGTGTAACAGCCCCGACAAACAAATTTTTCTGCAGCACCTGTGGAAGAGCCTGTCACTCTAGAATTGGCCTTTTTAGCCACTCCAGGCGCTGCTCCACACACCACTGACCATCTCCAGGCGCTTACCCATTGTCTCTCGAGATAAGGAGGTCATAGAAGAAGGTAGCGGTGGGTGGAGTGGTGGCTCAGATCCCTATTTTGATGAGTTATCTATCTGACAGGTCCTACTGTTGGAGGTTTGAAACCTTCCTCTGGATTTGTCAAGTTCACAGGATATAT
Source organism: Heterodontus francisci (assembly GCF_036365525.1). Classification (NCBI taxonomy): domain Eukaryota; kingdom Metazoa; phylum Chordata; class Chondrichthyes; order Heterodontiformes; family Heterodontidae; genus Heterodontus; species Heterodontus francisci. The sequence goes on from NC_090373.1 coordinate 130,609,691, forward strand.
TGCGATCCCAGTGCAAAACGTTGAAGTTTAATGATCAGCAACAAATCTATGAAATTGTTTAAAGGTGAAATTATATTCAAAAATCAAAAAATAAAGCTCGATGACACCATCAGCGGCAAGCCAACGATGCTTGCCGCTGACCTAAAAGAAAGTTGCCCACAAAGATCTAGCAATCTTTGCGGTATGTATTTCCCCTTTCCCGATATTATTTTGACTCTGGTGCCTAGTCACAGGGGTCTGCAGGTGTCCAGCAGCAGTGGTGTCATCAAGAAGGATAAGCAGCTAATCACATTGATGTATTCTTACAGACAGCAAGTGACTCCCTTCACTTCTAATTTTAAATGCTACGGCTAGTGGAAGGAATGGTTGGGACGTACACGTGGAATTAAGGTAGAAGCTAAAATATCATAAACAAACTTTTGATCAAAAAATTATTATTTTAATAATATGTGGCATTGCTTAAGATAATAAAGAAATCCAAAATTCAACAAATGCGAAATTAATGTTTCAGGACCACTGAGGCTATTTAGCAGTAATTATGAACACAGAACGCTGTTAAAAACTCAGTTCCACCTCATTCAATAAGCTGTACTTTTTTCAAAGGTTTTTACACTGAGACTAAAAGCCTAAGGGCTGTATTTTGTGCAGGAAGTGGGGCTCCTGGTGCTGGGCCGAAAAGCATTTTTTCGGACTCCCAGAGTGATCGTCCAGTCTTTTGAGGTCAAAGTTTAAGGAGGCGGGATCCCTATCCCTGTGAAAGCTTTATCGGGATGGGGATCCCGCCTCCAAGAGCTGCCAGCCAATCAGAGGACCGACAGCTCAGCAGTATCTGCAGCGACACCGGGAGCAGTGGCCACTGTCAGTACTGGAAAGGCCTTGGACCCAGGCGCAGCGCTGGAACCCGGAGAAGATGTAGGTGAGGCGGGGTCACCGGGGCCAGTCCGGAAGGCCGCGACGAGGGGGGTGGGGGGGCGGGCATTCGGTCCAGGGGGAGGGTGTCCCGGTGGGGGTCCTCTGTGGGCCATACATTGCCCACTGTTTTCCAAGGCGTCCTCCCTGCGTGGCGCAGGCCACCCCTCCCCCCGCCGCTGGTAAGATCCCAGTGGCAGCGGGAAGAGCCCTTAATTGGCCTCTGGGCGGGAAGGTCGTCGTTGGCCTATCCTGTTCCTGGGAGAATTGGAAGCGGGAATCCCGATGTCGGGTTCTGTGGTGGGTGATTGTGCCCGATTCTCCGGCTCTCCCCCCCCCCCTCCCCACACCCCCCCCCCCCCCACCCCGCTGCCACGAAACCTGCTGTTGGGACGAGAACAAAATCCAGCCCTGAGACTGGAAGTCCTTGTCAGTTCAGTGATTTCTAATAGATTGCATTTGGGAGGGAGGAGTGGGGGAACCACAACAGCGCAACCCCTGGAGAAGCATAGAATCACTGAAAGCAACATCTGGATTTCTGCATTTAACCGCGCATGTGTGAACTCCAGAAGCTGCTGTCGATTTCAGAGGATTAGCAACTGCAAACGCTGACAGTTTTGCCACCAATACTACCGCAAAATCCGGGCTAACGATCGCGTATGGAAATTTTGGAAGACCCTGTGGGAGAATTGCGCGATTGCCATGTTTAGTCACTCTTCAGTGGAAATGGCTGATGATAATATTTCTGTAAGTAACATTTTTATTTGTATCACAGAATCAGGGCCAATGGCAAAGTTCTGTGCATAAAGTTCATAAAACATCAATTTTAAAGTGTGCTTTTAGAAACAATAAAAAAGGTAAAGAAATATTTGTGAATGTAATAAAATTCTAAAAACGTCCCAAGGTCTTGGAGAGTGCAATTAAAGATTTATTTATTTTATTTATTTATTTAGAGATACAGCACTGAAACAGGCCCTTCGGCCCACCGGGTCTGTGCTGACCATCAACCACCCATTTATACTAATCCTACATTAATCCCATATTCCTACCACATCCCCAACTTCCCTCAATTCCCCTACCACCTACCTATACTAGGGGCAATTTATAATGGCCAATTACCTATCAACCTGCTAGTCTTTGGCTGTGGGAGGAAACCGGAGCACCCAGCGAAAACCCACGCGGTCACAGGGAGAACTTGCAAACTCTGCACAGGCAGTACCCAGAATTGAACCCGGGTCGCTGGAGTTGTGAGGCTGCGGTGCTAACCACTGCGCCACTGTGCTGCCCCAACTGTGCCGCTCCACTGCGCCACTGTGCCGCCCCTTTTTGATTGTTGCTGTTGTCGAAACGGATGCCTTTCCGATAACTCAAAAATAATAGAATTTGCCGATTTCCTGCTTGTTTTGACATAAGAAGTACTTTTAGCAAGCTAGAATTTTATTTCTATGCCTCAAGCATGAATAGAGCTGCACAGCAAGCCACTGGATTTCAAGTCAGCTGCAGAATAGAAGCTTTCCTGTGTCATTAGGTACATGGGTTAAGTATTTGCTCAGAAGAAAGGCATGCTTTCAAAGGGTGAGAAACTTTTTTTTCCAAGTAAAGAAAAATTGGATGATCTCAGACTCCAACTGTCTTTTGCAACTAATGATGAAATAAAAGCTGCAATAAAAATGTTGGAGGTTGTTATTTATTCTGCTTTATAGAGGTGATTGTATTTCAAATATAAAAGGAAGGTGGCTTCTGAAACAGCCATGGTCTTTTCCTGTTTTATCTTAATAAAGTAATTGGTTTGCAACTAATTAGGTAGGATAACATTATAGTTATGCCAAGAATATTCACAGGATTAACAGTATATCCTAATGATGCTCAGCCGATCTACAGAATATAATCACAAACTTATGGCTTTAACCATTTATTCTATGAGAGCTTATGGCCCAAGAGGGCAAAATCTGTGAAAGTAAATCCTTTCTGACCCAGAATAACTTAACATGCTTCCTTCACAACTGCTGTGGTCACACTGTTATCGTCTGTATTTGCATTGGAATTCATGATGCATTAGGAATGTAATGCATGATGTGACCTGTTGAGGGGGCTCCTACAGGAAACATGTATTTGTCACTGGTGTTCAATCCCCGTACCAGCTGTGGTAGTTCATGGAGGCCTGCCTCCTTGCCTTGCTCCATGCTTGAGGAGTGGTGACCCTCAAGCTACACATCACCACCTGTCTCCAATGGGGGAGAGGTGCCTATGGACCCCAGGGACTATGGCTAGAGTTCAAAAGGAATGGAAACTTGGTGCTGCGACTGTTCTGTGCATTGATCCATGTCAGCCTAAAGTATGAGCTTCATGCTGACCCTGGATCTCAGTATAATAAAGCATTACAGGACAGATTTTTCTCTTCTTGTCCCTGGGTGAAGGATTGAAGTGAGGAAAAACAGCTGAAGAGGTCTGTACAACCACCATGGAATCCACCCAGTTTTTCACCTCTTTAAATCAATGAACAGAATTAAATATATAATCATAGAGTCATAGTGATTTATGGCATAGAAGGAGGCCATTTGACCCATTGGGTCCATGCCAGCTGTCTGTGGAGCAATCCAGTCAGTCCCACTCCTCCGTTCGATTCCCGTAGCCCTGTAAGTTTATTTTCTTCAAGTGGCTATCCAATTTCCTTTTGAAATCATTGATTGTCTCCACTTCCACCACCCTAGTGTGCAGCGAGTTCCAGGGCATTACCACCCGCTGCATAAAAAAAGTTCTTTCTCATATTCCCCTTACATCTCTTGCCCAAAACCAATCAATGTCCCCTAGTCCTTATACCATCAGTTAATGGGAACAGTTTTTCCTAGTCTAACTTATCTAAACCTGTCACAATCTTGTACACCTCCATCAAATCTCCCTGCAATCTCCTTTGCTCCAGGGAGAACAGCCCCAGCTTTTCTAACTTAACCTTGTAGTCTTTAGAACTGTGCTATTAAGCATATATTGCCTCTCCCTATTCCTTCTGCCAAAATACATCACCTCAGACTTGTCTGTATTAAATTCCATCTGCCACTCATCTGCGCATTCTGCTCGCCCATCTATGTCCTGTTGCAGGCAGTTCATATCATCCTCACTGTTTGCCATTCCTCCAAGTTTGTTATTGTCATGCAGGTCCCTGCCTGCCAAGAACATTAATTTTGCCACATGGACATTAAATTTCAAATTGTTGCTGGGAAGAAGAGAAGGCCTGTTACAAGGGGTTGCCAGGCCCCTGGCTGGAAATACACTTTTGCATATTAACAGACAGTGCTTGTAGACAAAGGAGCTATTCCCTGCTCCAATTTAATCCAAAAAGCCAGAAGTGGTTCTACCAGTCGGTCACGTGACCACCCTGCTGGCCAACTTGGGGAGTTTTAAATTGTAGAGACAGTGTTTGAACTGGCAGAAAGTTGAATGCTCCTCGACTGCAGCAGACATCCTCTCTCCTGTCTGCTCCCATCTCTTTCTCACGGAACTCCAAAAACCGACTGAAGACACATGAAACCCAAGAAAGAAAAGTCTCCGACAGTGAACAAGGTTTAAGAAGAATACTGGGCCCAAATGAAAAGCAAGACCTACCGGCAATTAAGGACACTACAGTGAGCTCGAAGAACCATAACAAAAACTCTTCAGATATTGCCTCAAACCTTTAGACTTTAATTTTTCTTCTCTTTTCTGTCTCTATTTGCATGTGTGTATCATGTATGCATGCTAGGGTGGGCGTGTCGTGTATCCGTAGGCGTCAACTGAATTAGAGTTTAAGTTTAATAAAATTTCACCTTTCTTCTTCAAATCTAAGAAAGCCTGTTTGTGCTCGTTTCTTTACCTTATAATTGGAAAGCGGTGAACAAGGATTCACAAACGGGGGAGCTAAAAACAGTGTGTTAAAAAAACCCTGTTACAGTAAGTTCAGGTGAAGGCTGAAATGGAACCCTAGAATTCTTTCTCACCTGGTTGTAACAGTTATCATCAGCAAATTTTGAAATTCTACTCGGTACTCCAAAATCCAAGTCATCTATATATAGCAAAAAAAGCAATGGTCCCAGCACTGACCGATGGGGAACACCACTGTCTAGCAGCCTCCAGTCTGAGAAAAAACTACTTACCATGACTCGGAGTTTTCTGTCCTTAAGCCAATTTTTTAAATCCAATTTGGCACTGACCCTCCTATTCCATGAGCCTCAATTTTGTTAACCAGCCTTTTCTGTGATACTTTCTCAAATGCTTTGTTAAAATCTATATAATCAACATCCACTGCATTCTCTTCATCAACCTTCCCTGTTACTTCATCAAAAAATTCAATTAGATTAGTCAAGCACGATCTGCCTTTTACAAATCCGTGCTGGCTATCCTTAATTAACAATGAATGAATATGGAATTAAAAAAGCTAGTCTAATGATGGCCATAAAACCATTGTTGATTGTTGTAAAAACCCATCTGGTTCACTAATGTCCTTTAGGAAAGGAAATCTGCCATGCTTACCTGGTCTGGCCTACATGTGATTCCAGACCCACAGCAATGTGGTTGACTCTTAAATGACCGAGCAAGCCACTCAGTTGTATTTAACCGCTACGAAGTCAATAAGGAATGAAACCAGACAGATCATCCGGCATCCACCTAGGCACTGGAAATGACAACGGCAAACCTAGTGCTGTTGACCCTCAAAAGTCCTCCTGACCAAGTCTGGGGGCTTGTGCCAAAATTGGGAGAGCTGTCACACAGACTAGTCAAGTAACATCCTCACATAGTCATACTCACATGCCTTATAGACAATGTCCCAGACACTGCCATCACAATCCTCGGGTATGTCCTGTCCCACCGGTAGAATAGACCCAGCAGAGGTGGTGGCACAGTGGTATACAGTCAGGAGGGAGTTGCCCTGGGGGTCCTCAACATCGATGCCAGAGCCAATGAAGTCTCATGGCATCAGGTGAAACATGGGCAAGGAAACATAGGAGCAGGAGTAGGCCATTCAGCCGATCGTACCTGCCCGCCATTTAATATGATCTTGGCTGATCATCCACTTCAATGCCTTTTTCCCACACAATTCTCATACCCCCTTATGTCATTTGTATTTAGAAATCTGTCAACCTCTGCTTTAAACATACTCAATGACTGAGCTTCCACAGCCCTCTGGGGTGGAGAACCTCCTGCTGATTACCACCCATCACCATCCCCTTCAGCTGATGAAACGGTACTCCTCCATGTTGACCAGCACTTGGAGGAAGCACTGAGAGTGGCAAGGGTGCAGAATGTACTCTGGGTGGGGGACATCAACGTCCATCACCAAGAGTGGCTCGGTAGCACCACTACTGACCATTCTGGCCGAGTCCTAATGGAGATAGCTGCTGGACTGGGTATGCGGCAGGTGGTGAAGGAACAAACAAGAGGGAAAAATATACTTGACTTCATCCTCACCAATCTGCCTACCGCAGATGCATCTGTTCATGACAGTGTGGTAGGAGTGATCACCGCACAGTCCTCGCCAAGACAAAGTCTCGTCTTCACATTGAGGATACCCTCTATCGTGTTGTGTGGCACTACCACCATGCAAAATGGGATCTAGCAATGCAAAACTCGGCATCCATGAGGCCATCAGCAACAGCAGAATTGTACTCAACCACAATCGGTAACCTCAGGGCCACATCCTCAACGATGGAGGAGCCCAGCACATCAGTGCAAAAGATAAGACTGAAGCATTTGCAACAATCTTCTGCCAGGAGTGCCGAGTTGATGATCCATTTCGGCCTTCTCCTGAAGTTCCCAGCATCACAGATGCATGTCTTCAGCCAATCCAATTCATTCTGCGTGATATCAAGAAATGACTGAAGGCACTGGATACTGCAAAGGCTATGGGCCTTGACAACATTGCAGCAATAATACTGAAGACTTGTGCTCCGCAACTTGCCATGCCCCTAGCCGAGCTGTTCCAGTACAGCTACAACACTAGCACCTACCCGACAATGTGACAAATTGCCCAGGTATGTCCTATACACAAAAAGCAGGACAAGTCCAACCCGCCCATCAGTCTACTCTCAATCATCAGTAATGTGATGGAAGGTGTCATCGACAGTACTATCAAGCGGCACTTGCTTAGCAATAACCTGCTCACTGATGCTCAGTTTGGGTTCTGCCAGGGTCATTCAGCACCTGACCTCATTACAGCCTTGGATAAAACATGGACAAAAGAGCTGAACTCAAGAGGTGAGGTGAGAGTGACTGCCCTTGACATCCAGGCAGCATTTGACCGAGTATGGCATCAAGGAGCCTTAGCAAAATTGGAGTCAATGGGAAACAGGGGGAAAGCTCTCCGCTGGTTGGAGTCATACCTAACGCAAAGGAAGATGGTTGCGGTTGTTGGAGGTCAATCATCTCAGTTCCAGGACATCACTGCAGGAGTTCCTCAGGGTAGTGTCCTAGGCCCAACCATCTTCAGCTGCTTCATCAATGATCTTCCTTCAGTCATAAGGTCAGAAGTGGGGATGTTTGCTGATGATTGCGCAATGTTCAGCACCATTGCGACTCCTCAGATACAGTCCGTGTAGAAATACAACAAGACTTGGGCAATATTCAGGCTTGGGCTGATAGTGGCAAGTAACATTCGTGCCACACAAGTGCCAGGCCATGACAATCCCCAACAAGAGAGAATCTAACCATCACCCTTTGATGTTCAATGGTATTATGATTGCTGAATCCCCCACTATCAATATCCTGGGGGTTACCATTGACCAGAAACTGAACTGGAGTAGTCATATAAATACCATGGCTACAAGAGCAGGTCAGAGGCTAGGAATCCTGCGGTGATTAACTCACCTCCTGACTCCCAAAGTCTGTCCACCAACTACAAGGCACAAGTCAGGAGTGTGATGGAATACTCTCCACTTGCTTGGATTGGTGCAGCTCCAACAACACTCAAGAAGCTCAACACCATCCAGGACAAAGCAGCCTGCTTGATTGGCACCCCATTCAAAAATATTCACTCCCTCCACCACGGACACACAGTGGCAACAATGTGTACCCCATCTGCAAGATGCACTGCAGCAATGCACCAAGGCTCTTTAGACAGCACCTTCCAAACTCACGACCTGTACCACCTAGAAGAACAAGGGCAGCAGATGTATGGGAACACTACCACCTGCAAGTTCCCCTCCAAGCCACATACCATACTGACTTGGAACTATATTGCCGGTCCTACACTGTCGCTGGGTCAAAATCCTGGAACTCCCTTCCTAACAGCACTGTTGGTGTACCTACCCTACATGGACTACAGAGGTTCAAGAAGGCAGCTCACCTCTCAAGGGCAATTAGAGATGGGCAATAAATGCTGGCCCAGTCAGCGACGCCCACATCCCATGGATGAATAAAAAAAAACCTCAAAACTGTCACAGTGCCTGTGGATTTTTTCCCCCTGATTATTGTTTCTAAAACCTTATCCATCACTGATGTTAAACTACTTGGCCTGTATTTGCTAGGACTATCCTTACACCCTTTCTTGAATAAGGGTGTTACAATTGCCACTCTCCAATCCTCTGGTACCTCCCCCCATATCTAAGGAAGTTTGGAAATTTATGGCAAACCCTTCCACTATCTCCACCCCCACTTCCTTTTGCAACCTGGGATGCAAGCCATCCGGACCAGGTTACTTATCTACCGTAACCTACCCTTTCCATTACCTCCTCCCTCTCCGTTTTTACCCTATCCATTGACTCTACTCTCTCCACTTCTACTGATAGTTTGTCAGCATTCTCTTCCTTAGCAAATACCTGTACAAAGTACTCATTAAGTATTCTAACCTTGCCCTGTGTTTCAAGGGTCATATTACCCTCTTTGTCCCTAATAGGTCCCACTCCACTTCTGACTACTCGCTTACTATTTACATGCTGGTAGAAGATTTTTGGGTTCCCTTTTATGTTGACTGCCATTCTATTCTCATATTCTCTCTTTGTCAGTCTTATTTTCCTCTTCACCTCCCCTCTCAGATTATTGTATTTGGCCTGGTTCTCACTTGAAGAATTCACCTTTCATGCATCATACAACCTCTTTTTGTTTCATCATAATCTCTATCTCCCTCGTCATCCAAGGAGCGCTGATTTTGGCTCCCCTGCCTTTTGTCCTTGTTGGAATGTTCCAAGCCTGTACCTGAAGCATCTCTTTCTTAAAGATAACCCATTGTTCCATTACAGATTTTCCTATCAATATTTGGTTTCATTTTATCCTGGTTAGATCCCTTCTCATTGCATTGAAATTAGCCCTCTTCCTATCTAGCCATTCTAGCATATACCATTCCTTGCTTTTCTGCATTACGAGTCTAAACCTTATGATACGATGATTATTCTTAACCAAGTGCTCTCTAAAAGACACTTGGTCCACTTGGCCCATCTCATTTCCCATCAGCAGAGACAGCAATGCCTCCTTTCTAGTTGAACCGAAAACATACTGATCAAAGAAATTTTCCTGAACAGAATCTAAAGATTTCTCCCCCCTCCTTTCCCTTTACTGTAAAATTATCACATTTGATATTTGGGGAATTAAAGTCCCCCAATATCACCACTCCATAGTTCTCGCACTTCTCAGTGATTTCCTTGCAGATTTGCTCCTCTATCTCTCTCTCTCACTATTTGGAGGCTTATAAAATATCCCGAGTAAAGTGATCATACCCTTTTTCCTTCTCAACTCTAACCACATGGATTCTATCCTTGCCCCCTCAAGAACATCCTCCCTTTTTAACACTACAATGTCTTCCCTAATCAGTACCGCCACCCTACCTCCCTTTTTTCCTTGTCTAGCTTTTAAGTATTAAGTGCCCAGTCCTCACAATTTTTAAGGTATATTTCTGTTATTGCCACTACATCATATTCCCCTACTACTATTTGTGCTTGCAGCTCACCAACTTTATTCACTACAATTTGTGCATTTACATACATGTATTGTAAGCCTGTCTTTGCATTCCTCGTAGCCCTTCTCAGTCTGCTCCTATCTAATATGGAACTATTGCCTTCTCTGGTACACTCTCACATTATGCACCTTCTTCCTCTTCTCTATTTCTATATGCTGGTGCCCATCCCCCTGTCAATCTAATTTAAATCCTCCTCAATCATACTAGTGAACCTCCCGATGAGGACATTGGTCTCAGTCCTCTTGAAGTGCAATCCGTCCGTTTTGAATAGATGCCTCCTGCCCCAGAACTGATCCCAATGTCTCAAGAATCTGAAGCCATCCTTCCTGCACCATGCTTCAAGCCATGCATTGATCCTCCCTATCTTCCTATTTCTACTCTCATTAGTGCATGTCACTGGGATTACTTCAGAGATTATTACCTTTGAGGTCCTACTCTTTAACTTCCTCCCTAGCTCCTGAAAATCTGACCATAGGACCTCCGCCACTTGATTTTCTTCTGTGTGCTGTGCTTATGTAATCCTTTGTGCCCAAGTGCAAGGGAAACAAATTTCTCCTACGTTTCTCAATTATGGAGGCTTGCCTCCTCACCTTGCCCCATGCTTGAGGAGTGGTGACCCTCAAGCTATACATCACCAACTGTGTCTCTCTCTCATGGGGAGACATGCCTATGTTCCTTTGGGACTATGGCTAGAACAACAAGAACAACAAAATTTCTCAATACCAGCATCTACGCAGCATCATCTGTGCGCATAAACAGGGTTAGTGAAGTTACGACAGTGGAGCAGGAGATGCTCTGAGGAAATTCTCAGCCCAAGATATTTGCATTATGCCTATGATCAGCTCCTTTATAAAAATGTTATGTTATGCATCTATATTACTGGGATAATATTTTCACGTTCTGCTGAGCGATTTCACCGATAAATTATTAACAGAAGACCATGTTAGCTCTTGTGAAGAGATCCGATAAGAGGGAAGGGAAAACAATTAAAAGTATAATATATCAAAACTGCTCCTGCGCAAACAGGCCACTGTTTACAAAATCTGTAGTTGAAATATTCTAATGATATACTGCCCAGCAAACCTTTTGCTGTACATTGATAGATGTTCATGCATCAAAGATTGATTTGATTACTCATAGTGAATCTAGGCTTCAGTTGACTGCATAACTGAGGACTAAACTTCTATGGCTCTCCCGGTATATTCCTTGTAAATCCCACTGAAGTGTGGCTAGGGCTGAAACCTTCCCTGTCGGTTTCTGCAGTGCCTTGTTTGGATTAGAGCTTCCACTTTCCCCAGATATTGTTATCTGTGTCAGAGTATGGTCATGGAAAAGGAGACCCAGGCGAGAATTTATGTTGCACCTTTGATCATCAGTAAATCCATACACTCAGCGAAAGTATGCATATAGGTGTGCCTTCCCATTTTTTTATTCTTTCATGGGATGTGGGCATTGCTGGCAAGGCCAGCATTTGCTGCCCTTCCCTAATTGCCCTTGAGAAGGCAACTAAGTGGCTTGCTAGGTCATTTTAGAGGGCAGTTAAGAGTCAACCACATTGCTGTGGGTTTGGAGACACATGTAGGCCAGACCAGGTAAGGATGGCAGATTTCCTTCCCAAAAGGACACGAGTGAACCAGATGGGTTTTTATGACAATCGATGACAGTTTCATGGCACCATTACTGAGACTAGCTTTCAATTCCAGATTTTATTTTCTTAATTAATTGAATTTAAATTCCATCAGCTGCCATGGTGCGATTTGAACCCACGTCCCAAGGGTATTAGCCTGGGTTTCTAGATTACTAGCCAAGTGATATCACCACTACACCACCGTCTCCAGGATTTCTCCTGGAAGTCTAGGCATCGGTCAGATGTGGTCTGCAGCTTGAATGATTAATAAAAAAAATTCAGTTCCCTTAGTTATTAGAAATCATCATTGACAGATAAATGAGCCAGAGTATCCTGGAATAGGCAATGCCAAAGGTTCCTGGCAGGGGAACCCCAGCACTTACTGCTGATATGTTGATTGCATGCAGGTTTGGGGACCAGATCTTGATAGCTACTTTTCAGTTCATTGAAACATGTAAATGAAGCTTATCCTCACCTCCACATGAATGGTGGAAACGTTGAGCAGGATGAATTAAGGGTAGTGAAAATGTTTAAACCTAAAAGATATTGTGAAAAAGGGTTAGAATGAGATGAATATCTATAAATATAGAAAGGTCTTGCCTCTGGCATACATTCATCATACTCCAGATGTCACTTTTTATTTAAAAAAAGAAAGCCTAAACTGAGTTCTTTTTACCTGCAGCTTGAAATCTACAAGCAATTTACTGACCTTGAAATCACTCATCATATTTACAAGCAGCTATGATTATTCACATTGCTACAGGGAGCATTGGAGAAATAGCCTAAAAGGGACAGGCCATGTCTGTAGCAGAACATCCCGAGCTAGTCCTGGCCCCAGAGAGTACCACAGGAGATCTGTTAGCTATCGAAAAAGAGTAAAATCAACTGAGAATAAATAATCCTAATATTGTGATATTGAAACTAACAAACAGGATTAGTTAATTCACACCTAAAACACATTGGCCCTGCATTTCCACAGAGTTCTCCAAATGTCCCACCATAGCGTCAGTAATAGATTGGCAAAAACACTGAACTATTGGCTTAATACTGTTTATACCATTTACCCAGTTTTTGTTGGGGCTCTGTCAGCCTGCCACTAGAAAATCCACATGGACATTCTAAAGTGAATTTTTAGATTTTTAAAATAAAATTGTGTTTTAAGTGTTACAGTTAAGTTTACTTCAATAAAGCTATTTTGATGCTTGAGTGGCTTTATTACGGTAATTCTACATTTCCCTCTCCCTTCCTGGTTGGTGTCCATTTTTCTTAGACCTATCTGTGAAGAACCTTAAGAATATTCTTTATGGTAGAAGTGCTATACAAATGCAAGCTGTTATATTCAGTGTCACAGGGCTGAATCAAAGAGAATCAGTTGGCCTGGAAGACAGGAGTTTCCCTTAACCTGCAAGCAGTCTGACGGTTAACACATTCATTGTTCAAGCTAGAAGTAGGCATAACATAGGTGTGGGCTAACATTCAGGACTTATGTTTTAAGTGGCACTATCTGATGCATAAAAGGCTAATTCAGATGAAGCACATAATGAAATATGTTAGAAAGGTTCAAAAATCTACTTTGGTTTTCTACTTGGAGCAATAAACATTAGCATCTTCCAAAAGATGGGGGCAAAAATAAACAGAAACTTTCATGTTAAAATGGGCGTTAGAGAAAATTAAGCTGTCAGAACCACTGCTATGATAAAAATTTATGTGGGAGATATATTGAGGATTGGGACACTTGGGACAATACTGAACCAGTGCTTACAACATTTCTGCAGACAATTCTGACAAGACATAGAAATAGAGGAGTGTATGAACAAATCCTAACAAACTAAAGAGATAAGAAAGAAAAAATTAAACAGATAACATACAGTTCTGCAGTTGTTCTCTGACAATCTCCTTTTTCAGTCTTTTGGTTTAGCTGATGATTAGGGATGAGCAATAAATGCTGGCCTCGCCAATGACGTCTACATCCCATGAATGATTACAAAAAAGTCTTCAACAGGAGGCAGCGATAATAAAACAACTGCATACTCAGCACGTCTTACAAATTCAATTGAAAATTCTGTCATTAGAATTTTTTGAGCAACAGTTAAAATATTTTTTCTGTATAAACATTGGTCCATTAGGCCCGGACCATTGTATTTACCAATGATAATGATGATGCTGCCGAATCATAGCAATCAATTTCTATTAATTAATCTACAGCAGACCCAGAAATGATATGAGGAAAGCCCCAGGGGTGGAGAGTTTTGGGAACCACAGGTCCAAAATCACCTTTTTCCCAATGAAGCATGGAACACTTGCCACATGCCATGCCTCAAATTACAAATATACTGTATCCCAAAATGCCATTTCCTGCACAAAATCTATCCAATTAGCATTTGAATGAATCAATACTAACTACTTCCACTTTTTTTGGGGAGCCTGTTCCATAGACTAACCACTCACTCAATGAATTGTTGTACCATAGAATTTTTTTTCGATTTGCCACCCTTCAAGCTTGCGCCTTGTCCCCTGGTTCTACTCTTCTGGGCAACTGCCCATGTCCTCACTTGCACCAAGGCCCATTCATATGTCAGTCTTGTGCTCGCTGACTGATCTTAGCTCCCGGTCAAGCAATACCTTGATTTTAAAATTCTCATCCTTGTTTTCAAATCCCTCCAAGGCTTCGCCTTCTCTATCTCTGTAATCTCCTCCAGTCCCACAAACCTCCAAGGTATCTGTGTTCATCCAATTCTGGCCTCTTGAGCATCCCTGATTTTTCATTGCTCCACCATTGGTGGCCGTGCTTTCAGCTGCCTAGGCCCTAAGCTCTGGAATACCTTCCCTAAACCCCTCCGACTCTCCACCTCTCTTTCTTCCTTGAAGACATTCCTTAATACATACCTCTTTGGCCAAGCTCTTGGCCATCTGCCCTAATATTGTCTTCTGCACCTCATCTGTCTCAGTTTTCAATTTTGCTTGGAGCGTTTAATTATGTTGAAGGCACGATATAAATATAACCTGTTGTTGTAAGTTGTGGACTATTGATTCTTGTCAGTTTCTGGCCTTAATGTCTTGTATCCTGAAGCTTTAATGGTAGAAACAGTGACTAACATGTATTTGCTTTTCTCTCTTGTCCCAGACACAGATTTTGAATTTGCATTACTGTTGTATTTTTAGTGACAAGTAGACCAATACATACTTGTACTGGCAATCCAGATACAGTCTGTTTGAAACAAGCAAGTAAAGTATGATCAAGGCTGAGGAATTTTGGAAATTCACAGCCATACAATCTGTCACAGAAATGAATGGTGTCTGCTGTTCCATGGTTTCACTTCTCTTCCTTGGTTTCTCAGTGAAAGATTTGGAACTGTAATACTCTGCAATTTTGACAGTGACAGGTTGTGTTGTTATTTCAGTTTAGCTTAAAGAAAAAACCCTTTTACTTAGAAAAACAATGCACACCCACAATGCAAAATGTTAGTTACAACGTGGGGTTTTGTCTTTCATGTGACAAAAATTACTTTAAATATTCTAATAGGGATTTAATGTAGCGTTTTCTGTGATTGTATGCTTGGAATGCATTTTCTACAGTAAATTAGTATATAAAATATTTGCATTTTATAGAAGGCACAGAAAAAGAATAGGATTTACCTGTTGAATAATTTATCTTAATACTTGTATTGAAGTTATTAAAGCTATTCCATATCCATATGTATTTCTACAGCGGTCTAGAGATTTAGGCAATGGAATGTAACAATAATTTTTTAGATCAATGGGATTTCAGGGATGTTACCCATCAACTCCATGTCTTTTGACAACCAATTGAATGCAGTTGCATTCCCAATAACCTAGAGTTTGCCATTTCTATTTTAGGACTTAGTTAAAGGTATTAGCACTGTATGAGATGATCAAGTATTCTATCTGGCATGATCGTTCTTAAATTACTGGGATTCGTGGAGCATGGGAACCAGTTACTCTGGATAGCATTCAGTAGTAGTGGTGATGGGATAGATATTCTGGGGCGTGGGGGGGTGGGGTGGGCTTGTTTTTATGGAACCTGAGACTTTTTATTCCACACTTTCTTACCCTCTTATTACTTTGTAGAATTAACATCGTTCACTCAGCGCAAATTCAGGAAGCATGGAGTTGCATCTCTGTTTGTATCAATGCATTTGAAATCCAAGCACGGCGATCCTGCTATCTTTATGGTACTGTGATTTCTGTTGTTAAAGCTGTTGATGCAGGAATCATTATCCATTGCATATTTGTCACTTACAATGTGCTGCTGATCTCTCACACTTTTTGGGACACAACTTGTTTGTTTTGTAATTGTCTAAAACAACTTGTGGTCTCAATAAAAAGATCCATTTTTGTCTTCTTGGCTGATAGTGTATTAGGATGTGTAACCAGGGGATCAGAAAATTCGACTAGGATCCCTATTGCTAGATCTCCAGATCACCAGATTGCCACCATTCTGTAATGCACATGCCTCTTAGGTTCGACTGAAGTAGTCTTGTTATTGCAATGATTTACATGAAGTACAAAAGTAAAGAAATAATAGCCCAAAAATTGCTGTGCCAGGCCAATGAACAGTTCCCGCCGTTAGTTAAATTTACTCTTGCACATTTAATGACGACAATATTTTGCACTGCAAGTTGTCGGAGGTGGGAGATGGAAATGGGGCGGCGCCCTCTACAGGACTTCTGGGACTTCAGTGCACAGGGGAAGGAACTGTGTGTCACATTAACCAATTAGATTGAGGGATTCTGAAGTTAACAGTGCAAAGACCAAGAAGGAAGTGTAAATTAGAGTGGGTGAATTCAATGTCATATCAGGTGCGGAAAGAAAAATAAAGAGAGGGAAGAAAGATTGGATTAGGAAAGAGAAAAAAGAAACAGAACAAAAACATTAAAAAGGTTTAATTTTAATCGTTTTTTGAATCTCCAACAACAATTAATACCTGAAGGAATTAGACCCTACACTTTTAAATTTCATTTTCAGGCCAGAGAGGTTGATTGGCACTAATTAACACTTGTCAGGTTGTTAAAAGTGTACTTCAACTTGAAATGACTTGACTTACCTTTCAGTGGCTAGATTATTATGTATCAACAATGCAAGTATGGAAACTTCACGCCGGTCAATACATTTGAATGGGGAGACAGACAGTGAGATGCCATTTTCAAAAAGCTAATGATTTCCATGTATAATTGCCCACTGGCCAAAAGGTTGGCGGCGAGTCCACTTCCACCAGGCCTGAAAGCCATGCGTGATTGTACATGGCGTCGAGTGGACTTCCGCCCTTCTGAGACAGGAAGTCCCGCCTCCAAGAGCTGCTGGCCAATCAGCAGGCGGGCAGCTCCTCAGTCCCAGCAGCACCACTGAGAGCGGTAGCCCCTGCTGGAACTGCGCCCAGCTTCAGGAGGATCATGGAGCCAAAAGTTCCTGTCATAATAAGAGCAAGGCTAATAATGCTCACCAGTGCAGATTTATGTGCAGATTACATAGCAACTTCAGGTGATAAATTTGCACAAAACATTATTGTGAGTAGTTATGGATGTTCCATAATAGAAAGGACATTAAAGACATAGGCTGGAATTTTGTGTCGGGGTGAAGGCCCCACCCACTGGCTAAAAAGTCGGCGAACCCGACTCTGCTGGGCCTGGAAGCCATGCTGTGTTTTTATGTGGCCTCGAGCACGACGTCTGCCCCTCTGAGGCAGGATGCCAAACCTCCAAGAGCTGCTGGCCAATCAACGTGCCGGTAGCTCCTACGTCCTCGTAGCGCCACTGGGAGCGGTGGCCCCTGCTGGGACTGCACCCAGTTTCAGGAGGATCATGGACGCTGATGCAGAAAATGGTAAATGGGGTTTTGTGCCTCGCTGGGGATAATCGGCTGGGCCCTGGTGAGGAGGGTGGGAGTCGATCAGGCGGGTGGGGGGAGGTGCGCCACTGGGGGCAGCAGGAGTTGCTGGAAGGGCCCTCTGTGGACACAGGGAGCCCGATCAGGAGGGCCCTGCTCGAGTCCGCAAGGAGGCCTCTGGGTAATACTCGGTGACCTCCACAGCTGGCGATGTGCCTGTTTGAAGCTAGTAATATACCAGCGGTGGTGGGATGAGGCCCTTAAGTGGTAAATGATTGGCCACCTAAGGGCCTCAATTAACCTGGGGCGGGTGGGCAGGCCGTTTGTCACCTCCCCCGCCGCTCGTAAAATTGCAGCCTCCCACACAATTTAACACCCACACCCCCACCCTTGCCTCCTGCACACTCCCATAGGCGATGTACAATTCCGGCCATTGAGTATGCAGTGTGAATTTATTAGGATGATGGCAGGGATGGGAACCTATATTTATGAGGAGATTGTTGAGATTTGGCTTCCTTCTCTATTGCAAACTTCTATGGTTTTATGCTTCCGTCTTAGGATGGGATCATACAGGGCGGCACAGTGGCGCAGTGGTTAGCACTGCAGCCTCACAGCTCCAGGGACCCGGGTTGGATTCTGGGTACTGCCTGTGTGGAGTTTGCAAGTTCTCCCTGTGACCGTGTGGGTTTTCGCCGGGTGCTCTGGTTTCCTCCCACAGCCAAAGACTTGCAGGTTGATAGGTGAATTGGCCATTGTAAATTGCCCCGAGTGTAGGTAGGAGAATGGTGGGGATGTGGTAGGGAATATGGGATTAATGTAAAATGACTATAAATGGGTGGTTGTTGGTCAGCACAGACTTGGTAGGCCGAAGGGCCTGTTTCAGTGCTGTATCTCTCTCTCTCTCTATGAATTCGGAAGGCAGTGTGCAACTGAAACAAGCAAGTCTCTTGCCTGGCTGTGTCTCTCTCTCTCACTTTCTCCCGAAGACACGTAAACCTCAAGAGAGAATAAATTCCTACATCGGAACAAGTTGAAGCATGAACTGGGCCCCAACTGGCAACCAAAGACTCCACATTGAACTTAAAGGACTGTAACTACCAGATATTGCCTCAAACTTTTCCCCTTTATTCCTTTTACCTTTTCTGTCTCTATGTGCGTGTGTGTTTATTACGTATGCATGCTAGTGTGGTAACGTCGCCTATTCGTAGTCGTTAACCGGATTAGAGTTTAAGATTAATAAACTTCTATCTTTCTTGTTTAAATCTAAGGAAACTTGTTTGATTTCTTTGCCATACAATTGGAGCAGTCAACGAGGGTTCACTAAGGGGGAGCTAAAAACAGTGTTTTCAAATTAAACCCTGTTGTGATTAAACCAGGCAAAGTCTGAGAGGGAACCCCTACCTAGTCGTAACACTAGCCTGTCTATGTCCTTTTGAAATCTATGACAATCATTCTCACAGTTCACAATACTTCCAAGTTTTGTATCATCTGCAAATTTTGAAATTGTGCCCTGCACACAAGTGTAAGTACACTATTATGCTATTGTTTCTTTGACTGAATCTGAACTTTTGATTTCTGAACAGCACGGATCATTTTACAAGCAGCCTCTGGCAAAACTTGTCACATCACCTGCCACCACACATACCCTGGAATACGCAGAGGTGCTGGCCAAATTTTGAATTGATTGAAACTAGACTAATTTAGAAAGAATTGAGCCAATTTGCATTTGTGACTGACTATGTTAGAGCTTTATTCTGGATTTAAACACGTAACCCAGTGCAGACTCAACACACTGTAGCAATATCGATTCAGAAATGTATCTCTTTTCCCCATGGGGCCACACTAGGGTGGCGTAGCACTCTTCCTCTGTTCTGTGATGCTTGCATCTAAGCAACAGGAGATTTTGCTGCATGCACCAGCTACTTGTTTATATTTTATGAAGGTGAATGGTGGCCGCAGTTCAAACTAGGATCAAATGCAAATTACAAAAGAATACAATTGATTAAAAGGGGATCTAGGCCCTATTTGGCAGGAAAGGCAACAATAGGATTGGGATACACAAGAACACAAGAAATAGGAGCAGGAGTAGACCATATGGCCCATTGAGCCTGCTCCGCCATTCAATTTGATCATGGTTGATCCAACTCCACTTTCCCGCCCGCACAATGATTCTTGGTACAGTTGCAGCTGTACTGGCAGCTCTGGGAGTAGGCTGTGCTGAATTTATCAGTGCAAGAAATCTTTTGCTTTTTGTTGCTTGGTGTAAAAGTCATGTTGCTGTCTACATTATCATCTATTATAATAATATGCAGTTTCTGTCTCCACATTTTTCTGATTGGTTGGTGGGTTGAAAGGGTGGGCAGAGCCAGCACTCAGCACACAGTCGGAGGTTTATTGGACCCATTTTCCACTGCAAGGAGAGTGAGTTGTACAAATGAAAACTTCCCTTGGCATTTAGATTTGGCTCCAAACGAGAAATCAGGTCTGCAGTGGATATGTTCAAGGTTTTCGCACGTACGGTGAAAGATGAGTTTGGTACACACTCGTGAGACTATAATATAAAATTAAGAGAGACTGAGGTAAAATTTAATCAATGTAATATCTAATAGAGTCTGAGGTTAAATATAGCCAGTATAATATCAAATAGAGAGAGTCTGAGGTAAAGTCTAATCAATGTAATATAAGGATCGCAGAGAGAGAGAGACCTATTTTCAAAATAGGACAACTTCTGTTGGGTTTGTAGGTCTTGGTTTGTGGAGTGTTTTGTAAGGTCCAGTGAAGATTTGCACCTGTGGGCTGACATTTCGTTGATTGGATATTGTAACAGTTTGTTGTTACATTAAAATACAGCGTGTGTTTTGAGTGACAGTTTTTTGATTGATTCTATACAAGACACCTGGTGAACGGGGAAGACGCATCTTTAATGAGCGGTGCCCGGTGCCTGCATGGGGAGGAGACTATGGTGATTGGTACTGGAAAGATTTGGAAGCAGATTGGGAGAAAACAGGTTTGACGTTGCAGAATTGAAGGAAAAAATAGAGAGAGACTGAGGTAAAATGTAATCAATGCAGTATCTAATAGAGAGACTAAGGTAAAATAAGAACATAAGAAATAGGAGCAGCACAGGCCATTCGATCCCATGAGCCTGCTTCACCATTCAATAAGACCATGGCTGACCTGATTCTGGTCATTAACTCCACATTCCTGCCTGCCCCTATAACCCTTGACTCCCTTGTCAATCAAAAATCTGCCTAACACAGCCTTGAATATATTTAATGAGCCAGCCTCCACTGTTCTCTGGGGAAGAGAATTCCAAACACTAATGACCCTCTGAGAGAAGAAATTCCTCCTCATCTCTGTCTTAAATGGGAGACCCCTTACTTTGAAACCATGAGGGGAAACATCCTTTCAGCATCCACCCGGTCAAGCCCCCTCAGAATCTACCAATACAATATAAGATAGAGACTGCGGTAAAATATAATTAAAAAGAGAGAGAGAGAGACTGAGGTGATGATGGGAGGGATGGTGTTGGCATGAGCAGGATGGGGATGACATGGGAGAGATGGATGGAATGGGATGGGGTTGGCTAGAGATGGATGACATGGGAAGGATCGGATGCCATGAGATGGGGATGGCATGGAAGGGAGGAGATGGCATGGGAAGGATGGAATGGGGGGGTATGGGGTGCGAATGGCATGGGGTGGGGATGGCATGGGAGGGAGGGGATGGCATAGGAAGGCTGGAACGGCATGGGATAGGGATGGCATGGGATGGGAGGGGTGGATGAGATGATGGAATTGGTTAAGTGTAATAATTTGACTGCAAATAATTTGTGGATCTCTGCTAGTTTTAAATAATATCCTAATCTAGGTTGTGAACTATTAAGAATTAAAGAATAAATATATGGCAATGTTTTAGGAAATACCGCATTACCAGCTCAGGGGGAGGTTTAATGGGAAATCATGGTGCAGTGTCTATGGGCAAATGAAATCTCAGAAAATTATGCTCACTGGTTATTGAGTTGGTGAAGGTGTATTCAAAAAGTTGAGGAACAAAATATTACCATTATAGATGTCCAAAAACAAAAAACTGCAGATGATGGAAATCCGAAACAAAAACAGAAAATGCTGGAAATACTCAGCAGATCAGGCAGCATCTGTGGAAAGAAAAGCAGAGTTAATGTTTCAGGTTGATGACCGTTAATCAGAACTCATTTTTTTTATTTGTTCACGGGATGTGGGCATCGCTGGCTAGGCCAGCATTTATTACCCATCCCTAATTGCCCTTGAGAAGGTGGTGATGAGCTGCTTTCCTGAACCACTGCAGTCCATGCAGGGTAGGTACACCCACAGTGCTGTTAGGAAGGAAGTTCCAGGATTTTGACCCAGCGACAGTGAAGGAACGGCGATATAGTTCCAAGTCAGGATGGTGTGTGACTTGGTGGTGAACTTGCAGGTGGTGGTGTTCCCATGTATTTGCTGCCCTCGTCCTTCTATGTGGTAGAGGTCGCGGGTTTGCAAGGTGCTGTCTAAGGAGCCTTGGTGCATTGTTTCAGTGCATCTTGTAGATGGTACACATTACTGCCACTGTGCATCGGTGGTGGAGGGGGTGATTATTTGTAAATGGGGTGCCAATCAAGTGGGCTGCTTTGTCCTGGATGTTGTTGAGCTTCTTGAGTATTGTTGGAGCTGCAACCCATCCAGGCAAGTGGAGAGTATTCCATTACACCCCTGACTTGTGCTTTGTAGATGGTGGACAAGTTTTGGGGAGTCAGGAGGTGAGTTACTCGCTGCAGAATTCCTAGCCTCTGACCTGCTCTTATAGCCAGGGTATTTATATGGCTGGTCCAGTTCAGTTTCTGGTCATTGGACATGCCTGGTCAATTTTCCACATTGCCGGGTAGATGCCAGTGTTATAGCTGTACTGGAACAGCTTGGTTAGGGGCACGGCAAGTTCTGGAGGACAGGCCTTCAGTATTATTGGCGAAATGTTGTCAGGGCCCATGGCCTTTGCAGTATCCAGTGCCTTCTGTCATTTTTTGATTTCACGCAGAGTGAATCAAATTGGCTGATGGACTGGCATCTGTGATGCTGGGGACTTCAGGAGGAGGCCGAAATTAATCATCCACTTGGCACTTCTGGCTGAAGATAGTTGCAAATGCTTCAGCCTTATCTTTTGCACTGATGTGCTGGGCTCCCCCATCATTATAGATGTGACAGATTAATGGAAATCCTTTGCAATGGCACTGACTCAATTTTATATTTATTTTATGGATGCCCTTCAAAATGCAGTTTGTGGTGCAGATTCCTAAATGAAAACTAACTTCAGTTGTTGCTATCTACACAAAGCACTTTACAACTAATAGATTACTTTTGAAGGAGTATCACTGTTGTTATGTAAGCAAATACAGCAGGCAATTTACACCTGCAAGATCCCACAAGTATAGATCCTACAAGAGCGTAACTCCACAAGAGAGAGCCATGTAGAAGGAATACACTTCAAATAAATGCTTAAGTGCTACAAAAACAGCCAGTCCAATTCCTAAAATGAAGATCATAAAACCAATACAGAGTGCATGGAAATTAGTTGGATGAACAAATAATCTGTTCCTGGTGTTGGTTGAGGGCGAAGTGCTGGCCAGGATGCTGGGAGAACTGCCTGCTCCTCTTCAAGTAGTGACCTTTCAAGTAGGCTCAATTATGCCCACCTGTGCATTTTGGGTCTCGGCCTCACAACTAATTCAAAAGACAGCGGGCTGAATTTTACGACGGGTCGGATGGTGGCGTTTGGCCAGATGGGGGCGGCGTAAAATTGAACGGGAGCCTCCGGGAGGCCTTCCCGCCCCGCTCCCACCTCCGGCCAACTTTACAGGGGTCAGCCGGGGTGGGGGGGCGGGGGGTGGAAATGGCCTGCCCACCCACCTTAGGCCAATCGAGGCTCTTAAGTGGCCACTTAACGGCCATTTTAGGGCATATTTTAACCATGGCAAGTGAACGTGCTGGGTTCGTGAAAGGCCGCCCAGTGATAGCTGCCGGCCTTTCCGCGCGCTGGAGTGGGGGTTGCCATGGCAGTTGGCCACAGGGTGCCTGACTGAGGACCGCCCCGCCTCCCAACCCACCCCCGGGACCCAAGATGCCTCCCCCTCCCCCCAAACAACTACCCTTGCCTCGCCACCACGACTGACCATCCCTACCGGCGAGGCAAGCCCAATGTAGCTGAGGTCCTGGCTCCATGGCATCGGCTGGGCTGCAGTCCCAGCAGTGGCCACTGCTTCCGATGGTGCTGTTGGGACTAAGAGCTGCTGGCCCGCTGATTGGTCGGCAGATTTCTGAGGCGGGACCTCCTCTCTCAAGTAGCTGGAAGTCCCGCCTCTGGACAATTAAAGCCTGGGCTAGGCGGAAGTGGGTTCACCACCGACTTTTACGTCCCATCCGCCTATGGTAAAATCCAGCCCAGCACCTTTGATGATGCAGCACTTCTTCAGTGCTATATTGAAGTGGTAGCTTAGATTAGGTGCTCAAGTTTGTAGTGGGGGCTTGAACCCACTATCTTCTGACATAAAAGAAATAAAACTACCAATTGAGCCAAACTGACACTTACTTACAGAGCCTCAAGTGCTATTACTTTCATGAAGCTGCTGTGAATATTTAGCTCTGTTGTTCCACACAAATATTAGGATATATTGCAAAATTTGGCTAGAGTTGTCTTTTGAAAAGGGAGACAGGCAGTTTTTAGCAGTTGTCACTGTCAAGTGCCTGAATATAATAGTAATTATAGAGACAGAATTAGAATTAGCATTCCATTGGATAATCTTTGTGCCACATTGCAAGACATTAATATTGGAGATCATCTCAATTAAGTTATTTCAAACAGTGGTGGCATAAAAAATGATCTGTTAAAATTATTTTGGTGTCTGCCATTTCAAAGTATACAAGTGTATAATTTGTACCCCAGGTTTGCAAGTCACAAACATTTCTTGTGAGTTATACAGCGCCCTTTATTGTAACACATTTAATTTTATTGATGCTCTGGCACAGTATGATATTTGTGCTTTGCCTTTACTTCTTGTGATTTTAATTAGAATTGTTGAGGCAGACTTCTTATTTCATGATGTTAAAGATAAAAGTTCCCACTACAGGCTAAATATCAGTACTTTTCACCCCAGCAAAAATATTAACACTTGATCGTACCCATATTATCTCAAATTGTAATGGCACTTGTTTTTAATCCAGCAGTCCCATTGATCTTGTTAAGGAAAAAAACAATTAGTTTTGACATATGCGGTCAGGTTATCAATTCATTTTACTTCACTAATCTCCTGTCTTTTTATTCTGCCTACTCTTCTTTCTTTCTTGAATTCTCTCTGCTGTCTCTTCCTCTTTTCCCCAAAGGTCACCATGGGGTCTGTGTGACTCGTTAATGGAAGAGTACAGCTTGCTAACAGCCCTGTCAGTGCCGTCATACCACAGCCACTCAGCCCTTACATCAAGGAGCTTTCTCTGTTTCTCTGCCTGCAAAATGACTCTGAGGAGCCAACCCGGATGATATTTTTTTAACAGTGCTCATTTTATTTGAACTGCGCTCCCCGAGAGTGCTTGGGGCTGCCACGCACTGCTCGCCGCCTACCTGCTCAACTGCGGGGAAACAAGCTTCTGAAGGCTTTAATGGGATTTTGCCCGAGGCTATTTTATTAAGATGTCGGCTTTCTGCTGCCTATGCAGCTGACACCATTCCCTGTCAGCTGGCCTTCAACAATGCGCTGAATTACTCGCTTCAATTAACATTCATGGCTTGGTGCAGGGAAATGATGGGGAAAGAGCTTTGCAAGCCAGATGAGCCATGGTTAGAGAGGTTAAAAAGACACCGTTCCGCTTTGAAAAAAAAAGAGTATTGTTTTCTGTAGAGGCTGCATTTTAAACAGTTTAATTAGAATTGTTTTTCTTCTTTTATCCTATGTTATATATTCTGTTAAAACTATCCAACAGGTCAAACACAGATAAGTTGAAGTCAATAGTTTATATGAAAGCTTGTGCAAACAACTATACCTGCATACATTTTAAATTGTATATATAGTCAATTTTAGATAAAAGGCCCCAAATTTGGCTCCATATAAAATCAGTTTTAGAGTCAGTTTATAATCCTAGATTTTCAAAAAATAATCAAGTGTATTGTTAACATAAGTAATCCATGTAGAAAACTTTACAATTGAAGAGGTCAGAGTGAATTTTCGTGCATTTGGATAGGAAATTCAAGAAGTTATCCTTTTTAACAGAACCTGCAGATTGACCACATATTGTGTGATCCCTCAGGTTTTAACACTTTGAACTATTCCCTCGACCTTGATTTCCAGAACTCCTCCAAGTCCAGTTATATACAGAAGAGTATCCTCTGTGAACATTTTTAAACTGAAAAATTAATAAAATAGTTGCTCAAATTGTAACCACTTTGCAATTATAAGCCTATATTTAAGTCTGAGCAATAAACCTCCAGGACATTATTAACCTATATTGAGGATTGAGTTGCTATTTTCACTTTTTTACATTGTACAGATTTTTTGTACAATTTGTAAAATGTCATTTCTTCATGTGTTTCTGTAAAACAGATATACATAAAACAGATACAAATCAATAAAGATTTTGTTTAAATCAACCCAGATTCCATGTACAATAAATGACTTTTTTCTAGCCTACATATATTCTGGGAGCTGTTATCTATGTCCTTTCCTTCATTTGCTGTTTGAAAACAACTGCATGTTTTGAAATATATTTTTAGGGTTTGTGTCCTGTTCCCTTTTTTTCCCCTTTCCATAGCCTCCTCTGCCATCCTTGCTGTCTTCCTTGGTTAGCAGGTTGAAACTCTCCAGCCTGCAAACATATGCTGCTCTTCACTTGACCTGGTAGGAAGTGTGCATGAGTTGTACATTAAGGGATGCTCCTCTGCTTAATTCCCCTTCCCTCCCCCCAGATGAACCAGCAGACTGGCAAATTGCACTCCAGGGAGAGCCAGAGTGCGAATATCAATCAAGACTGGGATTGGAACTGAGTTCTCCTAGCTGAGAATCCAATGCCCTAGCACTGTAACTAGTGGGATGGCATACCAATAAATTATTATTTTAAAAGATTAATGATTTTTCAACATGGTAGGTGATGTCACATAAAAAAGCTCTGCAAGAAACACATTGATCAGTAAAATGCTTGAAACTGTTAACAGGTCTACAGACGATTTTTTTCCAACTGTGTTTAAAGTCGAACACATATGGCTTTTTTCTCATATTTTTGTAATGAAGTTAGTTGCTTTGCACTATAACAATAAAATTGGTTTATTAACTCTTTACTGAAGGGAAGAATACATAATTGGCGAAATGTTTATGATTTGAAATTGTTTTCTTTAATTATAATACTGCAAGCACCACAAACATGATTAGTGTGGGGAAGGAAAACAGTAAGTATACTGATACACATCATTCTCCAAATTTCACAGAAATGAGGCTCAATTTTTCTATTTAGAGTGCAGACATTCCAATTTAAGAGAACAAAACTAGTATCCTTGTATCATTGTGCAGTGACAGCATAGCTCCTATCAACTGGCCATGTAGTCACGAATTCAGGCACAAATCTCACCTAGGTTACTTCATGGAGCTAAGTAGTTATGTGAAGAAAGAGGAGAGAATTATATCAATACAATTCTTTGGAATAGCTTACAATTCTTTGAAATAGCTTACAATTTATTTGCTAAAGCCTAAAACAGTGATGCAGTTCCTTTAAGGATCCAATATATCAATGCACACTTTTAAGTTCACCAAAATTTAAGATAAGAATATAAGATACTGAATTATCTCAGATTTTCAGCATTCAGTTTTTTCTTGTTATCCTCCCAAATTTAAAATGTTTACTGAGATTGTATCCTGTGCTATCAAAAGTACTGAATAAATCAAGAAAAATACATATTGCTTATAATTACTGAAAATTGATCTTATGAAATAATGTAATGTGCAGAAAATACTGATATCTGCACAGTCTATTCCTGATAAACAAATAGTCTGTTGGGGAAGTTTACCAAACTCACATATCCAGTTGAAATCCATGCTTGAAGAAAACATGGGTCAGAGATAAGGCAACAAGCTCCATTCTTTAACCTATTATTCCTCTGAGTATGAGTCTTTACTGGGAGTGTTGGATTGGTGAATGTACCTTATGAGGAAAAAAAAATCCACTAAAATAGTCTAGAAATTACTGAAAAATAAATATCCAGGACGTTAGATTAACATGGTTTCATGAAACAGGGAACAACGAAGCTTGAGAGTTCCAAACAAAATCAGATAGTTGGGTAGCAAAAGTCATCCAAGACCCAAGCATCCACATGGCTGCAGAAGAATCTCTGCCAAGCAATAATTACACGGTGAAGCCATCTAACTAAAGAAGCTAATGATTTATTCAGTATAGTAAACAGCTCTAAAATTGCTCACTATTTGGTTCATCCGTTATAATCCTAAATCATACGGCGAATAAATATTTGACCCTCTAATAAAACTACTTAAAGGCTAATTAAAACATGGCTAATTATCAACATTTCTAAAATATCAGAACAAGCATTGCTGCCTTATAAAAGAAGTGAAAATACACTTGATCTGAGTGATTTCAGGCCTAATTTGTTTTCTATATCTAAAATGCTAGAGAGGGTGACACTTGTTACGAGCGACCACAATTCTGACTGTGGTGGGGAAAACGCACTGTTAATTCAATCCCATCCCTCCACAGATCACCTAACATATCATTTTAAACTTTCCAAATTAAAGAAA
Source organism: Heterodontus francisci (assembly GCF_036365525.1). Taxonomy (NCBI): domain Eukaryota; kingdom Metazoa; phylum Chordata; class Chondrichthyes; order Heterodontiformes; family Heterodontidae; genus Heterodontus; species Heterodontus francisci. The sequence continues at coordinate 130,637,786 of NC_090373.1, forward strand.
GACCCAGCCAAATTGTACCATCTATTAACTCCCGAATGAGGCTAACCAAACCAGGTGTCTTTAAATCAACAAATTAACTGTTTAATTAGAAAATCTAGATTTTCAAACACTACTCAGACATAAACAACATTTAAAATAGAAAAAAATTAGAGTCCTTGCAAATTTACAGTCCAATGTTGCTTGAAGTCCTCAGAGTCGTCCGATGAGAAAAAAAGGATCTTCAACAATCAGTGGGCCGAAGGGCCTGTTTCAGTGCTGTATCCCTAAATGAATAAATAAATAAATAAACAGTAGAACAGTCCGTAGTCTAATTCCAGCAGTAAGTGCTGCTTTCCTTCTCCAGTGATGAATTTCAACAATTAATGACTTGCAAACACTTTTTAAATGAATCAATTTGGCTTTAGAATTTTGAGGCTTAAAAATATAATCACAGTTTAAATTCTTCCTTCAGTTTAACTTATCAGAGATCTCGCCTTTCAGGTGCTAACACACAGCTGTCTGTCTGTGTCCTCTGTTAGAACAGGCTGTTTGCACTATAAGCCAGTTCAAAATTAAATTGTAATAAATGTATCTCTTGATACTCAGTCTGAGTGGCTGTATCCAAGGCAACAAGGATGCATTCTTTGAATCGCAGTCTCCAAATGGCCGTATCCAAGGCACCTTCTCGGTAACTCCTGAGGCCTGCTTGTTCTTAGAGCAATACTGATCCTTTGCTGTCTTAAAGACACACCACATATTTCCTGGAGACAGAAAAAAAAACAGGATCATGATACACTCAAAAGCTTCATTAACATCCAGAGGCAAATGTCTTGTTATATGTCAGCTAATATGACTCTTATAGTGCAAGCACACTAAATATTCTTCATGGCTCTCATTATCATTTCAAAAATCTTTTACTCAATTTTAATCATTGTTTAATATTTAAGTTGATTTCAGTCAAGAACATTTACTCTATCTATTCATCCACACACATACATTACTGTAACCTTGCCTTCAGGCTAAGTCAGGTAAATGATTGTAAAAAAAACCCTCGAATAAGTGTAACACATGTAATAAGTAAACTGTTTTCATGTGTGGAAAACCTATTCAAACATTTAAGAAAATAAATTAAGATACACTACAATAAACTGAATTTTTCAGAAGCAGCCACTCAACTGTAATTGCCTATGAAGTGCAAGATGCAATTTTCATTTTCAAACGTTTTATGTACGATATAATGACTTCTCAAACATAAACCATCTTGTGACATAGCAAATTTTGTATCTTTGTTTTGACAGCAACTTTGAATCATGATTACTGCAGAAGGCATAGAAGACATAATCCTGATTGGCTGGAACAGGAAGCTGGAGTTGGCACTAGCGGTACACTTTAGTCTCATTTATATAAAATAGGATTTTGCCACTAGAGAAATAAATTTTCCAAAACCTTCAACTATATTTAAGCTATAGGAGGGAGAAATGGACACTACACGTGCTGTCAGTTGAAATTGATATCATTTTACATATGTATATGTATATTTCATCTGGAAGATTCAGGGTTAACACTTCTTGCCAATGTTCTTTGTATTGAGATCAAGAAAACCCAACTCCAGACCAACATATCTGTAACAGTTTTCTTTGCATTTCACACTCATATTTTTGACCTCTGTACTAATTAGTCCCACACAATTGACCCATTGTAACTGTTGGGCCAATAATATCCAAAACCAATTGGTGCAATAAGCTGTTTCATTCTTCAATCAGAGGACTGGATTGGGGTTTTAACTCCTAAAATTATACAATTTGTTCTGTATTTTTCTGGTTTTCTTTTTCTATGTCTCTCATTTCTGTTTAGGATTTAACCTGGGTCACTTCCACTCTCTTTCATCTCCAGGGACCCTTCTGCAATACCAGTAACAATTCTTCCAGGCTGATTTGCGATGCTAAAGTCGCAGTATAGTTCATGTTATACTGTGAGTAATGAGAATATGTCAAATTTGATAATTATATGTTAACTCAGCTGGTAGACCTTGCTGCTGAAAACACCTAACAAATAATTTATGTCACATTGCATTCACCCTTATGAGGCCTACTTAATATTTGTTAGATTAACTTGCTATTGATACAATCACTAAATAATAATTAAGGCATGAAACATTTGCATTACAGGGTACCTACAGTGTTTAGACTGTAAGATTAGGTTTAGGATTTTCAAGGAAAAAGAAATCATATGCTGGTTTTGTTGGTTTCCTTATTCAAAGTAATGCAAAAATTCTTCATTTTATTTTATAAAAGCACAATTTTCCCTTGGGTGAGTAGTAATAAGTCTGCTGGTTAGTATTTATATATATTTTTTATTTTATTTTTACTCATCAAAGCAAAGAATGACTAAAAGATTAATAAGGAGGGAAAAATTAGAGTACAAGAGAAAGCTTGCTAGAAATGTAAAAACAGATAGTAAGGGTTTCTACAGGTAGTTTAAAAAGAAAATAGTTAGCAAAGTGAGCATTGGTCCTATAGAATGTGAGTCTGGGGAATTAATAATGGAAAATAATGAGATGGCAGATGAATTGAACAGGTATTTTGCATCAATCTTCACTGTAGAGGATACAAATAACATCCCAGAAATAGCTGTAAGTCAGGTTGTGGAAGGGAGGGAAGAACTCAAGAAAATTACATTCACCAGGGAAGTGGTACTGAGCAAATTGTTGTAGCTGTGGGCTGACAAGTCCCTGGGTCCTGATGGACTTCATCCTTGGGTCTTAAAAGAAGTGGCGAGTGAGATAGTTGATATGTTGGTTTTAATTTTCCAAAAGTCCCTAGATTCGGGGAAAGTTCCATTATTTGGAAAATAGCAAATGTAACTCCTTTATTCAAAAAGGGAGGGAGATAGAAAGCAGGAAACTACAAGTTGTTAGATCCCATTAGTTGCACAAAGAGAGATGAGGTCCGACTGTAGCTTTAAGAAACTTTATTGCAGTACTTCTTGGTTACATCATCAGCAAAGCAAATTACAACAACACCTTTGCCTCCACCTTTCTCCTCCGTGGTGGTGCAAGGAAATCAAGCCTTTCTTATAGTTCTTCATACACATCAGTGACACCCCCTTTAAGTTCCCAATTGGTTTATAAACTCTGCAGTTTCTTGGTGTCAGGGCCTGATTGGGGTCCTGCCATGTCAATGTGTTTTTAACTTCTTATTTCATTTTCTCATGGCTCTTATCTGTTTTTGAACTGTAGTACAATATAGGCTTTTATGAAGCTGCTTACAGCTGTCCTGTGAATCTTGCTTGCTAGTCTACTCCTTCTTCTCCTACTGATAAGCTGTCCCTACAGCACTGAAAGAGCTACTATAAATTTCTGATAAGCTGTCTCTGCAACTCCGAAGCTAACTTGTTAGCAATACATGATTGATTAATTATTTCATCTTAAATGTCCCCATAAAATTCTGTTCTCGAAAATTCTGTTCTCACAGGCCAGTTAGCTTAACATATGTCATAGGGAGAATTTTAGAAGCTATTATTAAAGACGTTGTAGCCGGGCATTTAGAAAAATTCAAGGTAATCAGGCAGAGTCTACATAGTTTTGTGAAAAGGAAATCATGTTGAATCAATTTATTGGAGTTCTTTGAAGAAGTAATATGTACTGTGGATAAAGGGAAACTAGTGGATGTACTATACTTAGATTTCCAGATGGCATTTGATAAGGTGCCACATCAAAGGTGATTGTGGAAAATAAAAGCTCATGGTGTAGGGGGTAACATATTGGCATGGATAGAAGATTGGCTAGCTAACAGGAAACAGAGAGTAGGCATAAATGTGTTGTTTTCTGGTTGGCAAAATGTAACGAGTGGTGTGCCACAGGGATCAGTGTGGGAGCCTCAATTTTTTACAATTCATATAAATGACTTGGATGAAGGGACCGAAGGTATGGTTGCTAAATTTGCTGATGACACAAAGATAAGTTGTGAAGAAGACATAAGGGGGATACAAAGGGATATAGATAGGTTAAGTGATTTAGCAAAGATCTGGCAAATGGAGTATTATGTAGGAAAATGTGAAATTGTCCATTTTGGCGGGAAAAATAAAAAAGAGACATATCTAAATGATGAGAGATTGCAAAGCTCTGAGATGCAGAGGAATCTGGGTGTCCTAGTGCATGAATCGCAAAATGTTAGTATGCAGCTTCAGGAAGTAATTAGGAAAGCTAGTAGAATGTTATTGTTTATTTTGAGGGGAATTGAATACAAAAGTAGGGAGGTTATGCTTCAGTTATACAGGGCATTGGTGAGACCACATCTGGATTACTGTGTCCAGTATTGGTCTCCTTATTTAGGGAAGAATTTAAATGCGTTGGAAGCAGTTCTGGGAAGGTTTACTAGACTAATACCTGGAATGGGCGGGTTGTCTTTTGAGGAAAGGTTGGACAGGCTTGGCTTGTATCTGCTGGAGTTTGGAAGAGTAAGAGGTGACTTGATTGAAATATAGAAGATCCTGAGGGTTCTTGACAGGGTGAATGTGGAAAGGATGTTTCCCCTTGTGGGAGAATCTAGAACTAGGGGTCACTGTTTAAAAATAAGGGGCCTACTCCTGCTCCTATGTGCCACTTAAACTCATTTGCATATCGCTGAACACAAAATCTGTCATGAACTAGTGTAATCGGGCAGCATTGTAAAATGTAACTTTTAAAAAATTGCTTTAAAAATATTCCTTGGTATGTTTAAGAGTGTAACTTGGTAGAATTTGATTAATACAGCTGAAAATGTGTTTATCACAAAGGAAAGCATTTTTAATCTCAGTGTCAATCCACCACCAATGAGTAACTCAATTTTAAATTACTGAAAATGATTTTCAGTAGTCAGTGCCTTAGTAAATTAAAAAAAAATTGATCTGAAACCTTTCAAAACATACCTATTAATGTCCTTGCGCACAAAGGTTCCAGCTTCATTTTTAGAGCCTCCCCAAAGGCCTACAAATGAACTCAATTTGCAAAAATTCTCAATGATAATTGATTCACCCTGGGGGTATGGTCAGTTGTGTGGGTGGGGGTTGCTTCTAGCGCAATGCTTTTTAAATTACTGCTAAACATTTTGCTGAACGCAGGTTATGCCTAAAGTTCTGTGAACTTTTGCGCCGGTTACACTGATACCAGGCGAATTGCACTGTAAAATCAGCACAATCAAGCAAAAACTCCACTCCAGCATATTACATTTTTATGTAATTTGGTTCAAAATTTAAATTGACTATTCTGGAAGAATGAAATATAACAGGACACATCGAATCAAAGCATGCTAGGAATGTAAATAAAGTAAAAATTAGGAATAAAGTTTCCACTTATTTACGCTAGTAGTATCAGTGCAATTCATCATGCAGAATCGGATGAATCACAGAAAAATTGTGGAATTCAGAATAGAAATGAATTATACGCCAAACCACTTACATTCTTGTTTTCTGCAATCTTTTACACTTGTTCAAGACTCAATCCATCCAAACCAGGCTCCACCCACAAAACTGGCCCAAACATGCCCCAAATCAAAATGGAGATTCTGTCGATTGTGCTGGTTTGGGAGGACTTTTCGAATTGCACTTATTTTCTTAGCGCACAGGCACCAAGAAACGCATATTAAAAGTTTCTTCATATCATAAAATATTTAATTTACTAAGAAACTGTCTAGTGTACACCAATTTAACTATTAGAAACCATAGAAACATTACGGCACAGAAGGAGGCCATTCAGCCCATTGTGTCCATGCCGGCCGAACAGACTAGCCGCCCAATAAAATCCCATTTCCAGCATCTGGTCCATAGCCATGTGGTTACAGCACGTCTGATGCATGGTCCAGGTACCTTTTAAAAGAATTGAGGGTTTCTGCCTCCACCAACATTCCTGGCAGTGAATTCCAGACACCCACCACCCTCTGGGTGAAAATGCTTTTCCTCATGTCCCCTCTAATCCTTCTCCCAATCACCTTAAATCTGTGCCCCCTAGTAATTGACCCCTCCACTCGGGGAAACAGGTTCTTCCTGTCTACTCTATCTAGGCCCCTCATAATTCCAGATTGTTACCCACAGACGAATGAGTAAAATTGGAAGTGGGAAAAGAGCTTTAATTTATAAGTTGGTTTCCCTGATCACTCCTCACAAATCCGAAAAGGACAAAGGGTGTTAGAAGTCCAGGCAGTCCTGGAAGAGAAAGGAAAGCAGGAGACACAGGGCGCCCTCCTTCAACCAAAAAGGAAGGTTCTGTGAGCAAGAGTGAGACCTGGAGACCTGTGCGCTTCCATTATAATAAAGCAGGGCATTCAAAAGCTGACTGCTGGAAACTAAAGGGGAAACCAGTAGGGTTAATCAGGGCACACCCGCTCAGTGCAGACGGGATCCTGATGGAAAACACAGAACAAGCTGTGGCTTTAACTGCAGTAAGAGTGCAACCCAGGAAGCTAACTACGAGCAGTGAAGGAAAAGTTAATAGGATTCCTGAAGGTTATCAGGGTTTTGTATTTGAAGGGAAAGTAACCCCATATCCCTCGAGTGGGACAAGTAAGCCTATAGTGATTCTCAGGGACACAGGGGCCACTAGATCCCTTTTACTGGGAAAAGGCCTGACCTTTCCCGCAGAGAGTGCAGTGAACACCAAAATGGTGGTGAATGGTATTGGAGGGCAGTATGCCTGTACTGGTATACTGGGTGCACCTGTATTGCGACCTAGTTTCAGGACCAGGACTAGGGATTGTCCCTAGTTTGCCTGTGGATGGGATTGACCTGCTCCTAGGTAATGATCTGGCAGGGGTGAGATGGTAACCCCTCCCCAAGTAGTGAAAGAAAGACTACAGGAGGTCAGAGAGACAGGGCCTTGGCAGGGGATTGTGTAGTGGATCAGGCCACGATCAAACCAGCTCCCCCAGAGGAGGCACTGCAAGCAAATGACCATGAGGTTTGCCTGTCAGAGATTTTCTTTGGAAAGTTAGGAGACCCAGGGAATGAATTAAATGGATTTTCCCTAGGTGGGGCTCAGCGAGCTGAACCAGTATTAGGAGAGTTAGCACAGGCTGCCCAGTCTGAAAGTGAAGCAGAGGGAGTCCCTGATTGCTACTATTTAAAGAATGAGATACCGATGAGGAAATGGAGTTCTCCTCACAGATCTGAGAGCAAGTAGCAGACATTAGTTCACCAGTTAGTGGTGCTGCAGAGGTACCGGAGAGAAATACTAAGAAGGGCCTATGAGACTACAGTGGCTGTACATGCTGGTATATAAAAGACCAAAGCCCGCATAAGACAGCAGTTTGACTGGCCAAAACTCCACAAAGATGTGGTGGAGTATTGCAGGAACTGCCACACGTGCCAGGTAGAGGGGAAACCCCAACCTACAGTGAAACATGCAACCATAAGTCCTGGAATAAAACCAAGAAATGCTGGAACCACTCAGCAGGTCTGGCAGCATCTGTGGAAAGAGAAGCAGAGCTAACGTTTCGAGTCAGTGACCCTTCTTCGGAACTGACCCGAAATGTTAACTCTGCTTCTCTTTCCACAGATGCTGCCAGACCTGCTGAGTGGTTCCAGCATTTCTTGTTTTTATTTCAGATTTCCAGCATCCGCAGTATTTTGCTTTTATTTTAGCCCATAAGTCCTGGACAGGTGTTAGGAGAACCCTCCAGCAGAGGGCTGGTGAACTGTAAGGGACCCCCACTGAGAACAAAAGGGGACAGGCATGCACAAGGCTGGCAAAAGTTTAGAAAGAGAAGGGGAGAAAATGACCAAGAGGTCAGGAAGTCCGGTAAGAATTCCGGATGAAAACCCCTACTGTCTGGTCAACCAACCCCGAAAATAGTGAAAAGTTAGATCCCACATCCTCCTAGCTGAATGCAGACTCTAGAAGCACCACACCAGAGTTGCTAACAGTATTTACAGCAACCTGCAGAGACAAAGAGAGACCTCTAAAGGGCAGAGAAACCGAGGGTGATGCCTCACCTAGTCGCAGTGTCACAGGAAAATGCAGTTAAGTCTGCACAAATACCTGCAGGTAGGAGTGTCCCAGAGAACAAAGGGGAGAGTAACAAAGACTCCTCCCCGACAGTCAGAGGAAAAGGGAACCACCCATCCCCTGAAGCCAAAAGTCTTTGCATGAATCAGGGAGTTCAGGATAGACCTCCCCCCATCACTAACTCTTCTGAGAAAAAAGAGAGAAAATTAAAGCAGCCCTGGCACCCAGAAAATACTATTCTTTATAGGCTTTAAGATTGGTGAATGAATGGAAATGAATGAGAGAAATGTATGGTTTTTCTTTCTGTATCTTAAACTCTGTAATGAAAAGCGCCGTTTTTCTTCAAATTGCATTTCAGTCCCCTGGGTGTGGAGGTGTCAGACAAACCCCCCCACCTGCCAAGACTGAGGCACACATTATTTCACCACATGAAAATTAAAACTTAAAATTGCAAGCCCCTGACTGGAAGGACATTTGTATAGTACTAGCAGTGTTGGAACAATGGTGACCCAGTCGCTTCTTCCCCAATACACAGAAGAAGTGGTCAGACCAGTTTTAGTCAGATGACTAAATAGCTGTTGCAGAGAATTTGAACTTCCAACAAAGGATTTGAACTCAGACAAAGTGTGCTCATGGAGTGAAGATCTCTCCTGGAACCGAAGCAAGAATTACCTCCTCTCCTGTCTGCCCTCATCTCATGTTCACTAGCTTTGGAAACCATTGAAAACACGTCAACTCAAAGAGAGTAAAAGTCTCCTACGTGAACAAGGTTTAAAAGGAACATCAGGCCCCAACGAAATGCAAGACCATATCTTCAATCAAGAACTACAGCGAGCTTGAAGCACAGTAACAAGATATTGCCTCAAACTGTTCTACTTATCTTTTCTTCTGCTCTTTTCTGTCCCTATTTGCATGCGTATATGGTGTGTGCATGCCAACGTGGGCGCGTTGTATATCCATAGGCGTTAACTGTATTGGAGTTTAAGTTTAAGGTTTAATAAATTTCATTTTTTCTTCTTTAAACCACAGAAAGCCTGTTTGTGCTTATTTCTTTGCCTTATAATTGGAAAGCTGTGAACAAGAATTCACAAAGGGGAGTTCAAAACACAGTGTGTTTAAAATTAAACCCTGTTCCAATAAGACCAGGTGAAGACAGCAAATGACCCCTAGACACATTTCTCACCTGGTCATAACAAAAGCAATCCATATGCCTTCTTCACCACTCTATCTACCTGTCCCGCCACCTTCAGGGTAGGCACTCCGAGGTCTCTCACTTCTACCCCTTTCAATATCCTCCCGTTTATTGTGTATTCCCTCGCTTTATTTGCCATCCCCAAATGCATTACCCATTAAACTGTGTAGTATAATTTTTAAAGTCATTTTCAGTGATTTTATATCATATTATTCAAAGGAGGAGGACTGAATGCACATATTAAAAAAAGATTATTTTTGGTGATAAATCCATTTTCAGATGGAATAATAAAACTGTACCAGGTTACCTCATCAAAGAATATTTTTTACTCTAAAGAAAGAAAATAAACAATTACGTTCTATTATGCTGCCTGATTGTGCTGGTTTATGGCAGATTTTACGCTTGTGATCATTCAAATGAATTTTATGGTAAACTAGAACTATATCCTAACCAGCACAATTTCAAGCACATTTTGGGTGTAATTTCCTGATGGCTCCCAAAGTGAAAACTCTAACCCTGAGGTTGAATGCAGCAAAATAGCTAAATGTGGTAAAAATGCTGGAAATGATAAGTACAGCAAAGGCCAAAGTATTCAGAGCCAGGTTTTCAGAGTTCGTTAACATTTTCTCCTCAGGGTTTTGATTTTCAGCAGTGGTCCAAGCCCCTGTTAATTTCTATCACAGAGTCAAACAAATTTGACCTTAAAATTGAACTAAATACTTATTCTATATTGGATTTAAGAATATTAGGCCTGGCAGTTCTTGATTTTTAAAACTTTTTTTGTTTTATATAGGAACATTGGAACATAGGAGCAGGAGTAGGCCAGTCATCCCATCGAGCTTTCCCCACCATTCAAACGATCATGGCTGATCTTCCACTTCAATGCCTTTTTCCCACACTATTCTCATATCCCCTTATGTCATTTTGTGACAAACATTTCCATATGAGTTATTATAAGATGGTCATAATTTATTTCCTGCTTTATCTTCCCCTCTTACACCCGTTTCTCCTGGGTTAGCATTCCTTGGACACCCACTTCCCTCTGGTATCTCACCTGTATAACTGTTCTTCCTATGTGAGTATTGACAATTTCTGACAGCATATTTGATTGGGGTCATAGCTGAATCTGATCCCAGCTTCAGGAGGTAGCTATGCACCTGTACACACAGATTACTACTTCACATATTATTGGATATTATTGGATAGCAATCTTGAGAGGTGCCTTAGCTGATATTTCTACCTTTCGCTCAGGTGTTGTGTGTAACTATAGCCTTCTAATATAAAAACAAGAAATGCTGGAAATACTCAGCAGGTCTGGAAGCATCTGTGGAGAGAGAAGCAGAGTTAACGTTTCAGCTCAGTGACCCTTCATCGGTTCTGAAGACGGGTCACTGACCTGAAACGTTAACTCTGCTTCTCTCTCCACAGATGCTGCCAGACCTGCTGAGTATTTCCAGCATTTCTTGTTTTTATTTCAGATTTCCAGCATCTGCAGTATTTTGCTTTTATTATAGCCTTTATTATAGTCTGCCTTGTCAAAGGAAGAAATAATTTGCATTTATGTAGTATTTCATAGACATTTTACCTTTGAAGTAGAGGGTTGAATTTTGCCACTAGCATGCTGATCCTGACGTCTGGAAAATTTCTGGGTCAGAGACCCGGAAGTGTGTGTGACGTTACAGGGGGTGCAGTCTTCCCAGAGGAGGCCAATTAAGAAGGTGCCTGCATTTAGGGATGGTGGGTGGGCTATGGATACAGGAGGGCCAATCAGACTGCCCTAAATGAAAGGCGGTTGTTAGCCCCACTGTGAATACTGCGTGCTGCTCAGATAAACTGAGGAGGAGAGGGCAGCACGAGATGGAGATCCAATACTGATGCTGGAACAGGCAGCCAACACCTCGCGCCCAGCACTATTTGGTGGCTCCGTCTACAGGGGAAACACTTCCAACTGAAAGCATTGCCTGTGGATGTCCTGAAGATAAACGTCTCCTGTGAGAAGACAAGCTACAGATACAGCTGGGGACCTGTGCGTCTCCAGCAAACTGCCATCGTCCTAGAAAAGTCTTCATTAATTGCTGCTATGATAACCTTAATTGGCTTCCCGCTGCTGCTGGGTGGATTGCTGTCTGCATCGCAGTCCGCCCCCTGGGAAAAGCAGCCCAAGGTGGAAATGCATTGGGAAGCCAGCCTGATGTGTTCATTTTTACAATTTTCCTGGTCCCACTGCCTCCAAACCCGCCTCCAAGGGGCTGGGAAACTTTCCCCCATAGTCAGTGCTACTTGGGAATTTGTGGCAACCAAGTTTTGCATAAAGGAATGAATTACCAGATGATCTGTTTAGTGGTGTTGGTTGAGGGAAGAATGTTGGCCACGACACTGGAAAAACTCTCTAGGCTGAATTTTCGGGGACCTCCAAAGATGGGAATGGGTGGGGGGGGGGGGGCCTGAAAATACTGGCGCAGAGTGGCGTGTCGTTTTCAAGGCGCTGATTTTGGTGCCAACAGTAATGAGCAGTGCGGGGGCAGGGCTGGACAAGAATCTCACTCTCCCTCCTCTTGAGATCAATTTACATAGTTTAGAAGCTCACTAAGAGCTTGTCAGAAGCTGACCTTTTAATTTTTAAATGGGCGGTCAGTTTACCAGCACCTTCAGAAACTGACCAGCTAAAGGCAGGCGGGTAAAGAGTGGGAGCCAGTCATGGCTGCCCCAAGATATCACTCCGGCCCCATAAGATCGTTAGCGGGGCAAAGGGGGACAGGGTGCTACACAGGTGGCAGAGAGAGAGGGCACTCAGCACCTGGGTTTTGAACGGGATTGGAACTCCCTGGCAAAAGAGCAGGGGGCAAGGCTGCCAAGGACAATTGGGCAGCCATCTGCCCAGAAGGAAGGCTCCAGCTGGCAATGGGGGAAGGAATCTCATATTTTGGGCCCAGTGGTGATGAAAGGCAATACACTCTGCAAGAAGGGCAAAATCCCAGGCATCAGGAGGGCATGGGAGAGATAAGAAGGGCAGGAAGGCAATGGAGGCCAAACCCTCAACAAAGGATGGACCACTGAAGACGGAGCTACCTGGAGAATATTGAGAACCAGGGCTGCAGGAAACGGCAACTCTCCAGGCAGATGGTCAAGGACATCTGTGTCCTCATCACCAAAGACCTTGTACCTCGCAGCACTGGTCACCATGTCCTGCCAGTGGCTATTCAAGTCACTGTGGCCTTGAACTTCTTCACTTCTGGCTCCTTCCAAGGATCAGCTGCAGACCTTAGTGGCATCTCAAAATGGCAAAAATCTACTGCATCATGCTGGTCAATGATGCCCTCTTTGCCAGAACTGGACAGCACATCCCCAGCCACACAGGAACAGAGGGCACTGGCTTTTGCTTAAATTGCTGGATTCCCTCAGGTGCAGGGTGTCATCGATTGCAAACATATGGCCATCAAGGCTCTGAGTGACCAGACAGTGAGACTCATCAACAGGAAGGGCTTCCACCCCCTCAACATCCAACTGGTCTGCAACCAGAAAAAGAGCTTCCTCCATGTGTGTGCTCACTTTCCTGGCAACTGCCATGACCCCTTTATCCTCTGCCAGTCCAGGCTGCCTTGTATGTTCACTCCATCCCCCAATGTGCGTGGATGTATCCTAGGGACAAGAGAAATCCCTTGAAGAGATGGCTGATGACCCCTGCACGGGAGCTCCACACAGAGGCACAGAGGCGATACAACCAATGCCACCTGCTCAGCAGACCAACCATTGAACAGGCCATCGGGCTTCTGAAGATGCCACTCTGGTGCCTAGACTGGTCATGTGGTGCCCTCCAAAACCCTCCTGGTGGTTTGTTGTGCTCTCCATAACACAGCCCTCCAAAGAGGTGTGGGGCTTGAGGACAGTGAGGCCCTGGAAAGAGACAGCTCATCAGAGGAGCAGCAGCAGGATGTTAGAGAGGAGGGGAAAGAGGAGGCAGAGGGAGATGATGCTAAACATAGAGGTGCTCCTGCTGCACAAAGAGATGGTCTTCTCCTGCGACCCTCCAGGAAGAGAACCTTCCTGCTCTCCCTCACAGCCTCCAGCATTAGATTCAGATCGGCATTTATGGGCAGCACAGTGGCGGAGTGGTTAGCACTGCAGCCTCACAGCTCCAGGGACCCGGGTTCAATTCTGGGTACTGCCTGTGCGGAGTTTGCAAGATCTCCCTGTGACTGCGTGGGTTTTCGCCGGGTGCTCCGGTTTCCTCCCACCGCCAAAGACTTGCAGATGATAGGTAAATTGGCCATTGTAAATTGCTCCTAGTGTAGGTAGGTGGTAGGGAATATGGGATTACTGTAGGGTTAGTATAAAAATGGGTGGTTGTTGGTCGGCACAGACTCGGTGGGCTGAAGGGCCTGTTTCAGTGCTGTATCTCTAAATAAATAAAATAAATAAAAATAAAGTGAGGAGCAGCCCCGCCCCGGGTATCAGGTCTCCAACTCCTTTGTGATATCTAGTTTTCTTCTGGTGCAGTGGAAGGCTTTAGCACAATCAGCAGATCTCTCCCTCAGGACAATCAGCAACCTCATACTTCATCGGACTTGCTTCTATTCCCACTCCCACAGGTTCTAAGTGGACAGGAAACCGGTCTCCATATCAATTAAGGACTCACCACCATGAAAATCTTAACCTTAATCAGTTTCCCACCAAAGGTGGGATTCTGACCCTAAAATAGACCCAGCTCCTGTTTCCCGCCTCTTGTGGTGAAAATTCAACCCTCTGTCTTCAAATAGTAGGTTTTTTTTCACATCTACCCTCTCTAACATGGCCTCCTGTGGGGAGGATGAGGACTCTGGAGACACTCAACAAATGTTACATTGGCACCAAAAAAACATGAGATGCTACTGTGTGGTGGGGTCAGGTAGTGGAGGCGGTTGTAGATCAGATTAGTAAGAGGAAACTCGACAGTTAATCAGATGGACACTATCTTTTGAAGTGCAAACCATAAGGAAAATGACCTGTAAACTGCCTGAACACAGGTTTTGGGCCTGCTCCTCTCATGTTTTCGAGATGTGGACTAATAAGTGAAGGAAAGAGAGAGTATAAGAAGGAATGGCAGCTAACATAAAAGGGAAGCAAATGTCTTCTATAGGCATATAATTAGTAAAAGGGTATTAAAAGGAGGGGTGGGGCCGGTTAGGGATCTAAAAGGGGATTTGCACATAGAGAGAGAGTCAGAGAGAGATGCAGTACTGAAACAGGCCCTTCGAGTCTGTGCTAATATTCAGCCACCCATTTATACTAATCCTACATTAATCCCATATTCCCTACCACATCCCCACCATTCTCCTACCACATACCTATACTGGGGGCAACTTACAATGGCCAAGTTACCTATCAACCAACAAGTCTTTGGCTGTGGGAGAAAACCAGAGCACCCGACGGAAACCCACACACTCAAAGAACAAAGAACAGTACAGCACAGGAATGGGCCATTCGGTCCGCCAAGCCTGCGCCGATCTTGATGCCTGCCTAAACTAACAACTTCTGCACGTCCGGGGACCGTATCCCTCTATTCCCATCCTATTCATGTATTTGTCAAGATGTCTCTTAAACGTCGCTATTGTACCTGCTATCACCACCTCCCCGGCAGCAAGTTCCAGGCACTCACCACCCTCTGTGTAAAGAACTTGCCTCGCACATCCCCTCTAAACATTGCCCCTGTCACCTTAAACCTATGTCCCCTAGTAACTGACTCTTCCACCCTGGGAAAAAGCTTCTGACTATCCGCTCTGTCCATGCCGCTTATAACTTTGTAAACCTCTATCATGTCGCCCCTCCACCTCCGTTGTTCCAGTGAAAACAATCCGAGTTTATCCAACCTCTCCTCATAGCTAATGCCCTCCAGACCAGGCAACATCCTGGTAAACCTCTTCTGTACCCTCTCCAAAGCCTCCACGTCCTTCTGGTAGTGTGGCGACCAGAATTGCACGCAATATTATAAGTGTGGCCTAACTAAAGTTCTGTACAGCTGCAGCATGACTTGCCAATTTTTATACTCTACGCCCCGACCGATGAAGGCAAGCATGCCATATGCCTTCTTGCCTACCTTATCCACCTGCGTTGCCACTTTCAGTGACCTGTGGATCTGTATGCCCAGATCTCTCTGCCTGTCAATACTCCTAAGGGTTCTGCCATTTACTGTATACGTCCCACCTGCATTAGACCTTCCAAAATGCATTACTTCACATTTGTCCGGATTAAACTCCATCTGCCATTTCTCCGCCCAAGTCTCCAACCGATCTATATCCTGCTGTATCCTCTGACAATCCTCAACACTATCCGCAACTCCACCAACCTTTGTGTCGTCCGCAAACTTACTAATCAGACCAGCTGCATTTTCCTCCAAATCATTTATATATACTACAAACAGCAAAGGTCCCAGCACTGATCCCTGCGGAACACCACTAGTCACATCCCTCCATTCAGAAAAGCACCCTTCCACTGCTACCCTATGTCTTCTGTGACTGAGCTAGTTCTGTATCCATCTTGCCAGCTCACCTCTGATCCTGTGTGACTTCACCTTTTGTACCAGTCAGCCATGAGGGACCTTGTCAATGGCTTTACTGAAGTCCATATAGATAACATCCACTGCCCTTCCTTCATCAATCATCTTTGTCACTTCCTCAAAAAACTCAATCAAATTAATGAGACATGACCTCCCCTTCACAAAACCATGCTGCCTCTCGCTAATCAGTTTGTTTGTTTCCAAATGGGAGTAAATCCCACACAGGAAGTACCCAGAACTGAACCCAGGTCGCTGGAGCTGAGGCTGCATTGCTAACTGCTGCACCACTGTGCTGCCCTGGAGGCTGAGGTATTAAATGAGTACTTTGCATCTGTCTTTACCAAGGAAGACGATGCTGCAAAAGTCATAGTGAAAGAGGCGGTGGCTGAGACACTCGATTGGCTAAAAGTTAATAAAGAGGAGGTATTGAAAAGGCTGGTTTTACATAAAGTTGATAAGTCACCAGGACTGGATGAGATGGGGAGATGGTGGTGTAGTTGTGATGTCACTGAACTAGTAATCTAGAGACCCAGGCTAATTCCCTAGGAAAATGGGTTCAAAACCCACCTTGGCAGCTGATGGAATTTAAATTCAATTAATCAATAAATTCCATTGATTAATACAAACCTGGAATTGAAAGCTAGTTTCAGTAATGCCATGTAACAATCATTGATTGTTGTAAAAACCCATTCAGTTCATGAGTGTCCTTGAGGGAAGGAAATCTGCTGTCTTTACCTGGTCTGTAAGCTGCCAGCATTCACTAGGTGCATATATATAAACCCTTTCACCAAGGTGCTGTGTGGCACACTTGTCCTGTATGTGCATTTTCAAATGCAGTTAGCGAGCATTAGGAGACTGTGCAGCACCTAAAAAGTAAGGAATATAGAGACCAATTTCTCCACCTAAATTGCTCATTTATGAATTTCACAGACTCTGCAACTCATGAAAATGTACATTTCTGATTGATATCATGAAGTTGCAGTGTAACTTTTAGGGCACCACAACAGAATGTTGTTGTTGTGAAATGTATTTGAAATTTTATATAGGAAGCTAGCTTATATATCCCTCCTAGATGTGCTTCAGTGAAATCGACTGCATTTTCTAATCCCAGAATTTATCGTCGACCGTCAGAAAGCACTTGAAATAGACTGCGCATATACAAAACTCTCAAAAATCCATCAAGAATGAAGTGTTTCATCATGGTAGGAGAAACCGGGTTGTGATCTACTTTTCTGTGCTAAAATGTCAAGGGAAGTGTCTTGCTCTTTTTCTTTAATAATGCATTCAATTATATTTCAACATTTTCTCCATAATGCAAATGGTCCAGGTGGATTTCAGAGAAAGGTTTGGGGGGAAGGGATGATTTACAAGTGAACACACTACAGTGAATGCAAGAAGCATGTTGGTTTTAGGCTGAACAGTGTAGTTGTGTTCCCCATGGCACGTCAATCATAACTCCGCAAGGAAAGAGAGGGAAAAGCACGAAGCCCAACATCCCTAGAGAGAGTGAATGATAGAGAAAGAGGAAGACATGAGAGTGAGAGAGAGAGAGAGAGACCACAAGGAAAGTACCTATTGACTAAACATGAGACACAGTTCTTTTAAAAAGTTTTAACTCCTTCATACATAATAGTAGTAAGTGACTGCTTATAACCAAATGGCCTTGAGTCGCTGTGTTTCCTGCCAATCAAATAATGAAGTACAATTCCCTCCTCACCATTCCCCCATACCTCTCCACTATATATTTGATTCATATTTCACTTGCTTAGGGACAATATTGGAAAATATAGGAGCTGAGAAATCACTGCAGTCCATCTGGCTGGTCCTCATAAATACTCTCTCTATTGCTATTCCCCTCAAATATCTAGCAATTGTTGTTCTGTTGCTTCCACTTATTCACCAGCCTCTGCGTGAATAAATTTAATTTAAATTGCCCGTACCTCACTCCTTTCCTAAATTTGAATCTCAAGTTTCCTAGTTCTGGAGTCATTGGCAATTTTGAATCTACTACTCGGTTTCAGTTTATCAATTTAATTTAGAATCTTGAAAGCTTGAATGATATCCACTGTGAGCATTCTTTTCTCCATAGTAAACAATCCCAGCCTCTTCGACTTCAGATACTTTAAGCCAGGCATCAGTTGGGTTACACTTTTCTAAACTGACTGCATGGGATCGATATCAACCACCAGAAAACGGGGTTGAGCTGGGGTGGTTAAAAATTAAACATTGTACCATGTGACCCCCCTGCTGCCATTTTTACAGTGGTGGATTGCATGGTGTGTCTGTGTCCTGCTCTAGAGAGGTGGCATGCTTCATTATTATATTTAAAACAGGCTTTCACAGTGCATTTGGGAGTCTGTTCATATTTAACTTTGACCGGTTGAGTTTCCCAGGGCTCGGACAACCCGACAGCTAAGTGGAGATGGGAGCAGCCCCGATCCAGCAGGTAGATACTTTCTAATGGCACTGTTTGGGAGTTAGGAAGAGCAAGTAAGTGCTCCTTCCGGACCCTCAAATTTGCTGCATTTAGTTGACCCTCCCTCCTTCTCCAAACCCATGATCCTGAGCCTTCTGCCCTTCAATCTCTCCCTTCTGATTGTTGATCTGCCCCCATCCCCATAGAATCTATTATAAAGGATGTGATAACTGGACACTTAGAAAATAATGGTAAAATTGGGTATAGACAACATGAATTTGTGAAAGGGAAATCATGTTTGACAAACCTGTTGGATTTTTTTGAGGATGTTACTTGTAGCATAGATAAAGGAGAACTAGTGGATGTGGTATATTTGGATTTTCAGAAAGCTTTTGAAAAGGTCCCACTTGGGAGGTTAGGCTAGTAAACAAAATTAGAGTGCATGGGATTGGGAGTAATATACTGCAATGGACTGAGAATTGGTTAACAGACAGAAAGCAGAAAGTAGGAATTCTCAGGATGGCAGGCTGTTACTAGTGGGGTACCGCAAGGGTCAGTGCTTGGGCCACAGCTGTTCACAATCTATATAAATGATTCAGATGTGGGGACCAAATGTAATATTTCTAAATTTGCTGATGACACAAAACTAGGTGGGAATGTAAGTTGTGAAGAAGATGCAAGGAGGCTTCTTGCAGACCTGGACAGGCTAAGTGAACATGACAGATGGAATATAATGTGAATAAATGTGAAATTATCCACTTTGGTAGAAAAAACAGAAAGACAGAATATTTCTTAAATGGTGAGAAGTTGGGAAGTGTTGATGTCCAAAGAGACCTGGGTGTCCTTGTTCATGAGTCACTAAAAGCTAGCATGCAGGTGCATTAATCAATCAGGAATGCAAATGGTATGTCAGCCTTCATTGCAAGGGGATTTGAGTACAGGAGTAAAGATGTCTTGCTGCAATTGTATAGAGCCTTGGTGAGACCGCACCTGGAATATTGTGCACAGTTTTGATCTCCTTATCTAAAGAAGGATATACCTGCCATAGAGGGAGTGCAACAAAGGTTCACCAGACTAATCCTTTGGATGGCAGGTTTGTCTTATGAGGAGAGACTGAGGAAACTAGGCCTGTATTCTCTAGAGTTTGGAAGAATGAGAGGTGAGCTCATTGAAACTTACAAAATTCTTACAGGATGTGACAGAGTGGTTGTAGATAGGATGTTTCCCCTGGCTGGTGAGTCTAGAACCAGGGGACATAATCTCAGAAAAACATGTAGGCCATTTAAGACTGAGATGAGGAGGAATTTATTCATTCAGAGGGTTGTGCATCTTTGGAATTCTCTACCCCAGAGGGCTGTGGAAGCTCAATCACTGAGCATGTTCAAGACACTGAGCATGTTCAGGACAGAAATTGATAGATTTCTGGAGACAAAGACAGCAGGGGATATGGAGATAGCGCGGGAAAGTGGTGTTGAGGTAGATGATCAGCCTTGATCTAATTAAATGGCAGAGCAGGCTCGACAGGCTGAATGTCCTGCTCCTGTTCCTATGCTCCTATATTCCCACCTCCCACCTCCTTCTGCCCTGCTGGCTTTCCTGCCTGGCACTCGCCAAGTTTTCCGGGAAACTGAAGAAAAAAATGATAATAAATTCCACTTGGTAAAATTCGGCGGGACCTCCGTGTTCCTGGGATATCTAGATTTACCCCTGCATCCATGCTCTTCCACTCACTCCATTACTCCCCATAAATATCAGGGCCCATACCAAAATATCCTTACCGCAGTACAGTGATCAGAACTGGAGTGACCGTATCAATGCTTTGCGCAAACTCATTGGGATAGATTTTCCCTCTGGGTCCCACATCTTTATCATTTATTTATTGGAGTAGTAACAGAAGGAGAACAAGTAGGCAGTTTGGGAAACCAAACTGATAAGGCAGCTCTGCAGGGCAATGAGACCCTCCTGCAAATACCCAAACACCAAGATGTTAAGGTATGTGCAAAGTAACTGCCATATTTGCCTAGAAAAAAGCAATGGCTATAAAGTGAAACCTGTACAAATGGACACTCCCAAAAAAGTAGACACCTGCAACAAAGAGGCACTTATTGACAGTGCACAATAGCTTAGATTACAACAGTTACAAGCTGCACCTTGAAACCACACGCAAATTATGAACTATGCATCATGTTGTGTGTTGTCTTAACCTCTGTGTGAGCTGCTACTATACACAAAGCACTGACCATTTAAGACGAGATCAATAATGCAGTAACGTGGACTCTTAATTTAAGGATGGTTCTGCTTGTACAGACTGGTCTGCATTGTACAGATAGTTACTTAAGACTGCCCCTAACCCAGAGGTCACACGGCGTGTTACATCACAGCTCTTACAGTGCTGGCCTGCTAACATAGTCACACCTCTTAATGTTGCTCATCTCTATGCCATTTTGATAAAGTGGTGTTTTTTCACACCTTTTTTTCTGAGTTTGAGTCTGGAGTCTCTTTGTCTGCAAAGTCATTGTTAGCCCAACTTGCTGAAGAGGGGTAGCCAGTAACATTGAATGGTCCATTTACATTTCTAATACTTTAATGCTTGACCAGACATGGTCAAGGTTCCAGTAGTTAACATATGTATTTGCAGTCCAGGAAAGATCACCTGAATATTTACTCCATCTAGTTTATTCACAAAAGGTGTCTGTTTTGAGCTTAATTCATCAGTTCATTTTTATGGTTCATCATTTCTCCTTGTGTGAGCGTGACAATATCCCTTGGGTTTCTCCACAAGATCCCTCTGGTATGCTCCCATTGTAGTGGATGCGATCACAAGCTCAATGATGCGGTCTGCCAGTTCAGTTTCGGTGAAGTCACATTTGTGGCCCTTAGCTTGACATTGACTGACAAACTGATGAATGGTTGGCTGCTGTTGGAAGGATATGAATTCGAGTTGATGGACTCGGAAACTGAGTCTGACACATAGTTGATCTTCTAATGTGGACCAGATTTTCACGGGGTCCTTCTGCTCTTCGATAAGACCAGAAGTGTTAAGTGATATTAGCCTTCAATGCCAATGGCAATGTGTATTTTTACTGTCTGCTTCTGGGGATCCATGACTGCTAAGTCATCAAAACATAGCTCTACCCTTTGCTTCAAGAGCTAAAATTCTGATAGCAGGTCAGATGCTTTCCAGTTGATGGTCGCTGTGCTGTCATTCTTGTAATGGCTTCCTGGTGTTGCTTTTAAAAGAAATCTCCTGCTGTACAGGCAAACAAAAATAACTACCTACAGTTCCAATTGTGAACAGGCTTGGAGGGTGTGGTGCTGTCTCCTGCTGTAGTAACTGGCTACAGTTCCACTTGGAGGATGTGGCACGGTTGCCCGATTCACCTGCTTTTGTTAAGCCCCGCACGCAAAGCAGTCAACCCGGGAAAGGACTCTGCAATGGCAGCCAACCACAGATTTTTTTTTTACTTTTGGCTGGGTCAGAAAGGGCTTTGGATGGCCTGATCCTGGAGCAGCCTCAGCGGACTTGAAACGTGAGATCCTGGACCAACCTGCTTCTTCTTTTGATTGCTGGTTCGGCAATTTTGAAATAAGGTACTCAGTTTTAAAGAGCCTTTGACTTTTGCTGTGTGTGGCTCTTCCTGACGCCGGGCTGGCTTCTCTTCATGACCTTGCGCTGAAGTAGAGCACCACGATCCCGATCTTCTGTTCCACGTTTCAACTTTAATTTTTTTAAATTCTGCAGCGTGGTCCGATCTTCAAACGTGCACCATTGCCACCATATTGCGCGTTGTCTTAACTTCTGTGTGAGTACTATACACAAAGCACTGACCACTCAAGATTAGATCAGTAATGCAGTAACGTGGACTCTTTATTTAAGGATGGTTCTGCTTGTTTAGACATGTCTGCACTTTACAGATTACTTACTTAAGACTGCTCCCAACCCAGAGGTCACATGGTGTGTTACATCACAGCTAGCCTGATAACATAGTCACACCTCTTAAAGGTGTACACACACAACAACTGAAGTCTCATCCCACTGGCGGGGCTCCAGAATTAAATGCAATCCCAGGTGAAGGGGAGGAAAAAATTGGAACTGCTGCAGGACATAGAACAAATCCTGGATATTTGGTTCCTTTGGTTTACTCTGCACACAGTAACCATTTTGAAAATAAGGTCACCTGCAAAAAAAAACAGATGCCAGTTGCGAAGGTGTCTGTCATTTACAGGTTTCACTGTATTTTAAAAATAATTCATTGGCTGTGAATTATTTAGGGACATCCTGAAAATGTGAAAACTGCTATATAAATGCAAGTTATTTCTTTCTTTCAAAGGGCAACTAAGGAGTTTCCTTCAACAGGTTTTTAAGCTTTCTCTGGCTTGTGTTCTTTAATGTTTCAAGGGATATTGCGCTGCCACTTAGCTTTTCATGAGCCTTAATGCAAATAGTTTAATTTATTTTTTTCTCACAGCACCATTACTTGTACCAATGGCTATCCCAGTATGAACCCTCCAACTGAAGTGTTTTGAAGAAGGCAGTTGCACAAGAGGTGCCCACCCATCAGTACCCACAGACTGATCGGCAGACAGAGGTGAAAGTACCTTAACTTTTCAGATGAATTCAGCAGCTCCAAACCTTGAGTTAGATTGCAACAGCAGGCACAGATATATGTGAAGGAAAGTTTCACTGTTATGCTAAATAGTTATTTGGAAGCATGCTAGCTTTAACATGCTTAGCTTTACATTGTACTACATGAGAAAAGATATGTCAAGGTGATCATCATCCAGGAATACCTGCGTAGTTGCATATGCCAAGATACTACAAATAATAATTCAGGCATTGTTGCACCAAGCTGGCAGAATCCAGCTTAACCGTGAGGCCAAATGCACTTGCTGCTGACGTGCACTATAGGACTGGTACATCCAGTGAGCGCACCAACTGCATCAATTAGTCTGCCTCGTCCTCCTCCTTCCAAGTATTCTGCAATGTAGTCTTATAAACATGGGGCAGAAGACAACCCTCCACATGGCCATGTCATATAGCATTATTTCTGCTATGTTCTGAAGTTTTTTCTCTCTGTCACCAGTGTGCTTCCTCCACTCATCCAAGTCTACATGTAGATCTGTGAACAATTATGCAAATTGACTGATCCATGAAATTTCAGTGCTGTTATCACATTAGCGTTCTGATAAGATTAGCACCGGTTCTTAACCATTTGAAACTGACAGACTAGTAGAAGAAAATTGACCTTTGAGTTTTTACTAGAACCTTTCTAACACATCATAAAACACTGACCGAAAACCAGATGAGGACCTGTCACAAGTCCTCAGCCAAGGGCATTTCCTAAAAACTTGTTTACGCAATGTAAGTGTTGAATTTCTATGGGCGTCGTCAGATCACTAAGTATAACTTCAGCAGAAATTCAGCAGAAATGGACCTTTTGTCCAGGATTTCCATGACTCCTCCATCAAAGTTCAGGCAGGTGAGCAGGGAAGCCACTGGAGAAATTTAACCTCATAGTAAGAAAGTTGAGATCTTAATTTGTATTGGATGCAAAGATGACTGACACAGAAACTGGAGAGACAAGTGGATATGTATATGTTATTGAATGAAGCAGTGACTCTTCACAGATCTCACTGAAAAGATGAAAAATAATATTGTTTTATTTTGACTAGCATTGAAATTTCGCTCTTGCATGCATTTTGACAGCAGTTATTATTAGACTCATTCATAGATTCCAACAATACATCATCTGTCAAAAAAGGGTACCGGTAAATCTATGTCAAAGCTTGCTCAATTATCTTCTGGAGGCAAAACAAAAATAAAATAAAGAGATGCATAATGACATGTTAGGCAGGACATCACTTACAGTTGGCTGGTCACAATCGTCAAGGTTCAGTTCCATTTAGCTTTGCGTTGGTGAAAGAACTTTTCATTTGGGGATATGTGAAGCATTCCACCACTGCTGCCTGCCCCCAGGCTACCCCTGAGTGCCAGTCTTGTCACTGGGTTTCTTATCTGATGCTCTGTTGAAATTAACTGCATATGCTGGCTGGCCTAAGCATTAGCGACAGGCTTTAAATCAACCATTTACCAACAGTTAACATATCCAAAATGTCACCAAACCCAATGCCTTCACTTTTAACTCTTTCGGTGATGACATTTCTTTCCATATATTGATGGAAAAGTATATGCTTTGTCTCAAATGCTTTTAATTCATTCCCCAATTATGAATTCAGTAATATAAATAGATTAATATTGCACTAGCCATATTGATTATTAGTCCATTATTAACATAAAAAGAAAGGAACCCTTCCTGGTGTAGGGCTTTCTTTGTTCCATTGCAGGAAATGTACAAACTATTTACAACATAACCTTTTTATTACTGCTGCTTTTTTAACTTTTCAAAATAGATGGGTACTGGGTACTGCCTGTGTGGAGTTTGCAAGTTCTCCCTGTGTCTGCGTGGGTTTTCTCCGGGTGCTCCGGTTTCCTCCCACAAGCCAAAAGACTTGCAGGTTGGTAGGTAAATTGGCCATTATAAATTGCCCCTCGTATAAGTAGGTGGTAGGGAAATATAGGGACAGGTGGGGATGTGGTAGGAATATGGGATTAGTGTAGGATTAGTATACATGGGTGGTTGATGGTCGGCACAGACTCGGTCGGCCGAAGGGCCTGTTTCAGTGCTGTATCTCTAAACTAAACTAAACTAAACTAAACTAAACTAAAAAGATGGATTTTTGCTATCCTTTCAAGCGGGAGTTTTATTATGCTATGACATAATTAATTTTAAAAAGGCCAACAATATATCATAATTCATAGCTTAATTGATGAAACTGGAACATTTCTATTTTATTGCACTTCTGAATTTGGTAAAAAAATGCCACAGGACTCCTACAAATCATATTACCAACGATGTATTGTCATTTCTTCATGAGCTTAAATCATTGTACTACCATACAAATGCTCAAATGTACTGAAATTCCATTTATATAATGGAAATATTGGGACTGAAAATCCATGGATCCAACATCCAGGCGTAAGTGTCAAGATACACCTTTACCCCTGACTCCGCTGGGCTTTCTGAAGTCATCAGGAGTTTCCTTCATCAGCATTTCAATTGTAGATGCCCAAACCACTGTGGGCATATCTTAGGCACTGGTAAAAAAAAAGGAAGTTGAAAAATGCGGTTCTGGCCAGCTCCTCGCTGTCTGGTAGCATCACCAGCCTATAAGATGACCGATCACAGGCTAGGGCCAAGGAAACTGCTGGTCTGAAGGTCTGCTCACCTCAGGTCACCTTGTTTAGTGTGGTGGTGCTCCTGCAGAAACTTTCAGTGAAGACTGACCCCAGGTCTATTTCCCAAGCTTTCTGCAGCACCCACAATGAGAGTGTATCATAAGGCAAAGGTTTTTTTTCTATATTTGTAAAACATTGCTATGCAGACACAATTTGCATCACAGTATGCGATTGCACTAGCAAAATATCACTGTACCATTTACATATAACGTCATTGTGATGGAAATACATGCATTCACTTTTGCTGCTCCTGTCCCTCTTGACTGCCACTTTAAAACTTCTAATCCACTCACTATACATCCAGATGCAATAATACTTCTGTTAAAATGAAATTACTACCTACATATGTTTCTTTGCTTAGACTGTGAGGAATAATGGAATGGATTTCGCTCATTGGATAGAAACTGAAACCTCTTTTACACTTCAGGTACAGAGCGTAATGCATACCATGGGACTTTTATGGGTATGTATAAAATATGTGTAATGCAATGCATAATATTTAATTACACTACCTGAAATTAAATATTGGAATGTGAAATTGGTTAAATAATTTAAAGCTTAACTTTACATGACAAAAATAGAATATTTTGCTTTTTTGTATTGCTCATGTTAAATGTCCTGCAATATTTAATGTGCTTTAAATTCTGAAATTTTTGAATTAAAAGCAATTTCATTATGATGCATTGATAAATATGCACCAGTCCATAGACATCTGACTAAATTGGAAAGTATGAAGTTTCGGCAATAATGTTCCAACCACATTGATGGTACCCAATAATTGGCATTTTGTTTTTGGTGCCTAAAAGTAAACTTGCAATGTTTTGAAGGGCTGTTACAAGTGAATTTAGAAATTTTTGTAACAGCTGTGGGTGAGAAATTTTGCTTGTGTTGATGCGCGGGTGGCCTTCTGCTTGGAATGATGCAACTTCTTTGGTCTGAGTCTAACCTTGCTGCACACCAGGGAGTGGTCGGTGTCGCAGTCCGCACTGTGGAAGCTGTGTGTGATTTGAACACTGTTTAAGGCAGCGCGCCTTGTGACAATGAGGTCTAGCTGGTGCCAACGACGCGATCTTGGGTGGCTCCATGAAACCTGGTGACAGGGTTTAGTGTGAAAGAACGAGTTGGTGATGCAGAGGTTGTGATAGGTACACAACTCAAGCAGTCTCTGACCGTTCTCATTCATCCTTCCAACGCCATAGCGCCCAAGGCAGGAGGGCCATGAGTCATGGTCGTCCCCAACCCTGGCATTAAAGTCCCCCAGCAGGAATAGGTGTTTGGTGTTGGGGATGCTGCTAATGATGTTATGGAGTTCCTCATAGAACTGATCTTTAGCTTCAGGTGGGGAGCAGAGTGTTGGAGCATAGATGCTGAGTAGGTATACTGGACCAGAGGTGGTGAGCAGTCGGATGGACAGTATGCGTTCCGAGCCATTTGAGGGAGGCTCTATCATGCTGAGCAAGGAGTTTATAACATTATATGTTTTATACATTTCAAAAAGTTTAGTAACAATAAAAAGAGGGCTAGCTTTCATGGTTACCAGTCAGTTAATGGTAATTTTGCAAGTTTGCATTACAAAGTTTTTTTCCCAAAATTATGACATTTTATGACATTTCTTTTTAGTTGCTTCATTTCCAATATATTTTCTCACTTTTTACTCCTAGTTCCCACCAAATAACATTTTACTTTGTTGTTCTGAGATTAGGTACTTTAGCTTATTGTCATTAACATCTACTTTCACTAATATGCCAAATCTCATAATACTATGATTAACTGAGGCTAAATTATGCCCTTTATCCAAGTTAAAGAATAACTCTTTCAAACTCAAAACCTCTATCACTGAGAAGGACAAGGGCAGCAAATGCATGGGAACACCACTACCTGCAAGTTCCCCTCTAAGCCACACACCATCCTGACTTGGAACTATTTCACCGTTCCTCCGCTGTCTCTTGGTCAAAGTCCTGGAATTCCCATCCTAACGGCACTGTGAGTGTACCTACCCCACATGGACTGCAGAGGTTCTAGAAGGCAGTTCACCACCACCGTCTCAAGGGCAATTAGGGATGGGCAATAAATGCTGGCCTAGCCACGCATCCCACAAATGAATTAAATATAGCAAAAATACATTTTCCTGGAAGAGAATCTGTGAATCTGTCAGAATTCATTTAGGTAGAAATCAGGGATAGTAAAAATATGATTATAGATAACTATTGCAGACCACTAAGATAAAGTGAGCAAGCTGACATTGAACTTTGTGGGTAAAATAAGGGAGGCTTCAGAAAAAAGATACAGTTGTATTCATCGGGAATTTAATTATCTGGGAATAAAGTGAGCAGAACAAGGTCACCCTGGGGGGAAGAAAATAAATATATTCTGATTGTGCAAGATTTTCTTCTTTGATACAATATCTGAATCAGTGCACCAAAGCACATGTCACATTAGATTTATTATTTAATGGCACGTTAAAAATAATCACTAACCTAGACATAGGGCATAATTTAGACTCAATTAATCATAGTATTATTAGATTTGGCATATTAATAAAAGTAGATGTTGATAACAATAAGCTCAGGTACCTAATCTCAGAACAACAAAGTAAAATGTTATTTGGTGGGAACTAGGAGTAAAAAGTGAGAAAATATATTGGAAATGAAGCAACTAAAAAGAAATGTCATAAAATGTCATAATTTTGGGAAAAAAACTTTGTAATGCGAACTTGCAAAATTACCATTAACTGACTGGTAACCATGAAAGCTAGCCCTCTTTTTATTGTTACTAAACTTTTTGAAATGTATAAAACATACTGAAATGAACAATTCTAATTTGGTCAGCGGTGTCTACATGTTTATTATCTGAGGAAGCTTGTAGACAATGTAGACATTGCAGCACTTCAGGAGACACGCCTCCCTGCGAGTGGATCTCTAGCAGAGCAAGACTACACCTTCTTCTGGCAGGGCAGGGATCCTGAAGAACCAAGACAGCATGGAGTGGGCTTCGCCATTATAAACTCCTTGCTCAGCATGATAGAGCCTCCCTCAAATGGCTCGGAACGCATACTGTCCATCCGACTGCTCACCACCTCTGGTCCAGTTTTCCTACTCAGCATCTATGCTCCAACACTCTGCTCCCCACCTGAAGCTAAAGATCAGTTCTATGAGGAACTCCATAACATCATTAGCAGCATCCCCAACACCGAACACCTATTCCTGCTGGGGGACTTTAATGCCAGGGTTGGGGACGACCATGACTCATGGCCCTCCTGCCTTGGGCGCTATGGTGTTGGAATGATGAATGAGAACGGGCAGAGACTGCTTGAGTTGTGTACCTATCATAACCTTTGCATCACCAACACGTTCTTTCACACTAAACCCTGTCACCAGGTTTCATGGAGACACCCAAGATCGCATCGTTGGCACCAGCTAGACCTCATTGTCACAAGGCGTGCCGCCTTAAACAGTGTTCAAATCACACACAGCTTCCACAGTGTGGACTGCGACACCGACCACTCCCTGGTGTGCAGCAAGGTTAGACTCAGACCAAAGAAGTTGCATCATTCCAAGGAGAAGGGCCACCCGCGATTCAACACAAGCAAAATTTCTCACCCACAGCTGTTACAAAAATTTCTAAATTCACTTGTAACAGACCTTCAAAACACTCCCACAGGGGATGCTGAGACCAAGTGGGCCCACATCAGAGACACCATCTATGAGTCAGCTTTGACCACCTACGGCAAAAGTGCGAAGAGAAATGCAGACTGGTTTCAATCTCATAATGAAGAGCTGGAACCTGTCATAGCCGCTAAGCGCATTGCACTGTTGAACTACAAGAATACCCCCAGCGAGTTAACATCCGTGGCACTTAAAGCAGCCAGAAGCACTGCACAAAGAACAGCCAGGCACTGCGCAAACGACTATTGGCAACACCTATGCAGTCATATTCAGCTGGCCTCAGACACCGGAAACATCAGAGGAATGGATGATGGCATTAAGAGAGCCCTTGGGCCAACCATCAAGAAGATTGCCCCCCTCAAATCTAAATCAGGGGACATAATCACTGACCAACGCAAACAAATGGACCGCTGGGTGGAGCACTACCTAGAACTGTACTCCAGGGAGAATGTTGTCACTGAGACTGCCCTCAACGCAGCCCAGCCTCTACCAGTCATGGATGAGCTGGACATACAGCCAACAAAATCGGAACTCAGTGATGCCATTGATTCTCTAGCCAGCGGAAAAGCCCGTGGGAAGGACAGCATTACCCCTGAAATAATCAAGAGTGCCAAGCCTGCTATACTCTCAGCACTACATGAACTGCTATGCCTGTGCTGGGATGAGGGAGCAGTACCTCAGGACATGCGCGATGCCAATATCATCACCCTCTATAAAAACAAAGGTGACCGCGGTGACTGCAACAACTACCGTGGAATCTCCCTGCTCAGCATAGTGGGGAAAGTCTTTGCTCGAGTCTCTCTAAACAGGCTCCAGAAGTTGGCCGAGCGCGTCTACCCTGAGGCACAGTGTGGCTTTCGTGCAGAGAGATCGACCGTCGACATGCTGTTCTCCCTTCGTCAGATACAGGAGAAATGCCGCGAACAACAGATGCCCCTCTACATTGCTTTCATTGATCTCACCAAAGCCTTTGACCTCGTCAGCAGACGTGGTCTCTTCAGACTACTAGAAAAGATTGGATGTCCACCAAAGCTACTAAGTATCATCACCTCATTCCATGACAATATGAAAGGCACAATTCAACATGGTGGCTCCTCATCAGACCCTTTCCTATCCTGAGTGGCGTGAAACAGGGCTGTGTTCTCGCACCCACATTTTTTGGGATTTTCTTCTCCCTGCTGCTTTCACATGCGTTCAAGTCCTCTGAAGAAGGAATTTTCCTCCACACAAGATCAGGGGGCAGGTTGTTCAACCTTGCCCGTCTAAGAGCGAAGTCCAAAGTAGGGAAAGTCCTCATCAGGAAACTCCTCTTTGCTGACGATGCTGCTTTAACATCTCACACTGAAGAGTGCCTGCAGAGTCTCATCGACAGGTTTGCGGCTGCCTGCAATGAATTTGGCCTAACCATCAGCCTCAAGAAAACGAACATCATGGGGCAGGACGTCAGAAATACTCCATCCATCAATATTGGCTACCACGCTCTGGAAGTGGTTCAAGAGTTCACCTACCTAGGCTCAATTATCACCAGTAACCTGTCTCTAGATGCAGAAATCAACAAGCGCATGGGTAAGGCTTCCACTGCTATGTCCAGACTGGCCAAGAGGGTGTGGGAAAATGGCGCACTGACACGGAACACAAAAGTCCGAGTATATCAAGCCTGTGTCCTCAGTACCTTGCCCTATGGCAGCGAGGCCTGGACAACATATGTCAGCCAAGAGCGACGTTTCAATTCATTCCATCTTCGCTGCCTCCGGAGAATACTTGGCATCAGGTGGCAGGACCGTATCTCCAACACAGAAGTCCTCAAGGCGGCCAACATCCCCAGCTTATACACACTACTGAGTCAGCGGCGCTTGAGATGGCTTGGTCATGTGAGCCGCATGGAAGATGGCAGGATCCCCAAAGACACATTGTACAGTGAGCTCGCCACTGGTATCAGACCCACCGGCACCTGTGGAAGAGCCTGTCACTCTAGAATTGGCCTTTGTAGACAATGGGTAAGTGCCTGGAGGTGGTCACTGCTTTGTGAAGCAGTGCCTGGAGTGGCTATTAGGGCCAATTCTAGAGTGACTGACTCTTCCACAGGCGCTGCAGATAAAATTGGTTGTCGGTGCTGTTGCACAGTTGGCTCTCCCCTTGTGCTTCTGTCTTTTTTCCTGCCAACAGCTAAGTCTCTTCGACTCGCCATTCTTTAGCCCCGCCTTTATGGCTGCCCGCCAGCTCTGGCGATCACTGGCAACTGACTCCCACGACTTGTGATCAATGTCACAGGACTTCATGTCGCATTTGCAGACGTCTTTAAAGCGGAGACATGGACGGCCGGTGGGTCTGATACCAGTGACAAGCTCGCTGTACAATGTGTCTTTGGGGATCCTGCCATCTTCCATGCAGCTCATATGGCCAAGCCATGTATGTATATATATATATTATATATATATATATATATATTATGATATGGTTGATATGGTGTACATGGACTTTCAAAAGGCATTTAATACAGTGCCACACAACAGACTTGTAAGCAAAGTTATAGCTCATGGAATAAAAGGGACAGTAGCAACATGGATACGAAATTGGCTGAGTGATTGGAAACAGAGAGTAGTGGTTAATGGATGTCTTTCGGGCTGGAGGAAGGTTTGTAGTGGAGTTCCACGGGGTCAGTGTTGGGACCCTTGCTCTTCCTGATATATATTAATGACTTAGACCTTGGTGTACAGGGCACAATTTCAAAAATTGTGGATGATATGAAACTCGGAAGCATTGTGAACTGTGAGGAGGATAGTGTAGAACTTCAAAAGGACACAGACAAGCTGGGAGAATGGGTAGACAGATGGCAGATGAAGTTCAATGCGGAGAAACATAAAGTAGTTCATTTTTGTAGGAAGAACATGGAGAGACAATATAAAATAAAAGGTACAATTCTAAAGGGGGTGCAGGAACAGAGGGACCTGGGTGTATATATGCATAACTCATTGAAGGTGGCAGGACAGTTTGAGAGAGTGATCAATAAAGCATACAGCATCCTAAGTTTTATTAAAAGAGCATAGAGTACAAGAGCAAGGAGGTTATGTTGAACTTGTAGAAGATACTAGTTTGGCCTCAGCTGGAGTATTGCTGGGAGTCACATTTAAGGAAGGCTGTGATGGCATTAGAGTGCAAAAAAGATTCAAGAAAATGGTTCCAGGGATGAGGAACTTCATTTACAAAGATAGATTGGAGAAGTTGGGACTGTTTTCCTTGGAGAAGAGAAGGCTTACAGGAGATTTGTTAGAGGTATTCAAAATCATTAGAGGTCTGGACAGAGTAGACAGGCAGAAACTGTTCTCACTTGTGAAAGGATCGAGACTGAGAGGGTACAGATTTAAGGTAATTGGCAAAAGAAACAAAAACGATATGAGGAAAAACTTTCATGCAGTGAGTCGTTGGGATCTGGAATGCACTACCTGAGAGTGTGGTGGAGGAAGGTTCAATCGAGGCATTCAAGAGAGGGAGTTAGATAGTTACCTGAAAAGGAAGAATGTACAGGGTTATGGGGAGAAGGCAGGGTAATGGCACTAAGTGAATTGCTCACTTGGAGAGCTGGTGCAGACACTATGGGCCAAATGGCCTCCTTCTGGTGCTGTAACAATTCTGTGATTCTGTGATATCCATGTGAACTGAAGTCAATGGAATGGTAAAAATGGGAGGAGTGTATAACATGCAGTCATTCCACTAACGGAACTGCTGCCCAGTATACAACTCTCCTGATTTTCCCTACACTGAGGGAAGGGAATTAAGGTGTGGTCTATAATGGGTAATCAATTCAATATTGCCCATATTGTACCATAGCCCAAAGTTAAAATTAGCCACAAAATGCTGAAACACACAAATGCCGACTAACTGGTAGTGTGTTTCCATTATTATTTTCTTTTTATTTTAGCTGTAAAGAATATAGCTGTTTTTACAGCCACAGTTTTTCTGAATTTCGGGTAAGATAATTTCAGTCTTCTGATCTTAGAATACAGCTCAAAAAGGCATTAAATGTAGAGAAAACTCTTCTAGACCAGTAACGATTAACACGGTAGAAGCATAGCCCCTTAAGTTTCCAAGAAAATTGATACGAATTGTATCATCATCAAAATTCAACAAGTTGCCCAGATTAGATGTACATAATAGCTGAAATAATTGGAATGTTAATTAATTCCATTTTAATGCATTACAAATTGTACAGAAAGATGGAAAGTATAAAACTGTTTTATTTATATCATTGTCAAAGTTCTATTATGCATGCACAGATTGTGTAGAAATCATCTAAATGTCCCACTGTGGGAACAGATGCTATCCATAATCTGGATTTTTAAAATTATTTCTCTGATTGGTTTAATTCGGATTGATTTGGGGATTGTATCCAATATGCACCAAACATAGACTGTGAATGTTTTTCTTTTTAAGCCCGAATACTTGCCTCTAACTAAAATCAGAAAGTGCTGGAAATACACAGCAGGTCAGTCAGCTATGAAGAAAAAAGATAACTTAACCTATCGGGAGTAGGTGTTGGCCTCTAATGTTATTCTTTTCTCAGTCAGAAAGGAGTTGGGAAGATTGTCAGGGTCACAAATTGTTCTATAGTCACTATGAGCACCATTTTGATTGAAGCTCCTAAAAAAAAACCACGAAGGGTTGGCCCCTTTCCCCCCAAACTGACCATTTAGTTGACTGTCAAGCTTGCCCAGTGAGGGAGATTAATCTCAACAACAGTTAAGGTTGAATGTTTGATCTTATGACCTTTTGGCTAAAAATTGAAACCTCCAACATGCATAG
Organism: Heterodontus francisci; assembly: GCF_036365525.1. Lineage (NCBI taxonomy): Eukaryota > Metazoa > Chordata > Chondrichthyes > Heterodontiformes > Heterodontidae > Heterodontus > Heterodontus francisci. Next base: position 130,671,645 of record NC_090373.1, read on the forward strand.
TTTGCTATTCTTGGGATATAATTTTTAAAAAGTCAGTTGTTTCTTTGCTCAATCTTTCATTACTGCTACTGCACAGAAACCCTTAAAAATAAATCTCATAAGTATATTCAAACCCTATTGAGTCATCGAGTCATTACGGCACAGAAGGAGACCATTTGGCCCATTGAGTCCTTGTCAGCTCTCTGCAGAGCAATCCAGTCAGTCCCACTCCCCCACTCTATTCCTGTAGCCCTGCAAGTTTATTTCCCTCAAGTGCCTATCCAATTTCCTTTTGAAATCATTGATCATCTCCGTTTCCAACACCCTTGTAGGCAGCAAGGAAATGGACAAGAAGAGGCAACATTAGTGGTGAACGTTGTATTATGGACTGATTGTGATGTTGCATTGTAATAGATTCGGGATATATATCAGTGTATGCTGTATAGTGCAAAGTAATATGATCATTAAGTTCTGCTTATTAATGATTTGCATTTTATATATCCAAGGTTTTTAAATAACATGAAATTTACAGCACAGAAACAGCGATTGCATAACACCTCCAATTACAGCCTAACCAATATCTTGTCTTGTAATGTTAATTTTACATGCTGCAGTACCAGGAATACCAACCACAAAGTTTCAGGTTGAATGCCTGGCCTCAGAGACTGCAATTGACTTTAGTTTCCTTCTGGATCTGTTTTTGGTTTAGGGCTGAGAACAGAAACAAATTATTGAAAAGGCAGGTTCGTCTTGATTTTTTTTTTTGAAGTTAGTAATGATATGAACTTTTCTCCGACTTAATAAATTCTTTAGTAAATTTACATTGGGCAGATGACCTCTGTTCATTTTTTCTGTATGGCTTTTACACGAGAAAGAAATTAATTGCAGTGCTAAACTCTAAAAAAAAATATGCAAAAATCAGGAAGATAAAAAATGAGCTGATTTATCTTGTATTGGTTGGAATCTCTTCAAAAGATGACCTTGAAAAATAATCACCCTAATGAGCCAAAATATTCATTTTCACGAATGAAACAGTAATCAAATCAGTTTCAAAAAGCACCATTAATGAGGTTTTCCTTTGATTGGGACACGTCCTGATATATTAATCTACAGGAGGTACACTCTAGCCGAGACCACCCCATGCCAGCTCATTAGTTGACCTAGCAAGAGACTAATTTGAATGTTTTTGATAAAAATTTCAAGGAATTTTCATTTCAGCAGGATTTCAACCACTACCGGCAACTTCTATACAAGTAAATTGTACTTTTTGTAAAGTTAATTAATAAATTTTGAGGATCATACGCTGAAGAATATTGTCATGAAGCATCTCTAAAAGCAACTCCGCCTTAACATAATTATAGATGCATCGAATGGTAATTTTTTTAACAGACTGCTTTTTGGACAGGTATGTTTATTTCACAATTAACAGTTTGAGACTGCTATCTGATTCGAGCAACACATGACAAGTTACACTGGGATCAGCCAGATAGACTGCACTGATCATTTTCAGTACACAGTAGTACATTTTTATGTTGCTACTATCAGCTCCTTGCCATTCTATGGCCAGTACAAATGGAGCTTCACTCACTGACATGGTTAAATTTTACTCTTAAAATGGAGAAACTTGGAATGCTGAAGAGATTCAGTCGGGCAGATACAGAGAAACTATTTCAAGGGGAAAAGTGAAAAGGCGGGAAAGTGAAGGTGAGGTTACAGATCAGTCATGATCTGGTTGCATGGCAGAACAGGCCTGAAAAGTTGAATGCCCTACTTTCGGTGTTCCATATGGTGAATTCAGATGTGAACTCACCATAGTTTTTTATCCATTTAACTAAATTGATGAAATATATGGGGGACAGGGGACCAAATGTGTTCCTGGCAAGTAAAGCGTACTGTTGAGAACATCATTTTGTAAAATTACCCTAATACAATCTTGAGTTGGTCCTCTTATATTCTGCAGCCGATATTTGCTGTGCTAAGGTGGGTTTCTATATTTTCTACAATTTTCCCCTCTTAACTGAACGCTTACTCCCCAGCTACTTTAAGTTTTTCTGTGTTGCCTTTTGACCTGGAAGCATACAAGGGGCAAAGAGTGGAGGTGTTTTTATAAGGTTTTTTGGGATGTAGAGGTATAATTCTTTGGTGGGTTGGGGCACATGTTTGGAGCGTGGCTGAGACTTGGAGGAGTTTCTTACTTTGGAGATAACAGAAAAGATCATGCAGGGTAATGCAACGTCTGTCTGCCAGCTGTTGTAAGAGCAAGATTCGGCTTCTAACAAGGGAATGACCTATTCTAGTAATTCTTCTGTCATACCAAAGGGGTAAGAATCGTAAGGGATTTTCGAGGCATTTGGATCTTTATCGAGGTAGATAATGTTGCTGTTTTGTTATCAGATCCATACATTGACAGGGGTTTATGAATAGCAAACTTTGCAGGAGAATTGGGAGCCCATATTCTCCATGTCCAACGATTATGGAGGCAATCAATGTTTCAGGTTGTCTTCTCCAGAGTTAAACTGTACAATGGTGGTACCTGGAGTTGGGATGTTTAGGGCTCATTCATCTTTTGGGAGCTGCAGGGAATGGAAGCACTTTCTCACCTCCTCCATAGAAACTTGGAGATGAAAGTGTCAAGATCTTGGAACAGCCACATTGAGACCAATATTCTCTCTAATTCTCTTTCGCTGTGCACGGCACATTCAATGCACTGAATGGTCCTTTTAAGACACATATTTTAAAGGGACCGCATCTTGTGCATGGCCTATTTGTCCCCAACGCAGTACATTCTGGATTGCTGCGTGGCCATGCACCTAGACAACTTAGAGGGAACATTGATTGAGATCCTAACTGTTGGCATCTGATATAAGAAAAGGAGGTGAGGAAGTACATTGTGCAAAGAGCAATGTGGAAATTACCCATGAATTTCAGCTCCCCCTGGGGAATGAACGCTGAAGGGCTGTGATCAGAGGGTTTATATGCTGTGGGATCGGAATTCCCCACCCCAACTGGACTTTGTGGACTATGGGAAAGGAACCCCCAACCCCCATGGACAATAGTACTGTGAATGAGAGCCAAAACTCAACACAAAGCACACAGAGGCAGGCTGCATTCCAATGGGTCAATTTCAAACATTCCAACATCACAACAGAACTGATACTGTTAAAGGGCGGGAATTTGGGACATTATCATAACAGTGACACAGCATAACTGCCATCATGTAACCCAATGAAGTAATTGGGGAGGCCACTGTTACAACTAACCGGCCCCAGACCACAGCATTCACTCATGTCAAGACAGGAGAGAAACCTTTTTCATGTATATCAGCTCTGGAGCCTGGAATACCTCACCTTGGTGGAGTTCATTGCTCTTGGTCATGGAAATAACATCAGCACTGAGTGGATCTGTCTGGACCAGGCCGGTAACAGACAAAGGGGATTAAAAGGTGCTAAGCGCTGACCATCCAACGGGATGGCTTCAGGCAATGTGTTTATGATATTTCAATAAGGATCATCATAAAAAGCACAAGATCGAAGGGTTTGAGACTGCAGTCAAGAAGGAGGGTCAGGAATGGTCAACCTGGCTTGTAGATCTACAAATTCTCACAGCAAGGACCAACCTCATGGAGGATTGTAAGTTATCAGCCAAATCCGAGGGGTATTTGGGGCTGAGAGTTTTAAAAACAATTTTAAGTGTAACAACCAAATCCTGGGAGGGTTTGGGATTTTGAATTGAGTGAGTTTGGGGCAGATATGTGGGATTTTGCCTGTGGTTTTTCGAAAAAGGTTACCTTATAAGTTGTGGTGATTTATGCGTTTGGTGGGAGCCGTGGTTAAATCGTGGAGGGATTTCGTGGTGGTGTCCTTTAAATTAGTTTAGAGGTCTTTGTAGCATGGTGTTAGGAGGGTTTTAATAAGCAAGTTTGTGGTTCAGCCCAAACCTGTGTCTGTACAATTTGTCCTTTATAAAATCCTAAAGTTAAGAACCATCAGTAAGAGGGAAACGGGAGCAGGAACCCCTTACTGCGCATGTTCTTGTTCTCCGACCCCTCATGCTGCAGTGATCATGAGAAGCCTCATGACCCTTGTAGCTGCCATGCATACATCGTAATGAGCACCTCGGCCCACCTCACAATGCCAAGCTAACACAAATGTTGCCATTTGCTATAAAATGATGCATCCTTCCATTGTGGGGAAGCAGAACCCACGAAGCAACAAGCATGTGAGGGAAAATTCTGTGGGACATGTGGCATTCAAAAAAAACGATTGTATGGAGTCAACACATGATCTATGCATTTTTCACACCAATGCAAACCACCCCATCTCACAAGACAAATCAATATAGAACTGGAGACTAACTCAGTTACAGACCTAATGTGAATGCATATTCGATCCTGACATCAATAAGAAAACTAAGAAATTATCTTTTTTTCTCAAATTGAGCATCTGAAAAAAATCTCTGAATTTATTAGTGAAAATTGATTTTTTAAAAATCCCTCCTTATCCCTCAAAGCACTTAGCTTCCCTGCTGGCAATGTGTACTCAAAAATTAATCTTCTGCCAACTTTTTATGCAGTTAAAAAATTATTTGGTTCCTTCTGGATGCTTTGCAACTTGAAATCCTCCTTTATTTGTCCTCTTACTGTTACTAATAGTATTTAGTTATCTACAACTGACATTTGAATGATTCTCAATCCTCACTACTTGTTCCTTGTATCTTTTGATACAAGTCTGCTTAGAGTCATAGAGTCATTTATGGCACAAAAGGAGGCCATTAGGCCCATCAATCCATGCTGGCTCTCCACAGAGCAATTCAGTCAGTCCCACTCCCCTGCTTGGTCCCCGTAGTCCTGCAAGTTTATTTCCTTTGAGGGGCCATCCAATTTCCTTTTGAGATCATTGATTGTCTCCACTTCTACCACCCTCGTGGGCTGCGAGTTCCAGATCATTAGCACCCACTATATAAAAATGTTCTTCCTCACATTCACCCTGTATCTCTTGCCCAAAACTTTCAGTCTGTGTCCCCTTGTCCTTGTACTGTCAGTTAATGAGAACAGGTTTTCATGTCTACCTTTTCTAGACCTGTCATAATCTTGTACACCTCTATCAAACCTTCCCTCAATCTCATTTGCTCCAAGAAGAACAGCCCCACCTTTTCCAACCTAACCTTGTAACTAAAATCCTCCATCCCTGGAACCATTCTGGTAAATCTCCTCTGCATCCTCTCAAGGAGCGACGTCTCAACTCATTCCATCTTGGCTGTCTCCAGAGAATCCTTGGCATCAGGTGGCAGGACCGTATTGCCAACACAGAAGTCCTCGAGGCAGTCAACATCCCCAGCATATACACCCTACTGAGCTAGCAGCGCTTGAGATGGCTTGGCCATGTGAGCCGCATGGAAGATGGCAGGATCCCCAAGGACGCATTATACAACGAGCTCGTCACTGGTATCAGACACACCGGCCGTCCATGTCTCCGCTTTAAAGGCATCTGCAAATGCGACATGAAGTCCTGTGACATTGACCACAAGTCGTGGGAGTCAGTTGCCAGTGATCGCCAGAGCTGGCGGACAGCCATAAAGGTGGGGCTAAAGAGTGGCGAGTCGAAGAGACTTAGCTGTTGGCAGGAAAAAAGACAGAAGCGCAAGGAGAGAGCCAACTGTTTAACAGCCCCAACAACCAATTTTACCTGCAGCGCCTGTGGAAGAGTCTGTCACTCTAGAATTGGCCTTTATAGCCACTCCAGGTGCTGCTCCACAAACCACTGACCACCTCCAGGTGCTTACCCATTGTCTCTCGCGACAAGGAGGCCACAGAAGATAGTATCGAGAAGCCCTAGCGAAATTGAAGTCAATGGGAATCTGGGTGGGGGGGGGGGGGGGGGGTGGAAATCTCCATTGTTTAGAGTCATACCTAGCACAAAGCAAGATGTTGTCGTTGTTGGAGGCCAATTATATTAGCTCCAGGTCATCGCTGCAGGAGTTCCTCATGGTAGTGTCCTAGGCCCAACCTTCTTCAGCAGTTTTCATCAATGACCTTCCTCCATCATAAGGTCAGAAGTGAGGATGTTCGCTGATTCACAGGACTGGATTTTCTTCTCCCGCCGCTGGGAGTGGCATCAGGTGAAATTAATGGCAGCCTGCACATCCCTAATTGCCCTTGAAAAGGTGGTGGTGAGCCGCCTTCTTGAACTGCTGCAGTCTATGTGGGGTAGGTATACCCACAGTGTTGTTAGGAAGGGAGTTCCAGGATTTTGACCCAGAAACAGTGAAGGATTGGAGATATAGTTCCAAGTCAGGATGGTGTGTGGCTTGGAGGGGAACTTGCAGTTGGTGGTGTTCCCATGCGTCTTCTGCCCATGTCCTTCTAGGTGGTAGAGTTTGTGGGTTTGGAAGGTGCTGTCAAAGGAGCTGTGTTGAATTGCTGAAGTGCTTTTTGTATATGGTACACACTGCTAACACTGTATGTCGGTGGTGGAGGGAGTGAATGTTGAAGGTGGTGGATGGGGTGCCAATCAAATGGGCTGCTTTGTCCTGGATGGTTTCGAGCTTCTTGAGTATTGGAACTGCACTCATCCAGGCAAGTGGAGAGTATTTCATCACACTCCTGACTTGTGCCTTGTAGATGGCGGACAGGCTTTGGAGAGTCAGGAGGTGAGTTACTTGCTGCAGAATTCCCAATCTCTAACCTGCTGTTGTAGCCACAGTATTTATGTGGCTGTTCCAGTTCTATTTCTGGTCAATGGTAACCCCCAGGATGTTGATAGTGGGGGATTCAGCAAATATAATGCCATTGAATGCCAAGGGGATGTGGTTGGATTCTCCCTTACTGGAGATGGTCATTGCCTGGCACTTGTGTGGTGCAAATGTGACTTGCCACTTATCAGCCCAAGCCTGGATATTGTCCAAGTCTTGCTGCATCTGGACACAGTCTGCTTCAGTATCTGAGGAGTCACGAATGGTTCTGAACATTGTGCAATCATCAGTGAACATCCCCACTTCTGACCTTATGATGGAGGGCTATATTTAGAGGAGTCCCCAATGTCTAAAAACTCAGTCAAATGACTTCCTTTGATGCTTCGGCTGCATGTAGAGCAACCTTAAAGGTGAAAACCTGTGATCCTTTTCTGCCATCCTGAAGGGAACAGAATTCCTGGAGTTAGGCAACTTAAGGAAAGTGGGTGGGAACTCATGACACTATTGGCATAGTTGAGGCACTAACTAGGTGGGGAGTGATGAAAATTATAGCATTGTCCAGCCACTTGAGGTGAGTGCCAGCAAGTCCAGACAAGGGCAGGAGCTTTACAAAATTCCATCTTTTCCTGCAAGGCTGTTATGTTGCAGTGGTTGATTACTTTGAGGTTGGCTACTTCAAGGAAGGCAGCTTCATCCCACTTCTGGGTTTGGGACGACTGGTGGGAATTGCAGTGAAGATGCTATCTCTTCAGCCCTACCTCTTGTTTGATGACTGGAAGAAGTACCACTTCACTGTCTGAGAAATCCTCTGGTGTAGATAAAGTGGCTGGAGATCTGGCATAACTGGTCCAGCCCCAATTTTTGCCCCCTCTAGTTTCCAACTGGTCCAAAAAGACTGCCAATTCACCAAGGACCCAGAGGAAATTTGGAGTGCTTGCACTCTAATCTTTCCCAGGTGGTATTGTCTGGCTTCACCATTCTGGGGGATCATACGTAGCCAGCCATTGTGCTCTTAGCTGGCCATAGATCTAGTCCCACACAAATCACTGGACATGCTGAGGGACAGCCCAGCAGCAGGATCATGGAATAGGCATGGATAATGCTGATGCCAGTCAGACAATATAACAAGAACATAAGAACATAAGAAATAGGAGCAGGAGTAGGCCATTTAGCCCTTCAAGCCCGCGCTGCCATTCAATGAGATTATGTCTGATCTTCTACTTCAATGCCATTTTCCTGCACTATCCCCATTCCCCTTAATGTTTTTCATATGTAGAAATCTAGAAAATTCAGTCTTGAACATAATCATTGACTGAGCCTCTCCAGCCTAAAGGCCGGCTCGGGTCTGCAAATGAAACCTGACACAAGCCCGACAAAACCACTTCCGACCCGAGCCCAACCTGGCCCGAGTCCTTTCGTTTATTCCCACACCCGACCCAACCCAACCCAACCATCAGTTAACCAAGCTTCCATTTTTCACTTTGTTGCTTATCTGCTCAAGCTTAAAAAATCTGTAACTAAACGTTTTAATTCCAAAAAGTATATTAACATTGGAGCCACGTACCGGAGGTGGTGATAGAATGTGTCCGACCCAGCCTGACCCGACCCGAGCCCAAATGCCGAACCTGGAAGAGCGACCTGACCCGACCCAAACCTGACACATGTCGTCGGCTCCCATCGGGTTCGTGTCAGGTAGCCATGCTTTATTCCAGCCCTCTGGGGCAGAGAATTCCAAAGATTCACCACTCTCTGAGTGAAGAAATTCCACTTCATCTCAGTCCTAAATGGCCTGCCTCTTATTCTGAGACTGCGTCCCCTGGTTCTAGAATCCCTAGCCAGGGGAAACATCCTTCCTGCATCTACCCTAGTTGAGCCCTGTAATAATTTTGTATGTTTGAGTGAGATCACCTCTCAATCTTCTAAACTCTAGAGAATAAAGGCCCAGTCTATTTAATCTTTCCTCATAGGACAATCCCTCCATCCCAGGAATTAGTTTGGTGAGCCTTTGGTGCACTCCCTCTATGGCAAGTATATCTATGGCAAGTACATATCGTGCGGTACCGCAAGGATCAATGCTTGGGACCCAGCTATTCACAATATATATTAATGACTTGGGTGAGGGAACTAAATGTAACATTTCCAAGTTTACAAATGACATAAAGCTGAGGGGGGGGGGCGGGGGCGGGGGGAATGTGAGCAGTGAGGAGGATGCAAAGAGGCTCCAATGTGATTTGGACAAGTTGGGTGAGTAGGCAAATGTATGGCAGATGAAGTATAACGTGGATAAATGTGAGGTTATTCTCTTTGGTTGTAAAAACAGAAAGACAGATTATTATCTGAATGGTGATAGATTGGGAAAGGGGGAGGTCCAACGAGACCTGGGTGTCCTTGTACACCAGTCGCTGAAAGCAAGCATTCAGATGCAGCAAGCAGTTAGGAAGGCGAATGGTATGTTGGTCTTCATTGCAAGAGGACTTGAGTACAGGAGCAAGGATGTCTTACTGCAGTTATACAGGGATTTGGTGAGACCACACCTGGAGTATTGTGTGCAGTTTTGGTCTCCTTATCTGAGGAAGGATGTTCTTGCCCTGGAGGGAGTGCAAAGAAGATTTACTAGGCTGATTCCTGGAATGGCAGGATTGACGTATGAGGAGAAATTGGGTCGACTAGGCCTATATTCAATAGAGTTTAGAAGAATGAGAGGGGCTCTCATAGAAACCTACAAAATTCTAACAGGACTAGACAGGCTAGATACAGGGAGGATGTCCCCGATGGCTGGGGAGTCCAGAACCAGGGATCACAGTCTCAAGATATGGGGTATGCCGTTTAAAACCGAGATGAGGAGAAATTCCTTCACTCAGAGGGTGGTGAACCTGTGGATTCTCTACCTACTGCAGAAGGCAGTGGAGGCCAAGTCATTAAATATATTCAAGAAGGGAATAGGTATATTTCTTAATGCCAAAGAGATCAAGGGATATGGGGCGAAAGCGGTAACAGGATACTAAATTAGACAATCAGCCATGATCTTTTTTGAATTGCGGAGCAGGCCCGAAGGGCTGAATGGCCTACTCCTGCTCCTATTTTCTATGTTTCTATGTTTCTATAAGGAGACCAAAACTGCACACAATACTGCAGGTGCAGTCTCACCAAGGCTCTATATAATTGCATTAAAACATCTTCATTCCTATACTCAAATCCTCTTGTAATAAAGGCCAACATGCCATTTGCCTTCTTAATTGCTTGCTGTACCTGCTTGTTAGCTTTCAGTGACTCTTGACCAAGGGCACCCACGTCCCTTTGAAGTTCAACACTTCCCAGCCTCTCACCATTTAAGAAATACTCTGTCATACCAAAGTGGATAACCTCACATTTCTCCACATTGTATTCTATCTGCCAAATTTTTGCCCACTCGCTTAGCCTCTCCAAATTCCCTTGAAGCCTCTTTGCAACCTCATCACAACTCACACTTCCGCCTAGTTTCGTGTCTTCTGCAAACTTGGGAATATTACATTTATTCTCCACATCCAAATCATTGATATAGATTGTGAATAGCTGCGACCCAAGCACTGATCATTACGGTACCCCACTAGTCACTGCCTGCCAACCTGAAAATGACCCATTTATTCCTCCTCTGTTTTCTGTTCGTTAACCAGTTCTCAATGTATGCCAGTATATTCACCCCAATCCCATGTGCTCTAATTTTGTTTACTAACCTCTTGTGCGAGACCTTATCAAAAGCTTTCTGAAAATCTATATATGCCACATCCACTGCTTCTTCCTTATCTATTTTGCTAGTTACATCCTCAAAAAAATTCCAACAGGTTTGTTAAACATGATTTCCCTTTCATAAATCCATGTTGACTCTGTCCAATCCTACCATTATTTTCTAAGTGTCCTGTTATCACATACTTTATTATAGATTCGAGCATTTTCCCTACAACTGATGTTAGACTAATAGGTCTGTCAGTCCCCATTTTTTCTCTCCCTCCTTTGTTAAATAGCCTTCAGGAGCCATTCCAGAATCTATAGAATTTTGAAAGATAACCACCAATGCATCTACTATCTCTCCAGCCACCTCTTCCAACACTCTGGGATGTAGATCATCAGGTCCAGGGGATTTATCTACTTTAGGTCCCATTAATTTCTCTAGTACTTTTTTACTAAAATTATCTTGCAGTTCCTCGTTTACACTAGTCCCTTCATTCCTAATTTCTGGAAGGTTTTTTGTATTTTCCTCCATCAAGACAGACAGGCCCACGACGTCGGGCTCTGTGGCGGTGCGGAGGGCCCAGAACATGGTTGTGGCAGAGACCCGACGTGGAGGCCGACGCCGGAAGGGCCCAGCCCGATCTGGCGGCATCGAGGCTTCGTGCCGACCCCACCCCCACCCCGCCATTGGGCGATGGGACCTCAATTTTAATATTTAAATCAACGACATGAATAAATTTAGATGAACTTACCCACAATCTTCCGGGCCGCCATGATTCTCAGTGGGGTGGCCAGCATTCCTGTGCCTTCAATTCCCTGTCTGGGAAAAGCCAATGTGACACTGGTGGGGAGGGGGTAGGAGTTAAGATTTCCAGTGCAGGGTGGTGGCGGGGGAACGGAGTCAAATAAACATAATGGGCTGAATTTTACTGGCCTGTCGACGCCGTGGGTCGTTGCACAGGGGGCCGGTAAAATTCTGTGGGGAGAGGCCCACCTTGACCCATGATGTCGAGAAGGAACCGCCGCAAATTACCGGGGGCGGGGGGACCTTGGTGCAGCCCTCCCCGTCGATCGGCAGCAGCACCCCAATTAACATATGTAAAACAGTACTTACCTCTGCAGATTATGCAGCCTGCCGCCTCTCTTGCACATATCCGGATTTTACTTTGAACGGCCGGCTGTCATGTGCCATCCCATTCACGAACAGAAAAGCAGACAAGTCCTCACAGGCAGAAGGTTTCGCGATGGAAGGTAAGTTCCGTTTTTAGTGGTTTCACTCTGCATACTGGAAGGGAGAGGGGGTCCGGGATTACTGGAGGGAAAGCTCTGCAGGCATGAAGAGAGATACCGTACACTCTCCCTCTGTAAACAGTGTGCGCTCTGCGTTTGTTTGTGTTTGTGAAGGAGCAATGGCACTCTAGTCACCCTGTGTGTGGGGAGGGTGCCAGAAAGGGTTATTTGGATGGTGGGGAAAATCGATTCAGCTGGTAGGATCTTGATGTGGTCATGCTGTGCAACTCTGAGTGTTGGCCAAGATGGGCACGCCACATAGTTGATCCAGGAAAGCAGCTGATGTACCCGTCAACACCAATCCCTGCCCTGTTAGGAACCTTCGAATACATGAAGGGTTCAACTTTATTTATCACATGGAAATGGGTATGGCTCATCCTACATTGTGTGCTCCTCTGCATGTGAGGATCCGTATGCGCCAGAGGTAAAATTAACAGATATGTGCGATCCACGTAGAGGCCCCTGGTCGTGAACAGCAGCCCCCAAAGGAAGCTCACCACTATGATTGCCATGCATCTACAGGCCCCACATGACATGCCATCGGATGTCAGAGCACCAGTGTCAGAGACAATTGCGCATATAGAGGGTGGTGACACGTCTCTGTGCCCTGCACCAGAGGGCGAGTGAGTATGTCCACTTCAGGACGGACTCTCACAGCCAGGAGCAGAGGGCTATTGGTTCTGGCACCATTGCCGGAGAACCATAGGTTGTAATGTCCATAGACTGCACTCATGTGGCCATCAGGCCTCCCGCCAGGCTACCACCTGCAGACGTCACAATTAAAGAAATCCTCTCTATCTGGGTAAAGCTGGTATGTGATCACCGGAGATGCTTCATGCAAATCTGTGACTGCTTCACAGGCAGCTGCCATGACACCTGGGACCTGCTGCGACCGCTGTTCACTGAACTGGTTCAGATGGAGAGGTTGCTTTTTGGAGGTAAGGGATATCCTTTGCAGACGTGGCTCTTGACACCAGCGAGAGACTCAACCACTGCTGGAGAGGAGAGATACAACACCAGCCACTGAGCTACAAGAGCCACCATTGAGCAGGAGATCGGCATGCTGAAAGTGCTTCCAGTGCTTGGATGGATAGGGTGATACCCTGTACTACGGGCCAAAAAGGCCAGCTCCTTTCTTTGCTGCTCTGCACAACAATGCACCCAATAGCGGCCAGGCCTGGCATGATGAGGAAAATATCAACAGGATTCCTCCTTGGACTATGAGGACGCTGAGGACCAACAGCATGAAAGACGCTTGGGAGGGCAGATGGCACCCAGGTTCTGCACGCAGGGCTAGCAGTGAGCTAGGAATGTACGGCAGTGGATTATCAGACAAAGGTTCTCTGCTCCAAAGGAACCAACATGAGCTCTGCAAGCCACACATCACCCTCGTTCATCTGCAGGATCCCTGTGTAAACCACTAGAGGCAGCAGCTGACTGAGAAATGTCCATGTCACTGCATCTGTGGAGACGCTCATGCGTAATGGTGGCATGGCAATGATGTTATTGCATATATTGACTCTCCTGAAGGGCCAATGGTGCAAAGGAATGTGTCATTGGTGCTACATGCTGGTACACATCATTCACACAAAGAAAAGAACACACATGTTGGCGAGGAACATTTAGTGAAAGACGTATTTATATTGCTGTGATACCCCCATGCATTCCCACTTATGTCAGTGTGTGCTCTGTAAACAGAGAGGTTGCCCGTTCTTAGTGGAACTTCTGCACTAGCAGCCTGACTGGAGGAAAGCTGCTGATTTGATTGCCCTTTGGCTGTGGATGACTTTGTCCCTCATACTCTGTGCACATGAGGCCTAGCAAAGCCCCGGCTGGCTGAAGGAATGCTTGTTCATCCCCTTCCAGCATGACCCTTTGACGGCTGATGGCCCCATGACCATTCACCTCCTCTGCCATCTCCATCCAGACTGCCTTGTTCAGACGGGAGGGCCTCTTCTTACCGTCGCTAGTGAAAAGGATTTCCCGCCTTGCCCACACAGCCTTGAGAAGAGTGAGTAGGGAGGCTTTGCTGCACTGTGGGGCCACCCAAGAGCACCCCTCTGCCATCCTCGACTTTTGATGTCATCCTTTAAATGCAGAGGTGACTCCACCGTGTAACTGCTCTAACTTCTGGCTGCAAGGTTTGTCTTGCACATGTTTGAAAACCAATGCAGGACTGGTGGGGAAATCTGTGCTGCTGTCATGGTTTTTCAGCTATTACACATCGACACATGTTCACAAAGACTTTGCTTCTGCAGCAGCTGATCATATTTATTGGTCTAATATTTCTAGTTCGCAATGCAGCTAGAATATGAACATATTTTCCTGTTTTTTAACAAAGATCGTTTAATCGCAGTTACGTCTTTTCACATAACAGTTAGCAGAGATATGAATACAGATTCCAAATGCACATTAGTCTGTGGCTTTTCACAATCAGATGATTAGAAGCTCATAGTATGTAAATATTCTTCAATTATGGTTTTATTTCAGTTGTGTATTTGCCTTTTATGGTATATTTAAGTCTCACATCCCGGAATGATCAAAATTAAGATTAGTCACCCAGGTGCGGCATGCCTACAAGAATCAATGTAACACTTGGGTGGAAGAAGAGGATCACAACTTCACAGGACACTGGGACACGGCAGGGTATGTATGTGGCAGCAAAGCAGGAAGTGCTGGGGAAACTCAGCAGGTCAGGCAGCATCTGTGTAGAGAGAAGCAGAGTTAACTTTCAGGTCTGTGAACTTGGTCAAGTTAACTCTGCTTCTCTCGCCACAGATGCTGCCTGACCTGCTGAGTTTCTCAAGCACTTTCTGCTTTGCTGCCACATTGACAGCAGTCCCACTCTTCAACAGTGAGATAAGTATTTCTTTGACAGCTGTCAGGAGGCAGGTGCTGGGACTTTTTAAATAGCGCCTCAGCATCTGCTGCACAGCTGTCAAAATGTCTCGCACTGTGCTGAATGTCCCGCCTGTCCGCACGTAATTTTGGGGGGTGGAGGAGAACGGCGCAGTTATGCAAATGAGCCCCACGCGAAATATCGCAGGGGCTCTGTGGATGCCGCTGAATGTGGACACCCCACCGAGTGTAAAGGGCACTGCCACGCAGCGCAATGCCCAAATAAAATTCAGCCCAAAGTATTTGTTTAGTTTCTCTGCCATTTCCTTATTCCCCATTATAAATTCTCCTGACTCTGCTTGTAATGGACCCACATTTGTTTTTGTTAATATATTCCTTTTTTTACATACCTATAGAAGCTTTTGCAATCTTTTTTTATGTTGCTCGTTAGTTTACTCTCGTATTCTATTTTCCCTTTCTCAATCTTTTTCTTGGTCCTCCTTTGTTGAATTCTAAAATGCTTCCAATTCTCAGTCTTTTTTTGGGCAACTTTATATACCTCTTCCTTTGCTCGAATACAGTCCTTGATATCTTTCATTAGCCACACTTGGAACACTTTCCTTGCAGGATTTTGTGCATTAAAGGAATTTATTTTTGTTGTAAACTATGTATTAGCTCTTTTAAATGTTAGCAATTGCTGTCTACCATCATACCTTTTAATGTAGTTTCCCAATCCACCATGGCCAATTTGCCCCTCATGCCTTCATAGTTTCCTTTGCTTAGATTTAAGACCCTAATTTCTGATTGAACTACATCATTTTCAATCTTAATGTAAAATTCCTACATATTATGGTCACTCTTTCCTAAATCCCTCCAGCTGCCTTCTTCAAATGTTAGTATGCATGACAGAAAGCATGCAAAACAAAGCAGCTACTGCAGAAGCAGACAAGGCTGAAGCAATTGCAGTGCAACTTCACAACAGTACAATAAGGTAGAGGACCATCTCAATTCCTAAAGGCTCCCACTGAGACCTTCAGCCAGCCACTTTGCTAACTTCTTGTCTCTGGGGGAGCATCAAGAAGGAGCATTAGATTATGTTCTTGAGTACACAAATCGTGTATGCCATGAAAGGAGGCTCTGCTGTTAAAAAGAACACTATCCTTATACACTGATCGCTTTTAGGAAATTAAATTTGGTTGGATTTTATTTCAATTGTATCCAGAGAGTTATCTTTGAATGTTGTAGAATAAGGATTTGGCAGATGAGAAAATATAAATGGAATTGATGGTGAGTTATCACAGAGGCTAATGCTGGTGAAGGTGTATTTGGTCATTGCATGTTGGATATGTGGATAGGATAATTAATATTTTGTGTGGATGGGGTGACAATATGAGGTCGTGCCAATGAGAATCTGCTGTATGGCTTTAGCTGCATCCAAAGATGGTTGAACAGAAATATCTTCTAGCTTTTTGCCTTCAACTTACTAAGCTTTTAGCTGTGGATGTGTCCTTCTGCCATCTGTTCGCTTTGCATGGTAAAACTGTGCAGCACGCAGTGCGCAGTGCACTATAATGGTTTTGAAGACCATGCATAGCTATATAGTAGAATGTTCCCCTCATCTGTCCAAGCATCTGAAATATTGCTTTAAGGTGCCTACGATGTTCCGTTATGTTCATGGTTGCTGTTGCACCATTGGTCTATTGTTGTTGATGGATGACTTCAATGTGCCATTAGTCAGGGGTTACGAGAATAGCCTAGGTCTTCTACCAGTCAACATTGCACTATTCTTTAGGGCTTGAATAATCTGGGAAAAATGGACTGTCTTAAAATCATCATGACTGCTCCATTAGGAGCTGGCATTCATTTTCAATGTTCCATTTTGATCGTTACAGGTGACCTACATGTATGTTGATGAAATGAAAGTCCTTGTAGTTCATTAAGGTGATGGGACTGCGTGTACGGGCTTGGACTGCAACATGGGCGCCATTAAAGAAATTCTGAATTTTTGGAAATCCTGCCAACTGTGCCCTTTCATTTTGTTGCTGTTTGTCCTTTTAAAATGTAATGATATTGATTATCATGTCAAAAGCATCTTCTTGGTACATCTGAGAACTGCAGATTGATTAACATTGTTGATGTCTCGTGAAAGTCCAGAATAATCCTGAGACATAAATGGTCATGGGCAATACAATCCCTGTGGTGGAGTTTGGTTTGAGATCGATTTCCAGGGCATGACATAACTCTAAACGAAGTGCAGCCTGCGAAGTAGATTTTCCCCAGGCAAACCTCAGTGGGACTAGGTGAGTTGCTTGTGCAGAGAGTTAGCACAGGCATGATGGGCTAAATGGCCTCCTTCTGTGCTGTAACCGTTTGATGATTCTATGAGCTAGATTTTAGCAGCTGTTTGGGGATGGGCTGGGAGGCAGGAAGGCTGGCAAAATGGTGTGGGAAGATGTCAGATGGCATGCACATCATCTTCCTGCTGACATGTCATCTGCCAGCGGTGGGAATGGTGGCATATGGCTCACCCACCTGGAGCCCAGTTGGGCCACTTAAATGGCCAGTTAAGAGCCTTACCTGCCTCCGCTGACATTATTACAGTGTTTGGCAGGCACTCCATCATATGGGGAGACCGCCAGGTAAACAGCCGATGGGCTCTGGTGGGAGGCCCTCCTTTTTGGTCACTCTTTGGCCTACAGAGGAGCCCTTGGCTGCAATGGCCGCCCCTGGGGCTACAGTGTCATCTGCCATCAGTGACCCTCCCACCCCACTTGCCAGGGCCTGTCTGACTGATCCCAGAGCCCCCAGACAACACGTACCTGCCTTTGAGGGTGCACGGCCATTGATGTGCCCCCATCCTACAGGTGCAGCCCCAGCAGTGGCCACCACTAGTGGTGGCACTGCAGAAGCTGCTGAGCTGCCAGTGCTCTGATTGGCCAGCAGCTCTTAATGGTGGGCTGTCACCCTTAATCGGGACTGCAGCTCCGGCAGTGGCTATTTAATTGGCCGAGGTCCAGAAATTCCATGACATTTTTAGCACTGCCCAAAACTGCTCACAATGATCTGATTACGATTACTGTTGATTATTAATACTATTATTAGTACTCAGCTAATGGAAGTGTGGTGGTCACAGAGTCATTTATGGCACAGAAGGAGACCATTCAGCCCATCAAGTCCATGCCGGCACTTCACGGAGCTACGCAGTCAATCCCAGCTTGATCCCCGTAGACGTGCAAATCTATTACTCAGGTGGCTATCCAACTTCCTCTTGAAGTCATTGATCGTCTCCGCTTCCATCACACTTGTGGGTAGCGGGTTCCAGGTCATTACCACCCGCTGCGTTAAAAAATTGCTTCCTTATATTACCACTGTATCTTTTGCCCAAAACTTTCCTTCTGTGTCTCCTAGTCCTTGTACTATTTGTTATTTTTTTTTATTCGCTCATGGGATATGGGATTCGCTGGTTAGGCCAGCATTTACTGCCCATCCCTAATTGCCCTTAAGAAGGTGGTGGTGAGCTGCCTTCTTGAACTGCTACAGACCTGGGGTGTAGGTACACCCACTGTGCTGTAGGAAGGGAGTTCCACGATTTTGACCGGTGACAGTGGAGGAATGGCGATATAGTCCCAAATCAGGATGGTGTGTGGCTTGGAGGGGAACTTGCAAGTGGTGTTGTTCCAATACATCTCTATTAAATCTCCTCTCGATCTTCTTTGTTCTAAGAAGAACAAACCCAACTTTTCCAATCTAACCTTGTAACTAAAATCCCCCATCCCTGGAACCATTCTGGTAAATCTCCTCTGCACCTTCTCAAATACTCTTACATCCTTCCTGAAGTGTGGTGATCAGAACTGGACACAATACTTCAGCTGGGGCCTAACCAGAGCCTTAAAAAGGTTCAGCATAAATTCCCTGCTTAGGTACTCAGTGCCTCTATTTATGAAGCCCAGGATCCCATATGCATTACTAACCACTCTCTCAATATTTCCTGTCACCTTCAAAGATCTCTGCACATGCACCCCCAGGTCCCTCTGTTCCTGCACACTCTTTAGAATTGTACTGTTAAGTATATATTGCCTCTCCCTATTCCTTCTGCCATAATGCATCACCTCATACTTAACAGTATGAAATTCCATCTGCCACCTCTCTGCCCATTCTGCCTATCTATCTCCTGTTGCAGGTGGTTCATATCAGCCTTACTGTTTGCTGCACATCCAGGTTTGGTGTCAGCAAATTTTGAGATTCTATTCTGTATTCCAAGATCTAAGTAATTTATATATAGCAAAAAAAAAGCAGTTGTCCCAGCACTGACCCTTGGGGAACACTACTGTCTACCATTCTCCAGTCTGAAAAACAACCATTTACTCTAACTTGCTGTTTTCTATCGTTAAACGAATCTTCTCCCCAATTGGACACTGACCCTCTGATTCCATGAGCCTCAATTTTGTTAACCAGCCTTTTATGTGGTACCTTATCAAATGCCTTGTTATGGGGAGGCAGTAAGGTAGTGGTAATCCAGAGCCCAGGCTAATGCTCTGGGGATATGGATTCAAATCCCACCAAGGCAGATGGTGAAATTTGAATTCAATTAATAAATCTGGAATTTACAAAAAGCTAGTCGAATGATGACCATAAATCCATTATCGATTGTCATAAAAACCCATCTGATTCACTAATGTCCTTTAGGGAAGGAAATCTGCTGTCCTTACCTGGTCTGTCCTACATGTGACTCCAGACCAACAGCAATGTGGTTGACTCTTAAAATGCCCTCTGAAATGGCCTAGCAAGTCACCCAGTTCAAGGACAATTAGGGATGGGCAAATGCTGGCCTAGCCAGTGACGCCCACATCCCAAAAATGAATTCAAAAATCCATATGAACAACATCCAATGCATTTCCTTCATCAAGCTTCTCTGTTACTTCATCAAAAAATTCAATTAGATTAGTCAAGCATGATCTGCCTTTTACAAATCCATGCTGGCTAGCCTTAATTAACTCGAACCTCTCTAAGTGTCCATTGATATTTTCGCTGATTATTGTTTCTAAAACCTTACCCACCAGTGATGTTAAACGCAGTGGTTAGCACCGCAGCCTCACAGCTCCAGCGACCCGGGTTCAATTCTGGGTACTGCCTGTGTGGAGTTTGCAAGTTCTCCCTGTGTCTGCGTGGGTTTCCTCCGGGTGCTCCGGTTTCCTCCCACATGCCAAAGACTTGCAGGTTGATAGGTAAATTGGCCATTATAAATTGCCCCTAGTATAGGTAGGTGGTCGGGAAATATAGGGACAGGTGGGGATGTTTGGTAGGAATATGGAATTAGTGTAGGATTAGTATAAATGGGTGGTTAATGGTCGGCACAGACTCGGTGGGCCGAAGGGCCTGTTTCAGTGCTGTATCTGTAAACTAAACTAAACTAACTGGCCTGTAGTTACTAGGACTGTCCTGTCACCCTTTCTTGAATAAGGGTGTCACATTTGCTACTCTCCAATCCTCTGGCACCTCCCTCACATCCAGGGAAGATTGGAAGATTATGGCAAGCCCTTCCACTATCTCCATCCCCACTTCCTTTCGCAACCTGGGATGCAAGCCATTCGGAGCAGGTGACTTATCGACCCTAAGTATAATCAGCCTTTTTAGTACCACTCCGCTCTCAATTTTTATCCTATCTATTGCCTCTGCTCTCTCTGCTTCTACTAATATTTTATCAGCCTCCATTTCCTTAGTGAACACTGATACAAAGTAGTCATTAAGTATATTAGGCCTGCCTCTCTAAGCATATATTACCCTCTCTGTCCCTAATAGGCCCCACTCCACCTCTTAGTACTTGCTTACTATTTACGTGGTGATAGAAGATCTTTGGGTTCCCTTTTCTGTTAACTGCCATTCTATTTTTTTTTAGAGATACAGCACTGAAACAGGCCCTTCGGCCCACCGAGTCTGTGCTGACCAACAACCACCCATTTATACTAACCGTACAGTAATCCCATATTTCCTATCACCTGCAAGTCTTTGGATGTGGGAGGAAACCGGAGCACCCGGCGAAAACCCACGCAGACACAGGGAGAACTTGCAAACTCTGCACAGGCAGCACCCAGATTCGAACCCGGGTCCCTGGAGCTGTGAGGCTGCGGTGCTAACCGCTGTGCCACTGTGCCGCCCTTATTTTCATGGTCTCTCTTTGCCAGTCTTATTTTCCTCTTCACCACCCCTCTCAACTTACCATATGGCTTGGTTTTCACTTGATGAGTTCACCTGACATGCATCATACACCCTCTTTTTTGTTTCATCATCATCTCTATCTCTCTCATCAACCAAGGAGTCCTGTTCTTGGTTCCCCTACTTTTCAGCCTTGTTGGAATGTACCTAGCCTGTACCTGAAGCATTTCTTTCTTAAAGTTTACCCATTGTTCTGATACAGTTTTTCCTGTCAGTCTTTGGTTCCATTTTACCCTGGCTAGATCCCTTCTCATCGCATTGAAATTAGTTCCTTTCCAATCTAGATCTGGTGGTGTATGGGACCGTTCTGACTTTCTCTTTCTTGTGTATATTAGAATGCAGTGTAGATACCTGACTTGAGCTTTTTTAAGTCCTATAGATTATGAGTCCAAATGGTTGGCCTCAAAGTCGGAATCAACTGGAGGGAAGTTTGATTAGGATGCCTGTAGTAGAGCGTGGCTACCCGACCTGCACTCAAGCAGACCCGACGACATGTGTCAGGTTCGGGTTGGGTCGGGTCTCTCTTCTGGATCCAGCATTCGAGCTCGGGTCAGGTCGGGCTGGACATGGACAGTGCTGCCTCGCTCCGGGAAGTAATCTTCAAATGAGCATTCAGGATGTCAAGGCGGGAAACGTGCAGTCCGAAATCTGCACTCTGCAGTAAAGCTTGGCTACCTGACCAACCCGACTACATGTGTTGGGTTTGATCCAGTTGGGCATTTAAAAAAATTAAAGGACTCAGTCTCGGGTTGGGTTTGGGTTGGCTGTTGTTGGGTTAGGGCTGGGTCAGGTTTTAATTGTATACCTGAGCCAGGCTTTAACCTGGAGTGCTGTCTTCAGATTAAAGTTCACATCTGACAGGGCAACTTGATCAAATATTTGTAGTCGTTCAAGACTAATGGTTTTGGAGACAACGGAGTGTGCTGTGTGCCTTCTGTGTATTCATGTGGGCGGCACAGTGGCGCAGTGGTTAGCACTGCAGCCTCACAGCTCCAGGGACCCGGGTTCGATTCTGGGTACTGCCTGTGTGGAGTTTGCAAGTTCTCCCTGTGTCTGCGTGGGTTTTCTCTGGGTGCTCCGGTTTCCTCCCACAAGCCAAAAGACTTGCAGGTTGATAGGTAAATTGGCCATTATAAATTGTCACTAGTATAGGTAGGTGGTAGGGAAATATAGGGACAGGTGGGGATGTTTGGTAGGAATATGGGATTAGTGTAGGATTAGTATAAATGGGTGGTTGATGTTCGGCACAGACTCGGTGGGCCGAAGGGCCTGTTTCAGTGCTGTATCTCTAATCTAATCATATTATGACAGCGGACTCTACCCTGTCACAAATGGTAGGAACAAATTGGATAGAGTACCTGCTTTGGGCACAATCGGGAAATTGTACCTAAAATGTACTTGAAATTGCGCTGGTTAGGTTACGCTTCACGTTTCCACTAAACTTTGGTTGCAAAATCAGAACCATAAGATCTTCCATGGACCGGCACAATTGAGTAGCATAATATATGTAATTATTACCATTTACTCTCTCCATTAAAAAGTACTCCTTGATGTAACCTGGTGTTGGCCAGGGGCTGCAAGAAACACAGAATCAGTTACAAAGTGCTGGAATTGTTTGACCTGTAGTAACCTGGAGCTCGGACACTGGCCTGTGCTGGGAAAAACCAGTTTGAACTAATTACTTTATGGGACAAGACAAAGAACAGGACACAGGAAAAGGGTCTTATTTGGACACAGTGTGATACCGGGGTCTTTGGGCCTGGGCCAATTAAGAGAAGCTGTGAACGAGGTGATCAAGCTTAAGCCAACCGGAAAGACACAGCTCAGATTTGGAGAGAAAAGCAACAGGATAAGAATAGAGCTTTTTGGGCAGAGAGCCAGCGAAAACTCTGGAGATCAACCATCGTGGAAGTGGAAGACCCTGCGTGAACGACGCGGCGACGACGTAGAAGAGAGAGAGAGAGAATGGAACGCCTGGCCAGTGTTAACTCTCCCTTTTTCGGGTAATATCCTTTGTATTCTGTGACTAGGACAGAGAAAGGTCAGAGGAACCTAGTGGGTGTGCTTATGAATTCTAGCTAGTTTTGTTATTAACTGTATAACTCAGGGGAGTTGTATGTTTTTGTCTAACTAAGTGTATAAGCCTTATTCTTACTTTGTACAACAATGTGAATAAAGTAAATTGATAGTTAAAGAAAGGACTGAGTTCCCCCTCTTTGTACTATGCCAGTAACTGTAGCTGTGGACAAGGGGGAGTTGACTCCGCTCCACGGTTAACACTGGTCAGTTTTATTCATACAGCTGAAAATGGGGGCTGAATTTTATCAGCGTGCCACCCTTTGAAGTCGACGGCCTTCTGACGTGGAAGAGCCATTGCATTTAAATGGAGGGGGTGGAACAGCTGCCCCTGATGACGTAGAGGGGGCGGCCGCTGCCTCCCTGGTAATGGGGTCTGGCACCACCTTTCAGGTGCCGGTGCCTTTTTTAAAGGGTTTCAAGCCCTTAGAAGACATGTTTAAAGGTGCCTCTTTGTTTCAGGAATGTAGTAATTATCCTTACACACCTGCAATCCCCTCTCCCATCACCCCCCCCAACAAATGAGCATTTAATTTTATGCCCCATCCCCCCCCCCAAATAAATTATTTCTCACTCACGACCTTTCCCCCTGAACTTTAATCCCTTTGACCCTAAACCCCATCCCACCATCTCCACAGCCAATAAGGATTGTTTTGCCTGCACGCACCCCCCCACACCCTGATAATTTTAGTCCTCGCCCCTCCCCATCAGTGTCTTGCCTCGGAACTCTGTATGAAGTTCCGAAAGCGCTCGAGTTGCGGCCGGCGGCTGTAACATCGACATGGGATAGCCGCCATGACCAGGTAAGTTCACTTCAATATTTATTCAGCTCATTATAATATTGAGATGAAGGCCCCACAGCTTGGCGGTGTGGGGGCCACACCGAGGCCTGAGGCCTTCTCGGCGTCATAGGTCTTGGCGGGCCTCTCCCGCAAGTATTTTACAGGCCTCCCTGCCACAATCCATGTTGTTGAGAGCCTGGTAAGATCCAGTCCTGGGTTTATCACAAAAAATGTCTTTGTAATAAGGGTGTTCAGTTCTCCACCTGTGAATAACCTGATTTACAATCACTGAAGATGACTTCAAAACACTGTACTGAACCACTTAGTAGTTTCATTGGAGTACCCTAGTTAACTTTATGGCAAATTGAATATTTTTTTGATATGATAAAGCTTTTAAAACATGCCTACTTGTGCCTGTGCGCCTAAGAAAATAAGGGCAATTTGAAGGGCCTTCCCCAACCAGCACAATCGGTGTATTCTTGGATTTGGATGTGGAGATGTTGCCAGTTTCAAGGAGGGGCCCAATTCAAGTGAATTGAACCTTGAACCAGCAAAAAGATAACAGAAAACATAAGCGTAAGTAGGTTTTTGTGTAACTCATCTAGACTGTTAAGTTGGAAATACTCAGCAGATCAGGCAGCATCTGTAGAGAGAAAAACAGGGTTAATGCTTAAAGCTCTGTGACCTTTCATCAGAACTGGCAAAAGTTAGAAATGTAATAGGTTTTGAGCAAGTGAAAGGGGGGGAGGGAGTAAGAAGAATAAAAGGGAAGTTCTGTGATAGGGCAGAGGGCGGGTGAGATTAAATAACAAAAGGTTTCATTGTACAAAGCCCAGGGCAGTGGTATTAGAACAAGTAAAGAAACAAAAGCGGGCTGGGGGTAGGGGGTGGAGAAACAAACCAGCAAATAAAAGCCGGAAAAAATAAAACAAATAGGGGCAGAGGTTATATTCTAAAATTACTGAACTCCATGTTGAGTCCAATTGAAAATGAGATTCTGTTCCTCGAGCTTGCATTGAGCTTCATTTGAACACTTGCAGGTTGCCAAAAGACTTGCAGGTTGGTAGGTAAATTGGCCATTATAAAATTGCCCCTAGTATAGGTAGGTTGTAGGGAAATATAGGGACAGGTGGGGATGTGGTAGGAATATGGGATTAGTGTAGGATTAGTATAAATGGGTGGTTGATGGTCGGCACAGACTCGGTGGGCCGAAGGGCCTGTTTCAGTGCTGTATATCTTAACTAAACTAAAACTAAACTGTAGCAGCCAAGGACAGAAAGGTCAGAGTGGGAGCAAATTAGAGAATTGAAATGACCAGTGACAGAAAGCTTGGGTTCACGCTTATGGACTGAATGGAGGTGTTCCACAAAGACATCACCCAGTCTGCGTTTAGCATCAATCGTGTCTGAACTATTTCACACACTTCTGCTCTCTCTCTTTCCCATCTCTCCCAGAACTATGATAGGGTTCCCGTTGTCCTCACCTTCCACTCAACCAGCCTCCGTATTCAGCGGATCATCCTCTGCCATTTTTGCCACCTCCAGCGTGATGCCATAACCAAACACGTCTTCCCTTCCCCTCTCCCTTCAGCATTCCGAAGGGACCATTCCCCCTGGTCCACTCTTCAGTCACACCCAATACCTCCCCCCTTTCCTACAACACCTTTCCATGCAAGTGCAGGAGATGCAACACCTGCCCTTTTACCTCCTCCCTTCTCACTGTCCAGGGCTCCAAACATTCCTTCCAAGTAAAAAAGCGATTTACTTGTATTTCTTTCAATTTGGTATACTGTATTCACTGCTCCACTGGGGACACTAAATGCAGACTGTGATTGCTTTGTGGAACACCTCCATTCAGTCTGCAAGTGCAACCCCGAGCTTCCTGTCGCTTGTCATTTCCAATTCTCCACCATGTTTCCACTCTGATCTTTTCTATCCTTGGCTGCTACAGTGTTCCAATGAAGCTCAATGCAAGCTCCAGGAACAGAAACTCATCTTTCATCTGAGCACTTTACGGCCTCCGGGACTCAACATTCATTTCAATAATTTTAGATCATAACCTCTGCCTCCATTTTTTTCTTTTATCATTTTTTTAGCTGGTTCATTTTCTTCCCCCTTTTTTTCTTTCTTTATCATTTTACTTTGTGTTCGGGCGGCTGCTGTCCTGCCATTTACATCTCATCCAGACACATCTTTTGTTTCTTAACTTGTCCTATTACCACTGCCCCTGGCTTTGTACCATGAAACCTTTTGTCATTTAATCTTTCCTGCCCTCCACCCTATCACAGACCTTCCCATTTGTTGTTCTTCCCTCCTCCCCAATTTCACTTGCTCAAAACCTATTACTTTTCTAACTATTGACAGTTCTGATGAAAGATCACAGAGATTTGAAATGTTAACTCTGTTTTCCTCTTCACAGATTCTGCCTGACCGAGTCTGATTATTTCCAGCATTTTCTACTTTTGTTTCAGATTTCCGGTTTTCGCAGTATTTTGGTTTTGTACACTTTTAAGTTCCCTGATCTTTTGCTCTGGATTGGCTGATTTCTCCCGTATTGCACTGAAATATGTACACAAAGCTAACGGAAACAAGCAGAAACTTCCCCAATGTTTCTTCTTCATATATTATGACTGGGATAACAAGACAGTTTTACAATCTGAGTGCAGCTGCTAGTTGAATTCTTGACTTCCATTCTTAGAGTCATAGAGTCATTATAGCACAGAAGGAGACCATTCAGCCCATCTCTAGAGCAATCCAGTCATTCCCATTCCCCCCGCTTTATCCCTGCTGCCCTCCAAGTTTAATTCCCTCAAGTGCCTATCCAATTTCCTTTTGAAATCATTGATCATCTCTGCTTCAACTATCCTCAAAAGCAGTGAGGAAATGTGCAGGCTACCTTGGGCAAGAAGAGGCAACATTAGTGGCAAACCTTGTATTATGCACTGGTTGCGATGTATTGTAAAAGATCCGGGAAAGAAAAAAAATCAGTGAATGCTGTGTAGTACAAAGTAATGTGATGAGTGACCTCTGGATAAGGGCAGGAAAAATGTACCCAATGTCGCCCTCATCCTGATGACAACCTTCGTGTGTGGCTGCATCAAGCTGTGTGTAGACCTCCAGTACGCAAACTCCAAGTGTCACTACGTGCTGAGGTTCTATCTGTCCCCGGTGTTGCGAAGGATGGGCCTGGTCACATTGCCGCGGAACGCTCCATCCAGTTGGACTGTGCCGTACCACCTATCCTTTGTGGCGCAGTTTCTGCAGAAAAACACCTTTGACCACCGATCCATCAGGCAGTGGTCTGCACAGAATGTCATTAAGGCCCTACGGGAAAAGGAGACAGTGGATCCTGTCAGATGGTTCCCCGAGCAATCCGCCAAAGTCATTTGGCGGAATGCTTCATCACCAGAACTTTCAAACAAGCACTAAGATGTAGCTTGGCTGGTGGTGAGAAGAGCTCTCCCTGTCAGATCCTTCCTGCACGCCCGAAGTCTCGCCCCCTCCGCACAATGCCCTCGCGGTGGCTGTGGTGGGGAAGAGACAGTTGCCCACCTCCTTCTGGAATGTGTCTTTGCAAAACAGGTGTGGAAAGAGATGCAGTGGTTTTTGTCGAGGTTCATCCCAAGCAGCTCTAACACAGGAGTCTGTGCTCTACGGGCTGTTCCCAGGGACGCACACCGAGATAAACATCAACTGCTGCTGGAGGACTATCAATTCGGTGAAAGACGCCCTTTGGTCTGCCCGAAACTTGCTGGTCTTCCAGCGCAAAGAGTTGTCCACGACTGAATGTTGCATACTGGCACATTCCAAGGTCCAGGACTACGTGCTGAAGGACGCACTAAAGCTTGGGGCAGCCGCAGCAAAGGCTCAATGGGGAAAGACCACTGTGTAAGGTCCCCCCACCAAGCTGAACTGATGGGCTGGATCCATGAAAAACCCCTCGAACTGTATCTGGAAAATATTTATTTGCTGTAAAATGTATATGGCATGAAAAATGAAATAGAAGGGTTGTGAGGCAACTCACAAGGAAACTGACCTCCTTTGCACTGTTCGTATTTTTTGACTTGGTGCTGTTTAGAATTGGTTTGTCATGTAATTTTTTTTACAGATTTTTATGAATAAAGTATATTTTGGAAATAAAAAAAAAACTTCTCGGTCACTATCCAGAAACTGCTGATAGAAAGTGCTTCTGGATGGATACTGATGAGAACAAATCAGGCTTGATTGTAAAGTGCTTATTTGATTTAATCAATTGCTAACTCTTAACTCCTTTTGTTCATACATGAAGATGAATATTTGAAGTGCTGGAAGGCTTCTGGTAACCATAAAGTTGTACCCCAGTATGAGTAACAGCTTTCAGAAGAGGAGAGGAAACATGAGAAGAAGAAAACCTTATAGCTTCAACTTCTACTCTTGCAAGTTAGAAAGGCACCTACTAGACAAAAGATTCAATGAAAGCAGTGCCAATAAAAATACATGCAATTTAATGTTTCTGTGACCAGAGCTATTATATAGCCCAATGATTTACTGAATACAATAACAGAATTATTGCTAAAAGTTTAGAAGCTGAGAGCACTGTGAAACCATTCGCAATAACCATTATTGTATTGATTTATACTGTCAGAACTGGATAACATTCATACTATTCACCAAAAGACCAAAAATTAGAACCGAATCATCGCTTAAACCTAATTGGTTTATGCCTGGAATCTGATAATGTTGCCAACCTGTAGCTCTTTTCAGGTTAGTATATAGGATATTGTTTTTATCTAAAAATAATTATCGCAAATACACACCTTTGAGTTGTGTCTTGTGGTTGTCTGTTTTGAATGATTAGAAAAGTCTTAAAAATTTATGAAAAAATGGAAGAATTTCTGTATGCATAAGTATGATTTCTTTTAGATTGTGACTGCCACCTCCCAGAATATCTGCACTTTTAATTTAAACACCCTACATTTGGAATCAAGAGATGCTGTCCCTTTTTATAAATTCTCAGGTACTGGAGGGTCACTTAGCACAAGTTGTAAAAAAACAGATTGTGCCTGAAGACTTAATTATCTCTATTCTCTGAGATGCATCTGCTAGCAATATGGGATTATACATGTCAAAATGACAGATAGGAGTTGAATTTGTGCAAATGTGTCTAACCAGGATCATCTACATATCAGACATCTGAAAATCTCGGATGTGCTGACATTAGGAATTTAAGGTTGCAATTAATTATTGCTGGGATGAATCATAATTTTCTTTCACCTTAAGTACACCTCAGAAAAAACGAACTGTTAGTTTCACTTATACTTTAATGAAAACGTACTTGGCAAAAAAAAAACTTTTCCTTTACATTTGCAGCTAATTACTCGTTTCCAATTAATAGCCTTCAGATTTAACCTTTGGAGGATGAGATCTTTCCAAGTTATTTTGCATATATTAAAATGCAGATGGTAATTATACCTCCAGAGAAGGTATGTTCAGTATGGTGACTAAAGGCCATGTCTTTAATTTCTTTTTAATTTGAGGTTGCAGGTTCAGGTCTATCACTGACATGCAACTCTCGATGATTATTATTTAAAGAGATGAATTTTTTTGGCCAGTCAATCAAAATTGCTGCTTTAAAGTGACAGTATTCTTTGTGTTTGTAGGTCTCCATTTTCACAGGTGCATTGTAAATTTCTCATGTTGTACCAAATTAGCTATCACATGATTTAGATAATTTAGTCACTTTACTAGATAAAAGTATAACATGTTATATGTATAGATAAGTAATTTGGAAATTATTCTGCAAAGTTGGTAAATTATGAGATATAATTCATTAACATCATCCTAAATTAACTTGACAGAAATTGATTGACACAAAACAGAATTGTACACTGTGAATGGATAATTTCTCTTTGTAAATCCTCTTGATAAAGACACAAGATCCACATGTATTTTTTAAAAATTTGTTTTTGTAGGATGTAGGCATCGCTGACTAGCCCAGCATGTATTGCCCATCCCTAATTGCCCTGGATAGAGTGGCTTGCTAGGCCATTTCAGAGGGCATTTTAAGAGTCATTAATGCTCATTTAAGAGCATTGCTGTGGGTTTGGAGTCACATGTAGGCCAGGCCAGGTAAGGGCAGCAGATTTCTTGCCCTAAGGAGCATTAGTTAACCAGACGAGTTTTTACAACAATCGACAGTGGTTTCATGGTCACTGTTAGACTAGCTTTTAATTCCAGATTTATTAATTCAGTTCAAATTTCACCAGTTCCCTGGTGGGATTCGAACCCAGGTCCCAGAGCATTAGCCTGGGTTCTGGATTACCAGTTTAGAGACATTACCACTCCACCACCACCTCCCTAAATATGCATCGATGCCACCGCCTCCCCAACTGTTTAAAATTGATAAAGAGGCTGTATTAGATAGGCTGTCTATATTTAAAGTGGATAAGGCACCAGGACCGGATGAGATGCATACAAGGATACTGAGGGAAGTGAGGATAGAAATTGCAGAGGCACATGCCATAATTTTTCAGTCTTCTTTAGACTCTGGAGTGGTGCCAGAGGACTGGAGAATTGCAAACGTCACACTCTTGTTCAAACAAGGGTGTAAAGATAAGCCCAGCAAATACAGGCCAGTCAGTTTAACTTCAGTCGTGGGGAAACTTCCAGAAAAAATAATTCGGGACAAAATTAACATAGACAAATGCGAGTTAAATTCGGAAAGCCAACATGGATATCTTAAAGGAAAATCATGTTTAACTAACTTGCTGGAGTTTTCTGAGGTGGAAACAGGGAGGTTGATGAGGGCAATGCAGTTGATGTGGTGTACATGGGCTTTCAAAAAGCATTTGATACAGTGCCACACAACAGACTTCTGAGCAAACTTATAGATCATGGAATAAAAAGGATGGTAACGACATGAAATGGAATTTGGCTGAGTGACAGGAAACAAAGAAATGCGGTTATATAATAAAAGCAAAATACTGCGGATGCTGGAAATCTGAAACAAAAACAAGAAATGCTGGATTCACTCAGCAGGGCTGGCAGCATCTGTGGAAAGAGAAGCAGAGTTAACGTTTCGGGTCAGTGACCCTTCTTCGGAACTGACAAATATTAGAAAAGTCACAGATTATAAACAAGTGAGGTGGGGGTTGGGCAAGAGATAACAAAGGAGAAGGTGCAGATTGGACCAGGCCACATAGCTGACCAAAAGGCCACGGAGCAAAGGCAAACAATATGTTAATGGTGTGTTGAAAGACAAAGCACTAGTACAGATTAGGTGTGAATATACTGAATATTGAACAGCAGCAAGTGCAAACCTGAAGAAAAACAACCTGAAAAAAACATGCGGTTAATGGATGTTTTTCGGGCTGGAGGATGGTGTGTAGCAGATTTCCTCGGGTCAGTGCTGGGACCCTTGCTTTTCCTATTAATGACCTAGACCTTGGTGTACAGGGCAAAATTTCAAAGTTTTCAGATGAAACTTGGGAGCATTTTGAACTGTGAGGAGGATAGTGTAAAACTCCAAAAGGACATAGACAAGATGGTGGAATGGAACGACAAGTGGCAGATGAAGTTCAATGCGGAGAAATGTGAAGTGATTCATTTTGGTAGGAAGAACATGGACAGACAATATAGAATAAAGGGTACAATTCTAAAGGGGGTGCAGGAGCAGAGGGACCTGGGTGCTTATGTGTATAAGTCATTGAAGGTGGCAGGACAGGTTGGGAGAATAGTTAATAAAGCATACAGTATCCAAGGCTTTATTAATAGGGGCATAGAGTACAAGAGCAAGGAAGTTATGTTGAACTTGTATAAGAAACTAGTTCGGCCTCAGCTGGAGTATTGCGTCTAGTTTTGGGCGCCGCATTTTAGGAAAGACCTGAGGGCATTGGAGAGTGTACAAAAAGGATTCACGAAAATGGTTCCAGGGATGAGCAACTTCAGTTATGGAGATGGATTGGAGACGTTAGGACTGTTTTCCTTGGAGAAGAGAAGGCTGAGAGGTGATTTGATAGAGGTATTCAAAATCATGAGGGATTTGGACAGACTAAATAGAGAGAAACTGTTCCCACTCATGAAAGGATCCAGAACAAGGGGGCACAAATTTAAAGTTTCTGATAAGGGAAGCAAAAGTGACATTAGGAAAAAACTTTTCACTCAGACAGTGGGTAAGGTCTGGAATGCACTGCCTGAGAATGTGGTGGAGACAGGTTCAATTGAAGCATTCAAAAGGGAATTAGACAGTTATATGAAAAGGAAGAATGTGCAGGGTTACAGGGAGAAGGCATGGGAATAGACCTGAGGCAATTGCTCTTTCGGAGAGCTGGTATGGACATGATGGGCCGAATGGTCTCCTTCTGCATTGTAACAATTCTGTGATTCTGTGATCTATTATTCCAGTCATTTTATGATTATCTAACGCATTGAAATAATTCGACCTAATTTAAGAAAAGAACAATTATTTGACTGACAAATTACTTGCTGTTAAGTAATACATTATTTGTTGTGAAAAAGCTGACTTTGGTACATTCTAGATTACATTTTAGAATAATTGGTGCTTTGTTCTTTTGCAAATTTCAGGAATAGTATTAAATGTAGTTATAAGGTAGTGAACTGTGAGCACATCCAGAACATCTTTCTTGATGACAAGATAGAGGTCATATGCAGGGTATCTGGTCCTTTATTATTCTTTTGAGAGAGCTGCCTGTAAGAAAAGGGTTTCATTGTACTATTATGTATGAAGTATAAACAACTGTTACTCAGAATGACCATCACTCATATGGTGAAAGGTAAAGGAAGGTTGTCTGTAGGCTGCAAGCTGTTAAGAAACCATGGGTTGAATTTTACCAGCCCCTTGACATTGTGGGTCGCAGCGGGTGGGCCCGTAATATTCTGTGGGGAGAGGCTCGCCTTGACCCCTGACATTGAGAAGGACCCACTGCATATTACCAGCAGTGGGGGACCTTGGTGCGGCCGGCAGGGCCTTCATCTAATTATTCAAATGAACAATAATAAGATGCAAATGAAGGAACCTGCTGGAGGTGGAAGTCCCATGCCGATTTTACGGCGGTCGAATGCAACTCGCGTGCCTTTGGAACACCATATGGAGTTCCGAGACGAGAAAATGGTGGGGAGGCGGTAGGACTAAAATTATCAGGGCGGTTGGGGGAGCGACAAAAATGAGTGTGATATGGGTGAGGGGATGGTGGGAAGGGGTTGAAGGTTAAAGGAAAGAAAGTTTGGGGAGGGAGTTTGTGGTGGAAAATTTTATGTTTTTGAAGGGGGTTGGACAAATAATATTCTGATTATTCATGGTGGGGGAGGGGATTGGAAGTGTGCATACAATTTTATTGCAAGTTATTTAAAAACATATACTTTAAAAAATTTAAATGTAAGTGAAGGGCTTGAAGTCCTTTCAAAATGGCACCGGTGCTTGTGCAGTGGCACCGGACGCCATTGCCGGGGACTCGGCGGCCGCCTCCTCTATGTCGTTGGGGGCAGCTGCTCTGCACCCTCTATTTAAGTGAGCCACCGTGCGTAATATCGTGGGGGCTCGGCAGAGGCACTTCCGTTTTGGAAGGCCGCCACTCACAGTGCGCCGCCGCAGAGCGTGGCACGCTGATAAAATTCAGCCCCACATTATAATCAGTAGAATTAAAAACAAGAAATGCTGGAACCACTCAGCAGGTCTGGCAGCATCTGTGAAAAGAGAAGCAGAGTTAACGTTTCGGGTCAGTAGAATCCTGAGATTGAATTACTGCCTTAATCAGGCAGTACACTCCACTGTGACACAAACCTAGATGTTATAAATGGAAATATATACAGCCTTATCGGTGTCTCTCTTGTACCAGTTCACATACATGCTCATTATTTCAGCGATATCTTAATTACTTTCTAGGCATTCTGTGGCATTTCATTACATAAGAATAGTTAAGGCTGAGAATAAGCCATTGAGCCATTGACACACATGCCTGTGGCATCCTAACTCAGCCTAATGCCCAAATGCTTCTTGAATGCCTGAATTTTTGTTCTCTTTGCAATACCAGAATATTTCAAACATTTACTACATTTTGGATAAAAAGATTCTCCCTGACATCTGTTCTAAATTTTGTTTTCACCAATTTGTATTTACTTATCATTTACGGACTGTTACCTCTGGTGTCCCTCAAGGATCCATTCTTGGTCCCCCTCCTATTTCTCATCTACATGCTGCCACTCGGTGGCATCACCTGAAAGCACAGTGTTAGTTTTCACATGTTCATTGACTACACTGAGCTCTACCTCATCACCAACTCTCTTGATTCCTCCACTGTTTCTAAGTTATCAGACAGCCTATCTGACATCCATTCTACCCCTCTTCCTGGCAATTGCCTGAGATTAAACCAGTCCGTTTGCAACCTCGGTGTCACATTTGACCCTGAGATGATATTCTAACCTCATTCATGCCATCAATAAGACTGCCTATTTCTTCCTCGTCATGCAGCCCACCCCCACCACCTGCCAAGAATGAGGCACATTAATTTTGTCATATGAACATTGATTTTAAACTCTTGCTGGAGTGAGGAAATGACTTGTTAAAAAGATCAGCTGTGGCTGGAAAAAAACATTTGCCTACTAACAGACGGTGCTTGGAAGGACAAATGGGCTATTCCCTGCTCCAATTTAACCCATAATGGACTTTGAGCACCAAGTATTGTGTGCAAAAAGAGACATTCCAGGGTTGGCTAAGACAAGAGAATCCACAAATAGACGTGGTCAGACCAGCAAGTCACATGACTAACCTGCTTGAAAACCTGGGCTTTTCTGAATTATACAAACAGTTTGAACAGAGAAAGGCAGAATACTCCTGGACTGAAGAGGACCGCTCCTGTCTGTATGCTCCCATCTCTTTCTCACAGAACTCCAAATCCACTTAAGACACATGAACCCCAAGAGAGAAAAGTCTCCTACAGCGAACAAGGTTTAAGAAGAATACTGAGCCCCAACGAAAAGCAAGATCTACCTACAATCAAGGACTCTACAGTGAGCTTGAAGAACCATGACAAAAACCCTCTTCAGACATTGCCTCAAACATTTCCACTTTATTTTTCTTCTGCTCATTTCTGTCTTTATCTGCATGTGTGTATCGCATATGCATGCTAGTGTGTATCCCTAGGCATTACTGAATTAGATTTAAGTTTAATAAAATTTCAACATTTCTTCTTTAAACCTAAGAAAACCTGTTTGTGCTGCTTTCTTTGCCTTATAATTGGAAAGCAGTGAACAAGGATTCACCAAGGGGGAGCTAAAAACACAGTGTATTTAAAAATAAAACCCTGTTACAGTAAGACCAGGTGAAGGCTGAGAGGGAACCCTAGACCCTTTTCTCACCTGGTTGTAACAACTTCCATAGCATCGCCTGATTTTGCCCCTTTCTCAGCTCATCTGCAGCTGAAACCTAAAAGTCATCTAAAACTCTGCTGCCCATGTCTTAATTTGCACTATGTCCCGTTTCCCTATCACCCCTGTGCTTACTGACCTGCATTGGCTCCCGGTCAAGCAACTTCTTGGCTTTAAAATGCTCATCCTTGTTTTCAAATCCCTCCATGGCCTTGCCCTCCCTATCTCTGTAATTTTCTCCAGTCCAACAAGCCTCTGAGATATCTGTGCTCCTCTAATTCTAGCCTCTTGAGCATCCCTGATTTTAAATTGCTCTACCATTGGTTGCCAGGCCTTCAGTTGCCTAGGTCCTAAGCTCTGGAATGCCCTCTCTACCCTTCTCCATCTCTCTATCTCCTTTTCCTCCTTTAAGATATTGCTTAAAAGCTAGCTCTTTAATCAAGCTTCTGGTCATCTGACCTAATGTCTCCTTGTGTGACTCTGAGTCCTATTTTCATTTATCATGTGACTGTGCAGTACTGGCAAAGAGAGAATATGAAAATAGAATGGCAGTTAATACTAAAGGGAACCCAAAGATCTTCTACCAGCATGTAAATAGTAAGTGGACAGCAAGCGGAGGAATGGGGCCTATTAGGGACAGAGAGGGTAATATTTGCTTAGAGACACAGGGCAAGGCTAACATACTTAATGAGTACTTTGCATCAGTGTTCACTAAGGAAATGGAGGCTGATAAAATATCAGTAGAAGCAGAGAGAGTAGAGGCAATGGATAGGATAAAAATTGAGAGGGGGGAGGTACTAAAAAGGCTGGCTAAGCTTAGGGTAGATAAGTCACCTGTTCTGGATGGCTTGCATCCCAGGTTGCTAAAAGAAGTGGAATGGAGATAATGGAAGGGCTTGCCATAATCTTCCAATCTTCCCTGGATACGGGGGAGGTGCCAGAGGATTGGATGTGACACCCTTATTCAAGAAAGGGTGTAAGAACAGTCCTAGCAACCACAGGACAGTTAGTTTAACATCACTGGTGGGTAAGGCTTTAGAAACAATAATCAGGGAAAATATCAACGGACACTTAGAGATGTTCGAGTTAATTAAGGAGAGCTGGCATGGATTTATAAAATGTAAATCATGCTTGACTGATCTAATTGAATTTTTGATGAAGTAACAGAAGGTTGATGAAGAGAATTTAGTAGATGTTGTTTATATGGATTTTAAGAAAGCATTTGATAAGGTACCACATAAAAGGCTGGTTAACAAAAATGAGGCTAATGGAATCGGAGGGTCAGTGTCCAATTGGATAAAAAATTGGTTTAATGACAGAAAACAGCGAGTCATAGTAAATGTTTTCTTTTCAGACTGGAGAATGGTAGACAGCGGTATTTCCCAAGGGTCAGTGCCGGGATGAATGTTTTTTTTTGCTATGTATAAATGACTTGGATCTTGGAATACAGAGTAGAATCTCAAAATTTGCTGATGACACCAAACCTGGAGGTGTGGCAAACAGTGAGGATGATATGAACCACCTGCAACAGGACGTAGATAGGCAGAAGGGGCAGAGAGGTGGCAGATGGAATTTCATACTGACAAGTGTGAGGTGATGCATTTTGGCAGAAGGAATAAGGGCAGGCAATATATATTTAATGGCACAGTTCTAAAGGAACAGAGGGTCCTGGGGGTGCAGGTACATAGATCTTTGAAGATGGCAGGACATATTGAGAGAGTGGTTAGTAATGCTTTGAGATCTTGAGCTTCATAAATAGATGCATTGAGTACAAAAGCAGGGAAGTTATGCTGAACCTTTATAAAGCTCTGGTTAGGCCCCAACTGGAGTATTGCAACTAGTTCTTCTGGTCACCACACTTCAGGAAGGATGTGAGGGTCCTTGAGATGGTGCAGAGGAGATTTACCAGAATGATTCCAGGGATGGAGGATTTTAGTTACAAGGTTAGGTTGTAAAAGCTACGTTTGTTCTCCTTAGAACAAAGGAGATTGAGGGGAGATTTAATAGAAGTGTACAAGATTATGACAAGGAAAAACTGTTCCCAGTGACAAATAGTACAAGGACTAGGGTACATAGTTAAAAGTTTTGGGCAAAAGATGCAAGGGGAATACGAAGAAGCACATTTTTACACAGCGGGTGGTAATGACCTGGAACTGGCTGCCCACAAGGGTGGTGGAAGCAGAGACAGTCAATGTCTTCAAGAGGAAGTTGGATGGTGACCTGAGAGAAATAAACTTTCAGGGCTGCGGGAATCAAGCCAGGAAGTGGGACTGACTGCATAGCTCCATGAACATGGACTCGATGGGCCGAATGGCCCCCTTCTGAGCCGTAAATGACTCTATGAAATGCCTTGGGATATTTTAATAGGTTAAAGGTGCTATATAAAGATAAGTTATCATAGTTGTGACTTTAAAGTAATCTTCTGAGTTTACATTATCTTTATAAATGCCAGAAGTGTTAGAAATGAGATACTGGAATTCCAGCCACATGCTTATGTGTTTATATGGAAGAATTAGATATTATCTGCATCTATAAATGCGGCTGAATCTTAACGATGGTTCTAAAATTCAGTTTAAAGGTTACAGACTACTTTGAAAGAACAGGACAGGTTGCATTGTTTTATTTACATAAGTGGATGTAACTGAGAAGGAGAGGGAGGAATAAAAACCATGCTGGAAATACTCAGCAGGTCAGGTAGCATCTGTGGAGCAAGAAACACAGTTAACGGGCAGAATTTTACGTTGGGTGGGAGGCCCCAACCACTGGCCAAAAAGTCGGGCCGAGCCTGCCTCCACTGGGCCTGCGAGCCATGTCAGGAATTTACATGACTCAGGCCCTTAATTGGACTTGGAAGGGACTTCCACCTCCTTGAAGCAGGAGGTCCCGCCTCCAAGAGCTGCTGACCAATCAGCGGGCAGGTAGTTCTCAGTCCCAGCAGCGTCACTGGGAGTGGTGGCCACTACTGGGACTGCACCCAGCGAACAACAGGATCGTGGACATCGGCATCAGAAGAGAGGTAGGTTTTGGGGCATTTCCAGGGACAATCAGCCAGGCCCCAGCAAAGCAAGGTAGGGTTGGTTGGGAGGTGGGGGGGACTTTATTTCAGTGGGGGCTGTTGGGGCTTTGTGGGGGGAGCCCTCCTTGGGGCACAGGGTGCCCGATTGAGAGGGTCCGTCCCAGCCTGCACCTTTTACTAGGTGGCTTTCTGTCGGGCCTGAGGTGCCTGCTGGCCGCTGGTAAAATACCAGTGGTGGTGGGAGAATGCCTTTAAGTGGCAGTTTCTTGCCGGCGCCGCCCCTGGTAAAATTGCAGTGGGGTTGGGAACGGCACCCCCTGCCTCCCACTCAATTTTATGCTGTCCCCCACCATCAGCCCGCTTCTGTGAGAGGGGTGGGGGGGCGGGGAGGAGAGGTGTAAAATTCTGGCCAACGTTTCAGGTTGATAAGCTTTCATCAGAATGCTCTGATGAAAGGTCATTGATCTGAAACGTTAACTCTGTTTCTCTCTTTCCACAGATTCTGGCTGACTTGCCGAGTGTTGCCTGCATTTTCTGTTTTGCGTTCTGCATCCACAGTATTTCACTTTTGTTATAGAGAGTGAGAATACTGGTTAACAGAAGTGGAGCTAAAACAATATTGAGTACAACTGGATTAATGTTAGCCCAAAGTGAATCTTTGGTATCTATTATAGGAATTCTTAAAGCAAACTAGAAAGGCAGAAGAATGGGACAGCATCGTTATTATTGGGAATTCTTAAGTGGACTGATGAGGGTAGCTCAATCTAAAGGGAGGCAAAAAAGCAATACTTGTTGATCCCATCAGATTGCTTCCTTACTTATATAAATACTAACAAATGTATCTATTGGCTTTAGGCCTCAGCAGTAGCACTGGCATCAGAATATCAGCTGTGGCTCAGTTAGTCGCACTCTTGCCTCTGAATTTAGAAGATCTGAGTTCAAGTTCCACTCCAGGGCTTGAGCACAAAAATTAAGGCTGAAGCTACAGTGTAAATTGAGGGAGTGCTGCACTGCTGGAGCTGGGGTCTTTTGGATGATATTTATTCTAAATACCAATGCCATAAAGGGATATGGGGATGTGTGGGAAAAAGGCATTGAAGTGGATGATCAGCCATGATCATATTGAATGGGGGAGCAAGCTTGATGGGTTGAATGGCCTCCTCCAGCTCCTATGTTCCTAACTGAGGCTCCCTCTGCCTGCTTGGCTGGATGTAAAACATCCCATGGTACTATTTTGCAGAAGAGCAAGGGAATTATCCCTGGTGTCCTGGCCAATATTTGTCCCTCAATCAAAATCACAAACGGCTGATTAGCTGGTCATTATCACATTGCTGTTTGTGGGAGCTTGCTGTGCACAAATTGGCTGCTGTGTTTCCTGCATTACAACAGTGACTACCCTTCAAAAGTACTTCATTGGCTGTAAAGTACTTTGGACAAGTCTTTCCTCTTTTTATAACCAATCATCATGTGAGACACTATCTAGGCACGATGACCATTATATTACCAGAGCTCAGTTGATGAGACAAATTATCACTGCAGATAATTTAATGTTCATTTCAGATTTCAGGAGAACTCAGTTTTCAAGGGAAGATTTGGGAATGCCAGAGTGGGTGGAAGGTAAGACTTCTACCTTGCGATAACAGGAATATTTGTAATATTCAATGGTGACACAGAAAAATGTATGTTTTTTTAAAATCTGTATTTATGAAGATCAAAACCTTGTATGTCCCTCGGGTTTAAAAAAAGGATATGATAAAGTGAAACATACTAGCTAACCAGCGATATTTATGGGAAAATCAATCTCAAATTAAATATTGGCTGGAATTTTACAGCCCCTCACATGAGGGGGCTGGTTGCGGGGGGAGGGGGCCATAAAATTGATTGGGAGGCAGGGGGTGCCATTCCCGATGCCTTCCTGTCTCAGTTGCAATTTTATGTGGGGCGGCGGCAGCGAGAAATGGACCACCCGCCCCAGGCCAATCAAGGCCCTTAAGTGGCCAATTAACTGCCACTTAAGGGCCTCCTCTTGCCGCCACTGGGATTTTACCAGTGTAGGCTGGGTGGCAAAGGCAGCCAGAATGCTGCCAGGTAAAATCTGGTGGCCGCCTTGTGGGCTTGGGTGGGGCCCTCATTATCGGGCACCCTGTGTGCCAGGAGGAACCCTCCCATGGCCCAACTGCCCCACTGGACAACACTCATCCCCACTTGTAAGCGACCCCCCTTGCCTTACCAAGGCCTGGCTGATTGTCCCTGGCGAGGCCCCAAAAACTTATCTGGGTTCCGGGGCCATTGTCCCTCTTGCTGCTGAAGCTGGGTGCAGTGCCAGTAGTGGCCACTGCTCCCGGTGGCGCTGCTCCCGGTGGCGCTGCTGGGACTAAGAAATGTTGTCCCGTGATTGGCTGGAAGCTCCATTAGGTGGGACTTCCTGCCTCAAAGAGGTGGAAGTCCCACCCAAGGCCAATTAAGGGCCTGGGGAGTGAAAAATTCCAGCGTTGCTCCCCAGGCCCAGTGGCAGCGGGCTTGCCCCCGACCTTTCGGCCAGTGGGCAGGGCTACCCACCCAACATAAAATTCTAGCCATTGCTATAAAGTGAATAATTGTCTACAGAGTAGGTAGGTAGCTGAGAATAAATAAATCCACTTTTAGAAATGCCAAAAAGACATTAGAAAAAAATGTTCTGGATCGTTATAGTAGTGATGATAAAGCCAGAAAACAATGAAGAATCACATAGGGCTTTGGGGAATTTAGCAGGGCAGATTTGGTTTGAGGATTAGGATATGACTAAATGGCTTTCATGATTAAAGACAAACTAGCTGCTCAGGTGCTAATGGTGTTAAATAAGGCTGGTGCTAAAATCAATTCTCAAGAAGTGGAGAAATGGTCTTCGTTGGGAGTAAGATGCTCAAGGTTGATTGGGTTGCTGGATCTGATGTTATTGACCCCACCGTGCTGAAGGAAATGGGAGATGCAGTATGCAAACTATTAGATCATATATTTAACAGCTTTTTGAAGTCTGGCTAGTTCCAAAGGACTAAAGGGAGGATCATTTGGTCCCAGTATTTAAGAAAAAGAAAAATCAGACCTTGGGAATTATATGCCTGTTAGATTGATGTCACTTGGAGGGATAATGCTGGAAGACATTACAAAGGTATAATTTATGATTATCTGGCAGTTATCAGAAAATCGCAGCATGGATTTAGAAAATGGAGTTGCTGTCTCACAAATCTGAGCTTTTTGACGAAGTGACCAAATTTGCAGTTCAATGAATGTTATGTACCTCAAGAGGGAGAAGGGAGAGGCTCAAACCACAAACAGTTGGAGGCATTCAAAGATGCATTTGGTTCAATACAAAACTAGTATATGCCCCAAAAAGGCAAAAGCTCCACTTATGTAATGGAACAGCCATGATCAACAATTAAGGTAAAAGATGGTATCAGACTAAAAGAAGCGGTTTACTCAAATAGGAAAAAATGCAAATCCTGCCGACTGGGAAAGCTATAAGAAGCAACAAACATCGACAAAGAAAGTATTATAGAAGTTAGTTGAAGAAATTGCAGATGCTTCAGATATAATTATCCAAAGCTCTCTATAGCTTCATGAATTGTGTCTATGCCTTGGAAAATTGCAAACATCAATTCGTTATTTAAGAAGGAGGGAAGGAGAAACCAGGTAACTACATACCTGT
This sequence comes from Heterodontus francisci, assembly GCF_036365525.1. Classification (NCBI taxonomy): domain Eukaryota; kingdom Metazoa; phylum Chordata; class Chondrichthyes; order Heterodontiformes; family Heterodontidae; genus Heterodontus; species Heterodontus francisci. Next base: position 130,713,282 of record NC_090373.1, read on the forward strand.
CCGTTTAACGTCAGTTATGGGGAAGTTACTGGAATCAATCATCAGGGATATAGGGCGGAATTTAATGGACTTAATCCCTGCCAGAACAACAGCACCATTTGCGGGTTGGGACATGATTTACTAATTGTTGAGCTTTGCCATGGCTCTTTCCTGAACCACGACATTATCATCCTGCCTCCAGGTTCCCTGACCAACCAGGGAGGCATGACGTGCCTAAACAAGCAATGAAGGATCTCTATCTAAAGGTATCCGAGCAGAGCTCACATGGCAGCACTGAGTGAAGCATTGAAGATACCAGTGAAAAAGAGGAAAATGCTGCAGGATGGAAGCAAGACATGGGAAGGCTGTCCTCTCAGTTCTCAGACTTGTCCTTGGAAGTCATGTTGAATGCAGCATGGGCCAGGAGAGAAGACTTCTTCCCTGAGGATGGAAGGAGGAAGCCAGCCAGTCTGACTAAGCAGAAGTGACTGCAAGTAGCAGAGGCAGTGAGCAGCAGGAGTGTGGAGCCCAGGACCAGGATCCAGGGCCGCAAAAGGTTTAATGACCTCATGAAGTTCGTCAAGTGAGTGTTTTGCAGCTCTCAGCTGGCAGGCATCACACCCTCACCTCCCTAGCATTCTCCTGCACAGCACTCCTCTGACCAGCAAACCTTGCTGTCAGATACCTTTCTCTCCTGCCTCCTCCTCAAATCTCCATGTCAACAGACAACACTCAAGCTCAACCTCATCCTATTGTCCTCTTACAGTCATTCCTCTCAGTCACCTCCACAAATGTTCTAATTTCTTTCTCAACACTCATTCCATTTCACACTCAGAACTTTCTGCTTTTTCCTCATTGCAGAAAAAGAGAGCTTACAACTCCAGGGAGAGGTGGAGAACCAGGAATGGAGCTGCAACCATGGCTACTCTGACCATGGTGGAGGAGGAAATCTCGGAAATTGGCAGAGTGGTACCTGTACAGGCCGTTAGTGGTAGAGAGATGGAGGTGACCCAGAGATCTGGTAACAGCATTAGATGAAGCACTGCTGATTAGAACTTACTGTCACTCATGTTGAATCAATATCACCAAACGTTAAATGTCATGATCTGCACTATGCTAACGTGGAACCCTATTTCACCTACTTTCAGCATGAACTCATGTCTTTCATCTCCCACAGGTGCATTGCAGGTCCAGACGGAAGAGATGATGGAGAAGCCCGACAAGTCTTTAGAGGAGGACCAGCACGCCGAGGATGCACTGTTACGTGACTCCTGTGCACCTCCACTAACACAGATATACACACTTCGGTGGACCCTGCATTACAGGTAGATAGGATGGCACATGGTGAGGAGCACAGCACATGTGAACAGGAGCAGGTGCTGGAAACGTACAGTGGAGAGTCTGCATCGGAAGGCACAGGACACTCCAAGCTCTGCTCAGCTGGACACAGATGTTGAACCTCAGGGACCATTCACTAAAAGGGAACTTCTGGAGCAACAATGTGAAATGTGTGTGCTGCTGTCAGGATTTCCAGAGGCAGTGCACACCTTGGAGAGAGAATGGCGATGTCCATCTCTAGCATGAATGCCCTGATATCTCAAGCTTTTGTGCTGATATCCATCTTCATGGAAAGAGTGACCACCCTTATGAGCCAGGCCACCATGTGCATGCTGGCCCAGACCAATGGCCTGCACACACTGGCTGCCAGTTTACAGAAGGTCGAACAAAGCCTTTGTTGCTGAACGCCTCACTGACATGCAACCAAGTGTTCTCCCGCTTGTGGCTAGCAGGGAAGTGCAGGTGAGCCCTGAGAGGGAGAAAGGGCTCATGGCAGTGGGGCTCCCCCACTTCTCGGACCTTTCCCTCCCTCGCTCAGACAGAGCTACACACGCTGCCTCCTGCTTCGATGACTGAGTCTGCACCTGCACAGGTGCAGGTGGGCCAGTCTTTGGCGGGGCACTCATGAGCTGTGCTACAAGGGTTTTCATTTTTGTATTAAAAACTTAGAATTATGTGTGTTTTAAAAAACTGAAAACAGATTTTTCAGTAGGCATTGATACCTGCAAATAGCTGAAATTTTTGGATGTTTTGAAAAGGAAGCTGAACTTGGCACACAAGGACAGGAAAGCAAGTAATTTCAAAGAAACCTGCCAGGGGTTTGACTTCCTCAGAGCAACTCATTGAATGACAAGGGAGACACATGTCTGGACATGTGACCTGTTCAGGAAAGTTTTGCTTTCACTTTGGACCCTTTAAAAAAAAGTGAGTTGGACAAAGAGAAGGCATTTGGAATTTGGTTTTTGACCTGCCTGGAGATCAGAGAGAAAGACCCAGAAAAAGTGTTACCTCTCTCTGTAAAGGAATCCTGCAACTCTTGAGAAGAAACCCTGTATTTCAAAGGTGAAAGATTCCTATTGCCTTCTGTCTCTGAAGAATCCCTGTATCAAGTATGATTCCTGCTGCCTCCTGTATTTTAAGAAAACCTGAAATCTGAAGATCTTCTACTGTTATCCTGCTGCTGTAAAACCTAAAAAAAACTGTTTCTACACCCTTGACGGAAGACCTATGCGAAGCCAGCTGCAGTTAAATTGCCTTGAATGTCCACCCATCACAGACTGTTCATCAGCCTCGTCTGGAGAGACCTCGAGTGGCATCTGACTATTTGACTCTGGGCCACCTCACAAACCGAAGAACTTCCTACCAGAATGTGACAAACTAAGTTATTTTATTATTCCTTCCATTCCTATGCAACATATGTAAACCAAAATCTATTGTCCCCGGTTAACCATTTAAAAAAAAATATATGTGTGTGCATGAGGGCTAGGGAAATAAGGAGCTTTTCGTATATAGATTTATCTCATTATTGGTTAAAACTTTTTTTTATAATAAATAGTTAATTTTGTTGTTGATTAAACAAACCTGGTTGTGTGCTTTATTCTGGGGGACAAATAGAGTATCTAATTGGCTATTTTTCAGTAGGTGGGAAAATTTATTGATATGCAGTGATGCGTGGAGAAGTGGGACTGAATTAACAAGGCACTCCGCCCACCTCGGTCGTAAAAGCTGTAAAATCCAGAGGACGTCCGCCACTGGTAACTCATGTGTTAAGCAGGGGAACGAGCAGCCTTCTTCTAGCTCAGCTGAAGCCACAGGGGTTGCATCACATAGAAATAATAGAAAGTGTAAGAGGAACATGTCTTAGTTACACAAAGGGAGCATTGGGTGCTTATTGCAGTTTACTGTTTCAGTAATGCTCTTTATTTCAATGAAAGCATGAGTTTGTGTGAATTCATCATTGTCATGTCCTCAACTTTGTCACATCCCCCATTCACCCTGATCAGTTCCATTCCAGTGAATGAAATGATCAGCCATGACGAGGAGGAAAGGATGTGACTGTGATGGTTGGCTGGGTGACTGTAGGACTGAAGGATGTTTGGAGGGGTAGTGGGGGGTGGGAGTTGCTACACAGGCATCTTGATGGAAAGCTAGATTGCTGCAAATACGCTTTTCAAGTGAGGTGGCCTGGATGGGTTTCTGCGACAGGTAGGTGTGAGGCTGCAGGCACTAACAGAACATCAGGTACCTCCTCCTCCTAGGATGTCAGGCGCTTTCCACCTTCCTCTTGAGCCAGCTCTAGTCCTCTCTGCAGTGTCATGATGTGAGGGGAACAGCAGACCACAGTGTAAGAAATGGCTGTCAAATAACTTTATAAAATCTTAAGAAACTAATTGCATCTGTTACGACTGGTGAGAAAGATGTCTATGGGTCTGTTGCTGTCGTCATCTTGTCTTATTGTAACAGGGCTTAATTTTAAACAGTGTGTTTTGAGCTCCCCCTTTGTGAATCCTTATTCACAGCTTTCCAATTATAAGGCAAAGAAATGAGCATAAATAGACTTTCTTTGGTTTAAAGGAGAAAAGTGAAATGTATTGAACATTAAATTTAAACTCTAATATGGTTAACGCCTACGGATATACAACATGCCCACGCTAGCATGCACACGCGATACACACATGCAAATAGGGACAGAGGAGAGGAAAATATAGCAGAGAGGGGTTTGAGGCAATATCAGAAGAGTTTCTTGTTTATTGTGCTGCGAGCTCACTTGATTGCAGATAGTCTTGTTGTTCGTCGGGACCCAGTGTTCTTCTTAAACCTTGTTCACGTAGAAGACTGTTCCCTCTTTGAGGTTCACGTGTTTTCACAAAGAACAAAGAACAAAGAGAATTACAGCACAGGAACAGGCCCTTCGGCCCTCCAAGCCTACAAATCCTCTATCTAAGCCTGTCGCCTATTTTCTAAGAGTCTGTATCTCTTTACTTCCTGCCCATTCATGTATCTGTCTAGATACATCTTAAAAGACGCTATCGTGCCCGCGTCAACCACCTCCGCTGGCAACGCGTTCCAGGCACCCACCACCCTCTGCGTAAAGAACTTTCCACACATATCCCCCCTAAACTTTTCCCCTTTCACTTTGAACTCGTGTCCCCTAGTAATTGAATCCCCCACTCTGGGAAAAAGCTTCTTGCTATCCAACCTGTCTATACCTCTCATGATTTTGTACACCTCAATCAGGTCCCCCCTCAACCTCCGTCTTTCTAATGAAAATAATCCTAATCTACTCAACCTCTCTTCATAGCTAGCGCCCTCTATACCAGGCAACATCCTGGTGAATCTCCTCTGCACCCTCTCCAAAGCATCCACATCCTTTTGGTAATGTGGCGACCAGAACTGCACGCAGTATTCCAAATGTGGCCGAACCAAAGTCCTATACAACTGTAACATGACCTGCCAACTCTTGTACTCAATACCCCGTCCGATGAAGGAAAGCATGCCGTATGCCTTCTTGACCACTCTATTGACCTGCGTTGCCACCTTCAGGGAACAATGGACCTGAACACCCAAATCTCTCTGTACATCAATTTTCCCCAGGACTTTTCCATTTACTGTATAGTTCACTCTTGAATTGGATCTTCCAAAATGCATCACCTCGCATTTGCCCTGATTGAACTCCATCTGCCATTTCTCTGCCCAACTCTCCAGTCTATCTATATTCTGCTGTATTCTCTGACAGTCCCCTTCACTATCTGCTACTCCACCAATCTTGGTGTCGTCTGCAAACTTGCCAATGAGACCACCTATACTTTCCTCCAAATCACTTATGTAGATCACAAACAACAGTGGTCCCAGCACGGATCCCTGTGGAACACCACTGGTCACACGTCTCCATTTTGAGAAACTCCCTTCCACTGCTACTCTCTGTCTCCTGTTGTCCAGCCAGTTCTTTATCCATCTAGCTAGTACACCTTGGACCCCATGCGCCTTCACTTTCTCCATCAGCCTACCATGGGGAACCTTATCAAACGCCTTACTGAAGTCCATGTATATGACATCTACAGCCCTTCCCTCATCAATCAACTTTGTCACTTCCTCAAAGAATTCTATTAAGTTGGTAAGACATGACCTTCCCTGCACAAAACCATGTTGCCTATCACTGATAAGCCCATTTTCTTCCAGATGGGAATAGATCCTATCCCTCAGTATCTTCTCCAGCAGCTTCCCTACCACTGACGTCAGGCTCACCGGTCTATAATTACCTGGATTATCCCTGCTACCCTTCTTAAACAAGGGGACAACATTAGCAATTCTCCAGTCCTCCGGGACCTCACCCGTGTTTAAGGATGTTGCAAAGATATCTGTTAAGGCCCTAGCTATTTCCTCTCTTGCTTCCCACAGTAACCTGGGATAGATCCCATCCGGACCTGGGGACTTGTGCACCTTAATGCCTTTTAGAATACCCAACACTTCCTCCCTCCTTATGCCGACTTGACCTAGAGTAATCAAACATCTGTCCCTAACCTCAACATCCGTCACGTCCCTCTCCTCGGTGAATACCGATGCAAAGTACTCGTTGAGCATCTCACCCATTTTCTCTGACTCCTCGCATAACTTTCCTCCTTTGTCCTTGAGTGGGCCAATCCTTTTCTCTAGTTACCCTCTTGCTCCTTATATATGAATAAAAGGCTTTGGGATTTTCCTTAACCCTGTTTGCTAAAGATATTTCATGACCCCTTTTAGTCCTCTTCATTCCTCGTTTCAGATTGCGCCTACAATCCCGATATTCTTTCAAAGCTTCGTCTTTCTTCAGCCGCCTAGACCTTATGTATGCTTCCTTTTTCCTCTTAGCTAGTCTCACAATTTCACCTGTCATCCATGGTTCCCTAATCTTGCCATTTCTACCCCTCATTTTCACAGGAACATGTCTCTCCTGCACGCTAATCAACCTCTCTTTAAAAGCCTCCCACATATCAAATGTGGATTTACCTTCAAACAGCTGCTCCCAATCTACATTCCCCAGCTCCTGCCAAATTTTGGTATAGTTGGCCTTCCCCCAATTTAGCACTCTTCCTTTAGGACCAGTCTCGTCTTTGTCCATGAGAATCAGTTCCGTGAGAAAGAGATGGAGGCAGGCAGGACAGGAGAGGAGGTTCTGTTCCAATCAACAGCACATGGCTTTCTCCCTTTCAAACACAGTTTTCTCCAATTTAAAACTCTCTCAGTTCCAACCTCTGCAACAGCCAATTAGTCATCTGACTAAAACTGGTCTGACCACTTCTTCTGTCTATTGGGGAAGCAATGACTGGGTCCCCATTGTTCCAACACTGTTGGTTACTATACAAATGTCTTTCAAGTCAGGGGCTTGCATTTTTAAGTTTTAGTGTTCATGTGGTGAAATCATGTGTGCCTCAGTCTTGGCAGGTGGGGGGGTTTGCCAGAGTGTGAAGCTGGTTCACTCCACCACGCATTCTGGCCATCTTCTGCGTATTATGCCTCCCTTCTCCTGCAGGATGAGAGGAGAATGATTCATATGTTGGCTGCCCTCCCTTATCTCTACCAGCATGACATGCACGTGGACTGATGTTCCCCTCAGCAATGTCCCCAAAGGAAAGTTGGCCCAGATGTTGCTGCATCTCAGAGTTGCGATCGTTCACCTACTCTGAAAATGTGAGGGAGAACTATGGACATTCTGTGAGGTCAGCTCATTTGCATTCTGGTGCTTAGAGAGTTGGTGCCCAATCAAGTGGGTACTGCTGGCCACTCGGCTTACCAGACCACAAGAGGTCATTGAACCCTTTACTGCACTGGACTCAGGTCTTTCTTGTGGGTCCCCAGATGCTGACCTCTGTGGCAACCTCCATTCAAGCTCTCTTTGTCTCGCTGGGTGGATTTCTCCTTCCTGAGACCAGTAAGAACAGCTCTCTCCTCTGTAAGACTGCATCAATGAGCTCCTCCAGGGAGGCATCAGAGAAATGTGGTGCTGCCCAGTGATGTATGTCCATACCCACACAGGCCCTCCAGTCTCCCTGGTACTGCAGTATTGAAGGTAATGGCAAGCCCAGTCATGGCTGCTGCTTTCCTTTTAAAATTGCCCTCAGTTACCTCTTCCTGCCATCAGGATGCTTCCAGCGCCTCTAATTGGCTGCTGAACTCACCCTCAGGCCAATTAACCACTCTGTATTTGAAAACTGCATTGCGTCACCGACGCTGACATGGCGCGCGGACTGGGAGCCGGAAATGTTCCGGCTGTCGGGTTCCTGACCCTGTAACAAAAATTCTAGCCAATGCTTAAAATGAAAGGTCATTGACCTGAAATGTCTCTCCACAGGTGCTGCCTGACCTGCTGAGTATTTCCAGCATTTTCCGTTTTTATTTGATTTATTGGGGTCTGCTTTTTGCTCCCTTCTCCATGCCCTGGTTATCATCTCTACTCCTTGTTCTGCCACCCTTCATTCTTTTTTTCACTTACTGTCCCATTTCTTAACCCTCCCCTTTCTTAACTTTTTTTCATTCTTGATCTTTTCACTTGAAGTCTTAAACACTCCTTTTTTCATTCTCTGTACTTAACTCTCAATTCATGTGTTTTCTTAGTAAGTTGAAGTACTTAGATATATTACCCAATCCCACACTTTCAAGATAGTGACAAGCTCTATGTTTTCTAATGTATTTTATATATATATATATATATATATATATATATATATTTATATATTAAATTACCAACAGCATCCCGCTCCTTACCTGCTTATAAAAGACTGTTATATCCAATAAGCGCTAAGAACAGTCCCCATATCAGAAAATACAGTGCACTGGGCAGAACAGTTATTTCTGTTATACACTCTTGGGAGGTAAGGCTTCATACTAGGAGGGCGAGGTTGAAGAATTGCCCCAGCTACTCTTAGTCATCAATTGCTTCTTTCACTAACATATCCAGCTCCCTCTTGAATCTGCTGAAATGAACTGTCTCTACTGTCTCCCTGAGCAGATTATTCTATTTTCTCTCTGTGTGAAATGATTAAATCTAAACAAGTGAATTTGGCTGTGTTGCAATGGATTCAATTATCAACTGTCATTGTGGAGGAAGACTGTTTGAACTTTCGCTTTAGTACAAATACCAATTGTTCATGTACAGCTATTTGACCACTTATACTTCAAACCACGATCAGTATTTTATTAACTGCAGGGGACTAAGTAGTGGAGAGAGTTGAAACACTAAGGGTAAATTACCCAATCCCACACTTCCAAAATGATGATGTGCTCAAGGGAGCATGAGTCAGCGATAGGGTTACAGTACTGCAGCAATGATTCCCTAACCCATCTGAGCATGGTTCTCCACTAGGTGCATGTGATCAATAAATTTACCATACTATTCTCACATCTACAATCTATCTGAAAGCCAACATTGAATAATTTAGTGAAAGTTTCTCATTTTAGACAGCTTAAGTGAAATGAGCTTGAGAAGATTCAATCCAGTTCTTATTGGACTTGTTGAGTCTGCTGCAGAAAACTGTCATTAGTTCACTAATTGACAGTAAAACTAGCAGTCTTACTTGCGCCACAATACTTCTGGAGCACTGCACTTCCTGGTGTCAATTTCAAAGTTCCCCTTCCACATTTTCCCTCAAGTGTTCCACATTGTAGTAGTACTGTGCTACATATTGTTCTCCACATTCAATTTTAAGAAGTTGGAAAATGTGGTAACAGGACATAATGGCTGGTTTAAGCATTGAAAATGTCTTATTGGTGCAACAGGTGGTGACTTCTGAAGTTAAGTTTAAGTACATTGAAACAATTAAAGTACAATTAAACCGCACTTTGCATTTTTAGTAACGTATTAAAAAAATGCCTTTGACCCCCTATGCTAACTCCTTTATTTAATGTTGACAAGTTTGTTGCTGACATCAGCATGCCTAACTTCAACCTCATTGCTGGGGTGACATTTCTGACAAACGCTAAACTTGACCTGTTACTGGCCAGCATGTTGCTAACATTGAAGACAGAAAGTGAAAAGTATTTCATTCATTAGCATTGACATCCTTCACCTCAATGAACATCATTCTTCCTCACTTCCCAATTATAAGATATTGCCATATCACTATCTCTAAAACAGATTAACTGGCCATTAATTCATTGCTGTTTGAGGGAACTTGCTCTGTGCAGACTGAGTGACACATTTCCTACATTACAATAGTGACTACAATTCAAAAGTACTTCATTGGCTATAAAGCGCTTTAAGACACTCTAAGGCCATGAAAGGCACTATGTAAATGTGCTAAAATTCTTTCCTTTACCAATTGTTTGAATCTAATGTGCCATCAAGATATTCTCAGCTAAGCTCAATTGATCTGAGCCAACAATAAGGTACGTTTCCTCTAATCAGTTTTTGGTATTTAATATTGAAATCAGTTTCTGCTGAGCTCAAAAGTAAATATTCAGTTTAGCAACAACATTGTTTGGGTATACAGATAAAACAAATGAGGAAAAGTCTGTTCCTAGGGGGTAATTAAAAAAATAAATTGTTCAAAATGTCATATTAAAAGCACAATTTGAACCTGCAATTCCATATTTTTTGCAAAACAAAAACCATATGTTTACTATCCTTGCCTATCAAGTGGAATTGCCGCAGGCCAAGGGTGATTTTTTTGGACCAAATGTGGTATTAATAATAGAAGCTCCACAAGAGGGCAGCCCTCACGTTATTACAGTTCTCGCAGGGAGGTGAGTAGTGTTGGCTGAGAAAATGCAAAAGTCAACATTTTTCAACACTGGAAATAATGCTTAAAAATATTTCCTGAGAACATGCTGGACACATCCAAATGGAATACTGCAGGCTCTCATGGAGCAATCTCAAGGCAAGTATAATGGGTGAGAGAAAGCACAAATGTCAGTACCCTCAAAGCTGCAGCCACTACTGCACCAGTGAAGCATTTTTGCAGTTCTCACACCAGCAACGCTTACGGTCTCTCTGAATGAGACTGCTAATTAATGTCAAATTAGGGGCAGTTGTGGGCTGTGAACTCATGGTCCACAAGAACTGGATTGAGCCTGCCAAAGCTCATTTCATGTAATGCTCTAACAGCCAACAGACAGTGGAGATTTCCATTGCTTTCGCCTGGCTTGATTTCAGACTTGAATCTCAGAGGTGAAAGATCACTGAACTTTCCATTCCCCATGAGTGTGGGATTAAGCAATTGAACAACATGAATAATAAAGTTGTGGGGTATTAGGGGCCTCTGGAATTCTAAAATGTAATAAAAAATGAGGTGCATTAAATTAATGATCAATATGATACAGGGAGCTACAATTTAAATTTCAAAACTCTGAATGGAGAATTAGATCTAAACTGTCCAAGCAGAATACTGAATATGCACCCACTAGGTTAAGTCGATGGATGTTTTTTGTTGACCTTTTCACAATAATGCAGGGTCAATCGATCGTAAATTATGCCAATCAATAAAGTACAAGCTACATAACAAGGAAATCC